>NC_000078.6:111803443-112143443 GCF_000001635.26 Mus musculus
CGCCCTGAAGATGTCATGGTATATACCATAAGTGGACTGTTTTCCCTACTGGAGTGGGGACAGTGACAGTGTATGTCCTGGTTTAAGGAGTCAGACACTACTGGAGCAACAGGACTCCTTGGTGAAGGTCCACTTGGCACACTTGCTGGTGGGAGCCTGTGCTACCTGTGCGTCAACACACAGCCCTGTCTACAGAGGCCACACCCATTGCTTACTGCTGAGCCTCAAGTCCACAAGGTGTTGATTCTGAGTCCAGAGCACATGTTACCAGGAGGCCTACCTGCTGGCTGAGTGTGTACACAGTCCTGTTGGGTGCTTTGTGGTGCCTTCCAGCCTGGATGCACCGCCCAGCCGAGTTGCCAGGAACACCTGCCAGGCCTTAGTGAGCACACACACCTGTTTCCGGGTGTCCCTTTCATAAGTTGCCCAAAGCCACTTAGCCTAGACAGCTGGGTTGGGCCTGGCCCATCTCTCTTCCTCGGACAGTTTTCTCCACTCTGCCCTAAAATGGTGTATATGTGTGGGGAGGAGCCCAGTCGGGGAGTGTCTCACTGCAAGCCATGCTTGGCCTGAGTGGTAGGTGTTACTGTGTATGTGTGTGTGTGTGTGTGTGTGTGTGTGTGTGTGTGTGTGTGTGTGTGTATGTGTGTATGTGTGTATGTGTGTGTGTGTGTATAGTGGGTTGGGGGGAGTTAAGACCATCCTGCAGGAGGGTAGGCCCCACCAAGCTGCTGAGTCCCAGGCAGAAAGCAGAAGAGAGAAGAGCTGAGTCTTGTCATTTTGGGGTCCTACGGAGACGCCCTCTGGGCTGCCAGAGCTCCTGCTGCTCAGTCATCCTCTAATGGGTAGGTGAACCCCAGGGAGGAGAGAGCAGATACTGACAGACTAACCGTCACTGGGTGCCTGTTCACCAGGTGCCACTGACTGACAGGTTGTTGGAAAGAGTCATCAGAATCAGGGTTCCTTGGGACCTGCTCAGGCTGACCCACTGGTCTCACTGTTAGTAGGACTGTGTTCCTGGCATCCCCCTAATGCCTTCCCCACTGACTGTGTAGCAGCAGGAGGAGAGGGGTAGGTGGGGGGCGAAGAGCACTCGGAGAGTCCGAACTGGGCTTCTGGGCAAGCCTGTGGTAACATCGTCCTCATGGGTGCGGTCAACCATCAGTCGCATCAGGAGCTGGTTAGCCCAGGTGATGCCAAGGGCTGGAGAGAGGCGCTCTTCTGAAGCCCTGAGACACAAAATGAGTGTTGGTGCTTGTACAGCCCACCATGTCCGCCATGCTGAGGTGCCCACACTCACCCTAGTGACCTGGACACAGACTGCTGGTCCTCCACCATGTCTGTCACCTGGAAAAAGCAAGTGAGGGTTAGTGACACAGCCACCTCAGCTGCCCCCCTTCTACCCAGCCACTTGCTTTCCCCATGGTCAAGGGCAGCCCCCTCCTTCCCAGCCAGCGCCAGCTGCACCTACCTGGTTGATGCACAGCACTGGGCTCCTGAAGGTGCTGCTCAGTCTTCGCAGTGTGGCCCCCAGCGAGAGCAGGAGCTTCGCCCTGATGGCTGAGGCCTGAAGGTGGAACTCACAACGAAATGGGGCTGCAATGGAGTCAACCACCACCAGGCGGGCCATGCCCCTCGACAGCAGGATGGGGACTTTCTTACTCACACACTCCAACAAGGTGTCCTGTGGGGACACACATCACGCCTGCTGGTGGCCTCTGCATGGTCAGAACTCCCCGACTGTAGCTTTTTGACACTTATTGGCTGCCTCCTGGCCTCCTGGGGTGGAGGCTCATACCTGGACCTGCACCCTGAGTCCCGTGGAGGTTGTCCCATGCAGATACTGAGGTCACCCAACCCAGCTACAGCTCCACGGCTGACATGATCACCTCACTACACTGCAGTCTAGAGAGCAGCTCTGCTTGGTCTCACTTGAGTGGGGTGTGTGTAGGGTGTGTGTGTGTGTGTGTGTGTGTGTGTGTGTGTGTGTGTGTGTGTGTGTGTATGTGTATGTATGGGGAGGTAGGTGCCTTCCAGGTCTTTGTGCTGATGGGGCAGGCCAGACCTGCTGTGGTAGGATGGAGTAGTGGTCTGGGAGTCTGCTCTGCACACATCAGGTACCACCCACTCCTAAAGGAGCTGGGACCCTGCCCCATCCACATCAGCTGCGCCCTGGAGAAGATGCTAGTGGGGACAGAGAAGGGATGGCACCAGGATCATCTCCCCTGCCACCCACTCCAGGAGCCCTAGGCTTTCTTGGGGCCACTGTGTACTGTTTGGCACTGAAGTTGGGTGACTTAAGATGTGTTTGAGTGGCCCAGGTGACAGGGTAGGATTATACGGGGAGGGTGGATGGCTGCTGTCAGAGGGTCACGTGGCTACAACTGGGTGGTGCTAAGGCTTGAAGTTTCAGCCAGGGCCTTCATATTGTTCCTGAGTTTGGGGTCTTCAGGCACTTTTGGCTGGCCAGGCAGGTAGCCCTATACCAGCTCACTGGCAGCTGTGAGGAGCTGTCAGTTCCCGCATCCAGCCAGGAGTGAAATTCAGTCTGTACCTCTTTCTAGGGCATCCCCCGCAGAGCCTCTTTGTGTGGAAAACGACAGCAGCAGCCTAGAAGACGCTAGCACTAACGTGAGTGTCTGCACCCACAAGCCAGGGCTTGGGCACCTTGGGGATGACAGGAAGAGGGAGGGGGCCAGGTGTGGTCCATATTGCTTCTCATGCACAAAGCTGGGAGGGAGGGAGGCTCTGTGTCCACATCCTGTGGCCTTGAGGCTGGCACTGACTTCTCCCATTGCTGGGCAGACAGACCCCAGGGCAGGAGATGGAGCTGCTCCCAGTGGTGACCTGACCTGCAGCTTTCTCTTGCAGTGACCTGGGCCTGGTCCTTTAGACACCATGCTGCTGCTGCTGCTGCTGCTGCTGAGCACGGCTCCGGAGCTGGCCCTGTGAAGGCCAGGGTGGGGCTGGGAGGGCCCTCGGCTGGGAGCCCGCAGTGCTAACTTAGTTCCCTTGCCCATGTGCTGTGGAGCGTATACTAACAACTACACCTCTAGTAGGGTCTTGGAGAGCCACTCTCAGTCAGCAAGGGTGGTGACCTGGTCCTGTCCCCTTCCTGGGAGGCCTACGAGCAGGACACGTCTGGCTCTTGCTGCTTCTGCCTGGCCTCTTTGTGGCACTTCTCATGTGTTTAGTTCTGTGTCGTGTGTGATAATGTATTTTTATTGTACATTTTTTAAAAAAAAATTAAAAGTTTATATGCCATACCATCTACCAGAATGAAAGCCTGTTCATAACTATTTTTTAAAAATTAAATTTTTTTATTATCATGCAAGTGAGTGAGTGCGTGCCATGGTGAGTGTGTGGAGGTCAGAGGACACTGGAGTCAGCTGAGCCAGCCTGTGGTCCTCTCATGGCTAGGCTCTTAACTCTCGGCCTAGCCATGTGACGGCCCAGATGGGCACACTGAGGGTGCTCCTGCCATTTATATTCGGGGAACTGGGTTATCCCCTTCTCCAAGCTTGGAATGACCTCCATTTTCACCCATCCCTGCAGCAGAGAGCCTCTCTGCACTGACCAGCTGTCCTGGGCTTGGCCCTGCTTCCTGCAACAGGTAAGCCCCAGGCCCTGGCAGCGTCAACAGAGAACAGCAGCCAGGAGAGGGGCCTGAGGTCTATGGCCTCCCTTCCCTACCTTTTTCCTGGGTTGATTGATTAGGTCTGTGTTTCAGGTAAAGAATAATGTTGGTTCAAAGATAGGACGAACAGGCAGATTATACAAGAAGCTGACTATCTGGGCGGTGGTGGCGCATGCCTTTAATCCCAGCACTTGGGAGGCAGAGGCAGGCAGATTTCTGAGTTTGAGGCCAGCCTGGTCTACAAAGTGAGTTCCAGGACAGCCAGGGCTATACAGAGAAACCCTGTCTTGAAAAAACAAAAACAAAAAACCCAAACAAACAAAAAACCAAGAGCCTGACTAGTGAGGTTTTTGTTGACATAGGGTCTCACTGTGTAGCCCTGGCTGGTCTGGAACTATTTATGTAGACCCGGCTGGCCTCAGACTAAGATTTCTCCTGTCCTTCCCTCCCAAGGGCTGAGATCAGAGGTGTACGCTATTAGACCCAGTTTGACCAGTTTTTGCATTAAATCCCCATGCTGGAGAGTGTATTCGTCACCCCAGAATCCCCAAATGCCTGGCCCACAGGTACCTCAGGGACAGCAGGCAGGCTTCCTGCTGTGTGTTTAGAAAGAACACTTCCATGACCTTCACCCAATGGGAGTCTGACACTTCCTCTTCTTGCCTTTACCCTGAGCTGAGTCTGTCACCCGTCTCTGCACAGGTGACCCTGGCTGAGTCGCTGGGCCATCTGTGAGCACAAGCAGCACTCACCACGTCGGCCGCGTGTTCAATGAAGATGTGGTTGCTGAACCTGATCTTCTCGATCAGCTCCTCAGGCGCGTCTGTCCGCAGCCTCCGCTGCTGCGCGATGAGCTGCCACAGCCGCTTGCTGGGGAAGGCATCTTCTGTGCAGATGTAGACAGCCCCTGGAAGCCAGAGTGCCCAGTGTGTGAGGAAACGGAAACGGACCCGTGGCTGCACACACCAAATGGAGTCTCATGCCTGCCTGTCTGCTTCTGTCCCTTAATAAGTTTTTCCCCAGAAGGGCAGCAGGTTAGACCTGGGTATCCTACCTGTGGCTGCCGTGCTGGCTCCTTAGGAACACAGGCTAGCCCTGAGTACACACTGAGTACACACATCTATGCTCCTGAATACCCTGCTATCTCATGCCGGCTCTCCAGTTCCTCACTGGGGTGGGCAGGGCAGAGGGTGGGTGGATCACCAGGGTTAAGGGACTTTGAGACACGTTCCTCAGATTCAGGACAACTCACAGGCTCCCACCTCTCTCTGTGCGTCTACTTGATGATGCTGGTGCCATTGTGGTAAGTGCAAGAGCGGGTGAACAGGCACCTGAGACACCGGGGACATAAACAGTCCTTGTGTCATATGCTTTGGGGCCAAAGGCCACCCTGATCCTGCCGCCAAATGAGCTGGACAGCAATCGGGGAGCCGTGTGTGGGTGGCAGGTGCCTCGCCTGCGACTGCTGGAACCTACACCATTAGTCCTAGACCTCCGAGGAGAAAAGACCTTGCCAAAGACGTCAAACCACAGAGTAAGGAGACGTGCGTGCTTCATAAGACAAGCACTGTCTGTGTCTCAAAGGTCTCGGTTAAAGCAGATCTCCCACAAAGGGGGAACAGAGCCGACAATACTCTGCACTTAATATAAGGATTTAAAACTTTCTGCTCAAATAGGGTCTCACATCCCAGGCCAGACACATGTGGAGCCAGCCTGGCCTCCAGCCTGCATTGATCTTCCTGCACCTGCATCCTGAGGGCTGGGGTTACAGGTGTGTGCCTATGACTGGCATGGAAGACTCTAGGCAAAGGCCGGGTCTTCCGGGGGATGACCTGACAGAAGGCACGTCAGCGGCTAACAGCACATCACTACAGACCTCTGGAATGCTGGGAACACTGGCACTGCCTTCCCTACCAGGAGCAGCTGTTGTACCAGGCAGTGTCAATGAGAACAAGGGAAACTAGAGCCTTCGGACATTGCTTTTGTGACAGTATTAACCTGAAGTGGTGGTGTGGTGAAACCCCAGCTGCTGAAGAGCTGGGCGAAGCTTAGGGCTCCTCAGACCTGCTTCCTTCCTGTCTTGGGCACAGGACCCAAGGCTTAAATGGTGGAGACCATAGCTTATTTTGTTTTGTGTTCTGAGACAGGGTTTCTCTGTGTAATAGAGCCCTGGCTGTCCTGGACTTGCTTTGTAGATCAGGCTGACCTCAAACTCAGAGTCTGCTTGCCTCTGCCCCCTGAGCACTGCGATTAAAGGCTTGGGCCACCACGCCTGGCTCAGCCATGGCTTGTTTTGCAGCTATGACCATCAGCCCTTAGAGGGCCCAGGCAGAGTCTCCCAGTACCAAAACCATCCACACGCTGCTCAACTACTGGCCAGACCAGAAGGGAAAGGCCTCGTGCTCTGCCCTACCTGTCTGGTTCTGTGAGTCTGGGTGCAGGGGTGTGTAGTAACTGTAGGCCCAGCTAGCACCCCCTGCTTCCCCCTGCCAGCCTAGCACAGCTCCACCTCCCACTCACTCTTCTGGAAGAAGAAAGACATATAGGGGAAACCACTCAAGAGATAGCCACTGGCTCCCAGAGAGGAAAGCAGCTCTCAGAGCAGGCCAGGGATCAGCTCTACCTGCCTCAGATCCTGCCTCCCCTCCCTTCAGGAAGGGGAGCCACTTACCGGCCTCTAGGCCTCCATATTGTCTTGGGAACTGCACAGCCAGGCAGAGCTGTAGCGCCAGCTGGGTCTTTCCTGCTGAGCTGCAGCCAGCCAGGCCAGTGATGCCCTCCAGGGGCAGGCCTCCACCCAGGAACTGATCCAGGACAGGGCAGCCTAGGCTCAGGCGTTGATGCTGCTCAGGGAAGCTCTCCTTCTGCTGGAACAGATGCAGTGCTGCAGGGAGCATGCCAGGCTGTGTCAGCGGTCTAGCCCGCGCCCCGCCCACAGCCCCGCCCACAGCCCGCACTCCGCCCACAGCCTGCTAGGGCCTGTGATCCTGAGGCCTTCAAGGAAGTGCTGGCACATGCAACATGGGTGAAGGACTGGCAAAGCCACCACACACACACACACACACACACACAGGCAGAATGCTAAGGTAGGCAGCCTGGTTGTGCAGCTGAGTACAATGCATATGTAAGAGTCTGTCCCTGTCACATTTCCCAGGTGGGCCCACACCCTTCCCTGGTGGACAAAGCTGCTGAAGAAACCCGAACGCAGTTCAGGTGTAGTGGTCTACACATTTAATCCCAGCTCTTGGGAGGCAGAAGCAGCTCCGAGAGTTTGAGGCCAGCCTGAGCTACACAGAACTGCATAGAGAGACTCCATCAGGGAGAGGGAGGCTGTGGGGGAGGAAGAAGGAAACTGACGCTCCTGAATGGAGCAATGTAGCGAGCAGGCTTTCCTCAGCATGAGCATCAGCCTGTGACAGTGATGGTGACAGTTCTGAGCAGCTGGAGCCTCAGCTTAGAGGCCAGTGAGGTAAAGCCATCGTGTGGAAGCCATGTTCTGAGTGTCAGGACCTCTCACAGCTGCTGCCACCATACCACGCCACAGGGACCTAACTTTATCCTTTACTGTGAGGGTCTCCTCCGAGGGCAGGTACTTCAGGAGGACTCTGTAGAGAAGCTGAAGCCATGAGACCCTACTGTTCTGCTATGTGGGCCCTTCTTTGTGGGCTTTGGACAAGTCACTTGGGCTACCTATCCTAGGTTCCTAGTGTGCTGTGAAATTGTTCCCCACAAGTCTACCCAGGCCTGCGCTCCAAGCACCCCAGCCCAGGTGCTCACCTGAGAGGACGCGGCTTCCCCGAAGGTGTAGAGAGGCAGCTCTCAGCAGGCACTGCACATCGTGGCTGGGCAGGCCGGTGAGCCGCTGCAAGTCTGGTCCGGAGTAGCACAGAATCTCCTTCACTGACTTCAGTCTGCCTGAAGTCACAGGGATAGACCACTCAGTCAGAGTGGGAGGTGGGGATGGAGCTGGGCCTCCAGATCTGGGACACCAATTCTGGATTCGCCCACAAAATCTTGGGGAATGCGACTAGTGGATGGAGAGGGAAGGGAGGGAGGGTCCTGCTGGCGCTGCTGCACCCTCGTAACTGGGCCTGACTCTCTTGTCAGCAGCAGTAGGAGCCAGAGAGCGAATCCTGAGTGCTATGAAGATGTGACTGTCGCCCTGTCCCACCCTTTGTCCACAGTCCCAACTACTTGGAAGGCTGAGACAGGAGGGTCACTTGCACCCAGGATTCAAGGCCAGTTTAAGCTACACAGCAAGACCCTGTATTTTAAAAACAAGAAAGCATGAATGTAGAGTTGGGGGTGTGACATGAAAGAGTGCCTTTTGACCACGTACAAAGCTCTGGAGTTGACTGACAGTGGCAAACAGAGAGAGGGCCAAGGGAGAATCAACTCTGAGTCCCCAAGCCAGGCCAGGGTAAGCAAAGAGGCGGATGGAGCCAGGATGCAAGCAGGCCGGGCCAGGCAGGAAGCAATGGGCGGCACACAGTAATGACCAAGGCCTACTGCTTGCTGCTTGAGGAGGAAACCAGTTCTGTTCTGGGCTTGCATTTACTTTTTACTTTCAAACCAGTTAGCAAAAGAAATTATTGCTCCCAGCACTGGGAGATGGAGGCAGGAGGAGCTCTGTGAGTTCAAGGCCAGGCTGGTCTACAAGTGAGTTCCAGGCCAGCTAGGGCTACACAGTGAGACCCTGTTGCAATTAAAAAGAAAGAAAAATGAAAAAGAAAAAAATAATACATTGCAGATATATCAAACTAGTTCACACAGTGGCAGAAAGAGCTGCCAGGAACATGCGGGCTGAGCAGCTCGCCCTCTGCAGCCACAGCCCTCTGGGAACTCAGGTGCCAAAGGTGCCCCTTGCGAGACCAACCAACCCCGCTTTGAAAAGGAGAGAAGCCGCTAGGCGTGGGTGGTGCAGAGAGTGCAGCTTGTTTTGCCCACAGTGCCTGTGTGCCCTGCTCACCACACACATACCCCTCTTAACCGCAGCAGTAATTCGGGGGTTTAGGTCCAGCTGATCCAAGTCCATTCCTAAGTGGTCTCAGCAGGGGCATGCAGAGCTGACGGTGACAGCACACAGCAGAGCTGACAGGCACACAGCGACGGATGGTGACACACACCAACTCAGACTTCCTGTGGGAAGGTGACACACAGGGCGGTCCGAAGCCAAAGTGTGGTTAGGTGTCCCACTGAGCGCCGAGGACAGGTGTCTCCCGGTCCATGAGAGCTAAGGATGGTGCTCCTGCGTGCACCGTCAACCCTGAGGAGGACTAGGCAGTCTGGAAGCCTAGGTTCACTCCAGATGTTGGCACAGAACTAATTCAGCCGTAGTCAACATCCTGAAGGTGTCAGTGCGGGGGGGTGGGGGTGTGGGGGTGGGGGGGGTGGGACAAGGTAGCTGCCCCTTGCTGCTCCCCTTCAACTTCCTGGGGCATAGAGGGGTCTTGCTCAGCATTCCCCAGCTTTTTGTGAGTTTGGGATTTTGAAGGATGGTGGGAGAAATTGAACCTGGTCAGAGAACAACAGAAGAGGCAGCTCCACCGTACCAGAAAGCACAGAGAAAGTCTCCCGAAAGGGGCCCGGAGGGGACAGCACCAGGCCAGTGTGAGGAAAGGCGTGTCCTACAGTACACTGCAATGGGTTCAAATGACAGTGCCAAGAGGCACTAAGGATGGGGTGGAGTGGCTCAGGAGCCAAGTTTGAGGAGGCCGAGGACGTGAGATCTGGTGCTGGGCAGGTTTGGTGGGCTGCCAGTAATCCCAGGGCTCAGAAGGCAGAGACAAGTTCCTCAGAGCAGGCCGACAGGCTGAATCTGTGGACTTTGGGTTCGTAGGGCAAGTGATGGAGGAATATATGTCAGACATCTGCCTTCCACACACGCACACACATCAGTACGGATGCAAACGGACATACACGTATGTACATACAACACACACACATACACCACACCACACAGGGCAGGAGGGAAGGGAGAACATGCTTTCAGACACAAAGCTCTGGCACCAGAACTCAAAGGTCCCCCAAGCCATCGCTACAGCGTCCAGTGGTGAACCAGAGCAATCACAGGGCTTGGTGGAGACTGGACAGAGGACATAGTCAGGGGCGGGTTCTATCTGTGCACCCGCAAATGCCAAGGCCTTGAGGCAGCTAACCTTGCTTTACAAAGTGCCACTGAGCAACTTCTACTTCAACACTGAGAACCTGTGTCTCAGACAAAAGCACAGAGCTCCATGCTCCACTTGGCCGCCTGCCTTCCGGAGAAGTAGGGTTACACCAGCTCATCCCTCCAACTGGGCTAGAGTGTGTCCAATTGTGTCAGAGAGAGAGCAAAGCTCCTGGGTAGCTGATTTGGCCAATTACCCAAAGAAGCTAGAGGGTGAGGCGCGCGCGGTGGCTCACACCTGTATCAGTGCGAGGAAGGCTGAGGCAGGACTGCTGAATCCAAGGCCAGCCTAGGCTACACGCACAATGTGACTCGTCCTTACGAACACCACAAGAAAAACAAAAGTCACAGATCAAATCTGCAGCGAGTGGTCACGCTGTGGCTGGCCTGGGACTCTAGTGCGGAAAGCAGGTCCCGCGCTCAGTTCGATTCCTTCAAACCCCGCTACGGGCTTGAAGGGGTGCCCCGCTGGGGAAGCTCGTTCTTGAGTCCCGACCTGGGGCGCTCGAAACCCACAGTGTCCTCTGTCCTCTCCCGCCACCCCATGTTCGGCCACTCGCGATCAGCTAACTCACCTCCCGGATCAGCGACCCCGCAAGTCTCCCGCGCGCTCCGCCCGCTCCTGAAGCCCCGCCCATCTCAATCTTCTCTTCCAATGAGAGGCCAGAGTCCGAGTCTGCTCCACCCAGAAGAAACGAAGAGGCGCCTACGTGGCTGACTAATTGGCCAATCCGAAGTCACACTCTCCCTAGAGGGGCGAGGGTGCCCCTCCGGTCTTCACCGCCGATTGGTGGCCAGCCGTAGGGGCGGGATCCTTGCACGGATTGGAGAAGGGCGACTCTGGGGCGGATACTACTCTCCGATTGGTTCATATTACGAGCTCTGGCTGCGGATTGGGCTTCGGAGCTGTCATCGTGTCTGCGGGCGGGGCGGGGTGGCGCCTTGTGTGGGCTCAGCGCGGGCGGTGGCGTGAGGGGCTCAGGCGGAGACATGTCCTCGGGGGTGGCCGCGCGTCGCGACGCCAAGAAGCTTGTGCGCTCGCCAAGTGGCCTGCGCATGGTGCCGGAGCACCGCGCCTTCGGAAGCCCTTTCGGCTTGGAGGAGCCGCAGTGGGTTCCGGACAAGGAGGTGCGTCCTAGCCCCCGGGTCCCCAACCCGAGCCGGGGCGTCTCCCGCCTCCGTCCTAGGGACGCTCGGCCGCGGCTCCCCTCCGGGCGTTCCCGCTGTCCCTTCTGCGCTGTGGGGCGTTTTCCATTCCTTGGCGGTCATTGGCTGCGCGGTGCGGAGCCCCGGGGAGGCCCGAGGGGGAGCGGTGGAGCGGCTCACCCGTGAGCCGTGCGCGAGTTTGGGGCTGGAGTGTGTCCGTGGGGCGAGGGTGAGGGAGTCCGCCTCCACCTGCCCACGGAGGAACGGTGCCAAAGGGTTTGCAATCTTCGAAGTTCTAAACTCTGCAAAGCTTGGCCACTTGGGAGAAAATAGGAGCAATTCACGCATTCCATGCGATTTTATTTCAAAGCAAATTAAATATCTTTAAAAGACACCAACGAAAGTACTGGCGACTTTGATAAACTTTGAAACAACTTTTCTTCATTTATTCATGTGTGTATGTGCCTTTGTCCCCAATGTCACAGCGCTGGTGTGTAGATCAGAGGATAATTTGTAGAAGAGAGTTTTCTTAAACCATCTGGGTCCCAGGGACGGAATTCAGGTCTCAGGTGTGGCGGCACGTGCCTTTACTTGGTGAGCTATCTTAATGGCTCGTGTAAATTCATCCATGTTTCTGTTTCTCTCCCTCCTTCCCTTTCTCCCTCTCCTTCCCTTCCTCCCCTCTCCCCCTCCCACCTCCCCGTCCTTGGCCTAGCACTCATAAGATCTGCCTTCAGAGTGCTAGGCATGCACTACCACACGCCTCTACCACACACTGTTGCTATGTTGTCCTCGAACTCCTCCTCCCTCAGCCTCTTGAGTTAAAGATGTGCTTCACCACACCTGGCCTCCTCCCAAATTTTTTAAGTTAGAGTCCCTGCTTGGAATTCTAATCAGCTGCTCTTCTTTCCCCTTGAGAGCTCATCCACAGGTGGCCGAGGCCAGCGGCTTCTTAGAGTGAGGTCCAGTGTTCTTGAAACAGGGACTGGAGAGCCACCCGTGCGTGCAGCCAGAAGGTTGTAGCCTGGCTGCTGTTGCTCTGCACCCCACCCCACCCCCCAAACTCTGAAGTTCCTGAGAGCCCTGAAGGAGAAGGTTCATCTTGTACTCAGAGCCCCTGGCTATACCAGGTGTGTCACTGAGCCGTCCCTGCCCTCCTGGTTGTGCCCTCAGTTTTGCACTTTACCTTTGTACTTAGGCATCTGAGCACATAGTTCCTCTTGGGTGCAAAGATAACTGAGCACAACCCTCGAGTGCACTTAGCGTCCCTGAAGTGGGTGTGGGCTTAGGAATGGGCCAGCGTGATCATTCGTGGTGTAGGTAGGTGTCTGAGTTCAGGGTAGTGAGTTCCAGGCCAGCCAGGGCTATACAGTGGGACCCTGTCTTAAAAAGACAAAAAAAAAGGGTGTGTGTGTGTGTGTGTGTGTGTGTGTGTATGTTGGAATACAACCTGGACTCCAGCCCCTGGACGGAGTGGGTGTTGGGGAGGTGGCTCAGCGGAATAAATTGCTTGTGAATGAGTCTAGAACTGGTCAGACATAACTGTTTCCAGGAAAGGCCAATAATGCCTAGATTGGAATAAGGGGCACATTTGGGGCGGGTGGAGGAGGCCAGTGGGGTGGGAAGCCGAGTGGGAAAAGTGTTCACTGGCTCTAGGCCGGGGCTCTAGAGGAGCTATCTCAACATTCCTCCTGCTCTACAGGGGGTCCTTTAAGGTAGATGTTTCCCCCGATTGACACCTGATGAAATCTTTATGTAAAACTTTAAAATTTACAGTGTTTGTGGTACATCCCCATAAGTCTGGATAGCTTGACAGAACTCCATGTCTGTGCCAAGCAGGGAGGAGAGGTTGCTCTGACTGGAGTGCCGAGGAGAAGGGCGCCGACTCTGTGAGTGTCTCAGGCTTGGCTTTGCAGGGGTGACCATGACTGAGAGATGCTTGGACAAGCATAGGTGGCAAACTCCCACTGTAGGGAGGGTGGAGCCCAGGGCCTGATGGGGGGGGGGGCACTCTCCAGTCCAGTCAGGATTCAGGCCTCAGCTCCCCTTGCAGCCTGAGAACCCCGTTCAGCAAGTGCTTTATGGGGAAAAGAATGGGGTTTTGCAGCGCCTGCCAAGCCCGGCCTGGTGCTGAACCCCAGAGTTGGGGTGCTGCTTGTGAACATCTTAGTTGTTCCTGGGGGAAGGGCGATTGATCTAACTGGGAAAGGCTGGGATTCCACAAGTGTTAGGATTCGCCTTGTGCTCCTCCCACGGCTGCAGGAGCCTCCTTGTGTGTTCTAGCTCTGGAACCATCGCCCTGTGGGAGGCTTCCCTCCCACGGCTGGCCGAGAGCCGGGTAAGAGTCGGGATGAAGTTCCGGATCCAGTGCCAGGCTGTAGTTTTCACAGTTGTAAAGTGCAGACCTGATAGCAGTCCCTGAGGTGGAGCTGCCCTCTCACTTCTCCTGAGCCTGCAGCTTCCAGCCCCAACAAAGGCTTCCTTCCTCCTCTCCTCTGTGTGTGTGTGTGTGTGTGTGTGCGCACACGCGCGCGCGTGTGTCTTCTCCTTTGAACTTTTTTCTTTTTTAATGTATATGACTGTTTCCCCTGTATGTTTGCCTGTGTACACATGCATGCTTGGTGCCTGCAGAGGTCAGCAGAGGGTGTTGGGTTCCCTAGAGCTGTGAGCCATTGTGGACGTGCTGGGTCCTGAACCCAGATCCTCTGCAAGAGCAGGCCGTGCTCTTAACTGCTGAGTCGCCTCCTTAGCTCGCAGGCTGGCCTTAGAACCTGTTAATAATTAATAAATAGTCGCTGTTGGGCTGTGTGTGCAAGTGGGAGGAGAGGCCAGCCTTTAGGTTATCTCCTTCAGTCAGTCGATGTCTTGTCTCTTCCCGGCGGGGCCTCTCACTGAGTCTGGAGCTCACCCATTGGCCGGCCTGGCTGGCCAGTGAGCTCCAGGGATCTGCTTTTTGCCACCTGGCTAGGTGCATGTGGCTGTGCCTGGCTTTTTATCTGAGAGCTGGAGATTTGAACTCGGGTCCTCATGCTGGTGTGTCAAGTAATTACCAACTGAGCCATCTCCCAGAGCCCTTTTTTTCTTTTTAAAAAAAGATGTTTTTAAAATTTTTATCATGTAAAATATATCATAGTGTATATATTTATGTTCACATGCCTATTGTCTTAGGGTTCCTGCTTTGAAGAGACCATGGCCAAGGCAACTCTTACAGGAAAACATGTATTTGGGGCTGGCTTACAGTTTCAGAGGTTCAGCCCATTATTATCCTGGTGGGGAGCTGGTGGGGAAGGAGTAAAGAGTTCTGCAGCCTGATCCACAGGCAGCAGGAGGAGACCGGTGCCACTCTGGGTGGAGCTTGAGCATAGAAGACCTCACAGCCCACCCCACAGTGACATACTGCCTTCAACAAGGCCACATCTCCTAATAGTGCCACTCCCCGTGGGTCAAACATTCAAACTCACGAGTCTGTGAGGGCCACACCTATAGGTGTGCAATGTGCTGCCCCCCACATGACAAGTCAGAGGACAACTTCTGAGGCTGAGGGTCAGTTCCTTCCTTTGCCATGGGCTCTGGGGATCAACTGAGCTTGATAGCAAGCACTTTACCGTTTGGAGCCGTCTTACTAGGCCCTCTTTTTATTGTGTGGTTTTTTGTTTGTTTCGAGACAGAGTCCCCCGAGATTATCTGGGCTAGTCTTTACTGTAGTTTGGACTGGCCTTGAATTTGTAATCCTTCTGTTTCATCTCCTGAGTAGCTGTGACTACGCCCTGCTAAATGAATTGATCTTTGAAAAGTCGAGGCCACAGTCCATCCGGAGCCTGGAGGATGGGCAGTTTTTACACACTGGGGAAGAAAGGACTGTGGGGTCAGTGTTGTCTCATTTCTACGTCCTCAAAGGGGACATAGGGATTTTTCTTAAATGCTGTTGTATTTATTTATTTTCATGTGTTTGAATGTTTGCCTGCATGGTCTGAGTACTATGTGTGTGCCTGGTGCCCACAGAGGTCAGAAGAGGTCATTGGTTCCCCGGAACTGGAGTTACAATGGTTGCGAGTCACTATGTGGGCGCTGAAAACTGAACCTAGGTCCTGTGCAAGAGCAACAAGCGCTCCTAACCCGAGCCGTGTCTCCAGCCCTCAGCCTTGTTCTTTTTACAGCAATCCTCTGTATGTACTTGAACCTACAGTATACTATGAGGGGACGGTCACCTTGTGCTTTTCTGTCTACTGTCACATGTCCTGGGAGGAGTCATGAAGGTGTGCTGAGCTTCTGAACTGTACTGCAGAGAGAAGGTGGCGGGGGTGGGGGGGGGTTTCTACCTCCCAAGCACTTGGAGCTAGGCTTGGCTTTGCCGTGGGCCTCTTGTTTTTTGCTGCCCAAGGCTCTCTCACTTCTCTGGAAGTGTAGTCTGCATTGAACAGCTCCTGAGTGGTTGCCACTGAGTCAGACTGGCCGTCTAGACCTACAAGCAGCAGGTGCCCGGGCTCCTGGTGCTGGGAAGAGGGTGTAAGCTGGAGATTTCCTGGCAGGGCGCACTTTTACCTGTCCTTTCTCTTCTTCCTTCCCTTTGTCTCCTGACTGACCAGTTGTCCTGAGGGCGGCTCTTTTTATCTTATTCTTTTATCTCTGAAATGTGGAAGCAGTATAAGATACCTTAGGGGCCCCAGGAGAGCACTGCAGCCTGGCCTGGCCTGGCCTGGCCTGGCCTGGCCTGGCCTGCCCGTGCCATGGGTAGTGTCTGTCTGGGTGGGTTTGTCTCTGCTAAGCCATGCGGCCCCTGTAGTCCTTGCTAAGCTGCTGGCTGAATGAGCTGCCTGGTCTGCTCTTTTGGTTTCCGTTCTGGGGTTAGTGTGGCCGCTGAGTGTGCCCATCAGTGCCCTAAAACAGGTCTGACCCATGGTGCAGAGTGAGAATTGGCTGGGCTTTGTGTGGTATAGCCTCTGAAATAGCTGTGTCACAACCAGCAGCAGCCCCAGGGGCGGCCAACTCTGCTGCATTCCCATAGTTCCCCCCCCCCCCCCCCCCGTGTCCCCTCCTCCCCTCACCTGCCGACCTGGGCTGGTCTCTGAGGTGGGGCTGATCCTGTGACAGGGCTTTAACTTTTATAGCTTCACCATCCTGTTAATTTTTATTCTCTTTTTCTGTTAAATTGATGAGCTGATAATTTGAGTCTTCTTGAGGTATTGGGTATTTTTATTTTTCAAGACAGTGTTTCTTTGTGTAACCTTGGCTGTTCTAGACCTCTGAGGACCAGGCTGGCCTCAAACTCGCAGAGATCCACCTGTCTTTGCCTCCTGTGTGCTGGGAATAAAGGCATGTGCCATCACTGCCTAGGGAAATTTACTTAATTAATGAAATCAACAGGAAAATTATTTTGTTTAAACATCTGTTTTCTGAATGAGCACACTGGTTATTTATGGGGGTTTGTTGTTGTTGTTGTTTTGTTTTTTTGAGGTGGTCCTAATGGGCTCAGACTGTTCCTAAACTCACTGTAGCTGTGAATAACTCTGAGCTTTCAGTGATCCTCCTGCCTCAGCGTGGGAGTATAGACTTACACTAAGCCTGGCTAGTTCGTTGGCTATTTACTTAGGTTTGGAAAGGGATGATGTGTGTCCTAGTGTGGTCTCACACTGGGCTCCAGGGCCGGGGAGGTAACTTAATTGGCAGAAGTGTTTGCCATAGAGGCATGAGGCCGTGGCAAGGCTGGCTGTGCTGCCACTTGCAGGATCCCCGCCTCCAGTCGCCTCCCACAGGCCCTGGTGCTGGCTGTGAGCACAGTGTGGGAAGGAGGCCAGGGAACAGGGGGAGGTACAGGAAAGACACCGTGGCTAAAGGTGAAGGTGTGGGCAGGTGAGGACAGCGTGGCCCTTAGAGGGAGGGGGACCCCAGGTTGACACACCTCAGGAAGAGGGACAAGACTCGGGTGCATCCAGGACCATTTGGACTGCAGTATGGACAGTAGGTATGCCTGTGGAGTCAGTGGCCATTGTTATTTCTCGCTTTTACATTTCCCCACTTCCACTTCATTTTTCTCTTTGGTTTTTCTAGACCAGTTTCTCTGTGTAGCCCTGGCTGTCCTGGAACTCATCTGTAGACCAGGCTGGCCTTGAACTCAGAAATCCACCTGCCTCTGCCTCCCAGGTGCCAGGCCCCACCTCCTTTACTTTTTAAAAGAACGACAAAGTCATAGTGGAGAATGGAAACCAGACGGTTGTCTCCACATTCCCACAGTTCTGACATGGAAGAGGCCAGGGACAGAGGTCTCTGCATAGAGGGTGGCAGAGACCTAAGGTATTCCTTGGATCCTAGCATCAGACAGGGAGGAACTAGGATTCTAGAAGGGGCTGTGGGTGGTGTGGTACCTACAGGTAAGATCCAGGGTGGTGGATTGGGTGGTGCAGGCAGTCTTAGACGGACAAGCAGCTCAGAAGAGCCACCAGGACCGACAGGAAGGAGGGGAGCACGGTGCATGGCATCGCCTCTCAGGCCAGGGCTTTGCTCACTCAGCAATAAATGTGTCGCAGAAGGCCCTAAATATTTCACAACAGCGTGTATGTGGTGGTGGGGATTTGGGTGTGGCTGAGTATACTCTTGGTTCCCCACACCAGGGGGCCAGAGATAGGCAATTCCTGGGGCTTGCTGACCAGCCTGCCTACCCTGCTTGGCGGACTTGAGAGAGCCTCCCTCCACACACAAAGTGGACCTAAGAAAGACCCCTGGTGTCCACACACACTTCACTTCTGAACATAGCACTGTACCATGCATGCCCATGTAAAGTTGTTCTTTGAAGGTCATGTGTGTGTTGTGTTCCAAGCCAGAACTCTCCTGTTATGGCTGCACCAGGGTGGCCTAGGGACTATAAAACAGCTACTCTCACAGATCTGGTGGCACTGTGGCTTCCTTGTTTAATCTCACTGTGACCACCGGGAAGCTTTTGTGATGGACATCTGAGTCAAGGAAGGTGCCATGCTGTAGCAGGGACCTGCCATCGGTCAACGTGTGCAGAGTGCTCATGGACTGACAAGAATCCGAGGCTGCTGACAGAGCTACCAACTGGCCTCTGTGGACAGTTCCAGAGCTGGGATGGGTGGGGCAGGGACTCCAGGTCCAGAAACCAGCATGAGAGCAGCAAAGAGACATGCTAGTCAGGGCGCTCAGGAAGCGCGGCACAGGGCATGGTCCCATGGAGCTCACCCAGGCTGGAAGTCTTGGTATCTCTGTCCTTGCTGCAGTGATGCCCCAAAGGGTCCCTGCTCTCCCACAGTGAAGGGACACTGAGCATGGCCCCAAGGACTCCTCTCAGGACCTGCAGAGGCTTGGTGCTGTTAGCCTCTTGGATGGATTGAGAAAGTGGGCCTCATTAGATAGCAGTTTCCTCTATGCAGCCCATTGGTTTGTGTGGGCTTTGTGGCACATACTTGCACCAGCCTAGTGCTGGGCACATGATCTATAGATACGGGTTCAAGGGAAGAGCTGCAGGCTCTCAGGTGACGGTCCCATGTTCTGAGCCACTTCTGTGTGGGTATCTTCCAGAATCTGCCTGTGACAAGGCCGAGAGCAGAAACAGGTCAGGCTCCCAGTGAGGGTGAGGAGGTGACAAGGGCTTGTATGTGACTCCTTGGTGTCTGGTGACTCGGCATGAGGTTCTATTCTCTGTGGTCCTGAGCTACAGAAGGTGCCTAGTGCCTCTGTGGACCCCATGTTCTTTACCTCACTCTGTTGCCCTGACAGAAAGCCAGGTCTGTGCTGGCAGAGCCGCAGTTGCACATGGCAAGCCTCTGATTGACCATGCTGCCTGTCAGGCACAGGGTCATCTGGAGAGGATACTTAGTTTTTGTTGTGGGTCTTGCTATGAAACAGCCCTTCTAAACGGGACTTAAACCATGTAATTTATACCATGTGATTGAATTCTGGGGTGGGGGACACTCCCAGCATGATGCAGACTCAGCAGAGAATATCCCGTTCCACTGTGTCAAGGGAAGAATAGCAGAGAAATGCAAGCAAGCACGGACAGCAGGGCTGAGCAAGCACGGTCAGCAGGGCTGAGCCAGCACGGACAGCAGGTTTAGCCCTGCTCACTGATGTACTGTGCAGCCACCACCTATCCCCAGGCCTTTCATGCCATCCTAGTTGGTGCCATTCTCCTGCCTCGGTGCAAATCCATGTGCACAGAAGTCCAGTCTCAGAGCCTCTGCTTCTGTGTGCTGTATGAGTTAGCCTCTTCAGGATCTTTCGGGCCACATGGACCTCTCTCATCCCATGTTCTGCTCTAGCCTCTTTCTCACAGGCCCAGTCAGGTATGCATTCAGAGTCAACTTTATGTTTCGACTCTCTCGAGCCATCCTTCTTAAGAGCCCCCGTGCTTTCCTTTGTATCTAAAGCAGGGTCAGTGCTATGGAATGTCGTGTTTATTTCACAGCTCTGAACTTTGGCTCCTGTAACAGGATAGAGGTAAAGCAGCTAGAATGAGCTGCCCCTGCATCCAGAGTCTGAAGGAATCAAAACCCTTCTGATCTGAACTCTGCTGCAAAAAAAGTTCAACTGTGCCTTTGCATCCCACAAAATAATGGCCATTGGGTGTTCAGGCTTAGGTCCTGGCTGGGGCTGCTGTAGGCCTTAAAGCTGCCCTCCTAACTGAGAGCCTTGGGCTATGGCCTGATGAGTCTTAGAAGGCTTCTGAGCTAGACCCTGAGCTCAGTGGGCTGTCCTGCCTTGCTGTTCCATAATCTGCCTCTGCAGACAGAGCTGGCTTTCTCAGCAGCCTTTCCTGGTACCTCTTGACCTTGTCTCAGCTGTTAGTCAAGTGACAGAGCTGGACTATAACTCTGTGTCATGTTCCTTCCTAGTGCCCAAGATGTATGCAGTGTGATGCCAAGTTTGACTTCATCACCAGAAAGGTAAGCTGAGGCTGTGGTGGGCGTGGGCTGGTGGGGTAAGTAGGGCTAGGCCTGGTAGACCGAGTCCTTTCTAGGGAAAGCCCAGCTCCTTAGAGGAGCTGGGTCTTACAGGCTATGTCGATGCCCTCTTCCAGTCACTGGTACAGCTCCCTCACCGAGTACCGAGCTCTCAAGGAGGCTCGGGGCAGCCTGTGCTGGGCAGCAGGAGGTGGAAGGAGTTGAGGGCTTGGGTTGTACTTGAGTGATGGACGTGCTCACCTAAAATGCACAAGGTTCTGGGCTCAGTCTCTAGCAACACGCACTGCACAGCCACCACTGAGAGAGACACAGAGAAGCTCTTTTGGTCCATTTTCCCAAGTGAGGCAGAGCTCTGCTGTGTTCATAGTGGGTTTGTGTGGAAGTGACACACAGTACAGGTGCATTCTGGGAGACCTACTTACTGCCCAGCCTTTACCCTCACAGCATCACTGCCGCCGCTGTGGGAAGTGCTTCTGCGACAGGTGCTGCAGCCAGAAGGTGCCACTTCGGCGCATGTGCTTCGTGGACCCAGTGCGCCAGTGTGCTGACTGTGCCCTGGTGTCCCACCGAGAGGCGGAGTTTTATGACAAGCAGCTGAAGGTGCTCCTAAGTGGTAAGTAAGCATGGCGAGTAGCCGTGCTGTCACTTAAGACATGGCCTGCTCCAGGATGGTTTGTCTTGCCTTCCTCTACTATCTTTGGAACCTGCTTAGAAGCAGTCTAGAGCTGACTTCAGAGATGGAAATGTCTGACTTATTGGTGGGTACTGCCATCAAATGGACAGGGAGCCTCAGCTAGCAGCACCTTCCCCAGATGGAAAGCTGTCACTACAAGTCAAATTTGTGTGAGCATGGCCCTAAGGGGAGAGGCCTGGAGACAAGCTGTAGCAGGTGCAGAAGCTGGTTCTCAGGGAACCAAGGAACATAGGGAGAGTTGTCTTGGGGTGAAACCTGCCTCCCAAGTAGCAGAGCCCTGCTGCTGTAGGCCTGTCTGCACTCCACAGGCGAGGGCCAGCCTCTTCTCTATCACTTTGGTCTTGTTCACTCTGCTCTAGGGTAGGGTTACTATTTTTTGGTCACCTGCTCACCTCCTTTAAAGGTTGTAACAAATTTCAAAGCTTTGTATGTGCAGCAATGCCTTTATGTGGATGGGTACCTTCCCTACATTACATCTGTGCACCATGTGCCTGCCTCATGTCTACCGAGGTCAGAAAAGGATGTCCATTCCCCCGGAACTGGAGTTATAGGCAGAACTGAGCACCGTGTGTGTGCTGGATATTGATTCTAGGTCCTTTGAGAGAGCATCAGTGCTCTTAACCACTGAGCCTCTCCAGTCTCCAAGCAGTGCCTTTTTAAGCTTTTGAGATCCTTAATTCATTATTGCCTTTTTGCCTAACCAAAGGGACTCTAAACACAAAGCTGTCATTTGTATCAGCTTGTCCCTTCCCATGTGGTAGTGGAGGAGAGCTTTGCTGGCCTGAGAGCACGGTCTGGTGGCAGTTGGAGGAAGCAGTGTCATGTGCGGTTTGGTTTTGTCTTCCAAGGAGCTACCTTCCTTGTTACTTTTGGGGACTCAGAGAAGCCCGAGACCATGGTTTGTCGTCTTTCCAACAACCAGAGGTAAGAGTAGACGTCCCGCCGGCACTGGCCCGCCAGCGCTGTCATAAGCGTTAGGCCTCAGTCTTAGGGTTTCCTTTCTTCGTTACAGGTGCTTGGTTCTGGATGGGGACAGTCATCGTGAAATCGAGATTGCACATGTCTGTACTGTTCAGATTCTCACAGAAGGCTTCACTCCTGGAGGTACATGCCTTAAGTACCTATGTGGGCACAGGAGGTGCTGCACTTGGTCCCAACATGGCCCGCCATGCTCTTTATTGGGGCTGTGTTAAGTCTGTAACTTTAGAACCCACCAGGTAAGTGGAGAGGAGATGATGAGGGGAGATTAGCCTGCTGTCCATGTCTGCCTGTGACTTAGGTCATCTTAGTCACTGTTAGACAGTGCTCCTGATGCAGTCTGAGGTTCCAGACAAGGTCTGTGGTGGTGGTGGCTGATCTGGAGCCTGCTTGCGGGCCTGCTGTCACTGCCTCCCCTGCAGGCATTGTGTAGCCCAGGTCCTCGGTCACTCCTTGGTGAGCTCAGTGGACTCCATCGGCTGAACTGCACAGGGCACTTTCTGAACTTGCAGATCTGACCTAATGCATCTTACTTTCCATTTTCTGACTGACTCTTGGTTGTTTCTTCTTTGCACTGCCTGCCTACCTTCAAGTAGAAAAAGACATTCACACTTATACCAGCCTCCTGGGGAGCCTGCTTGCCTCTGAAGGTCAGCTTCCATCCTCCCTGGGTCCCTCCTCCCAGCATGCTGTGATGTCTGTCTCTCCTCTGGCCCCTTTGCTTCTATCTCTTGGGGTGGATTCTCAAACTTGGGGTCACTTCTTTTTGATTAAGAGAGATTCTAGGTTCAGCCTAAGAGCCTATAAAGCCCAAGTCAAAGTGTCCTGAGAGAACAAAGAAGCTTGCTCAGTTCTTTCCCAGGGAGAAGTTATGCAGGAGTTGACAGCTTCTATCAGTATCGGCCAAGTGTGTGGGTTCTCCTTTGCCGATTGAGCACCAGGCATATGCAGTGGGCGGCAACTTTCATCACTGTACCCAGTAGCTTACCTCACTCAGACCCTGGCCTCCAGGGTCCCTGCCTCTCACTCAGCTCCTCCAGCTTAGTCTCAGAGGCCCAGCAATGGAACGCCACAGGGAGGTACGTGAGGTGCACGGAGCATTAAGCCGGTTGAAGATCTCCTATGCTAGATGCTCACTCCTTGGCCTCCACTAGGACACCCTCGCCCCCACCCTCCCCCAGGGGTGTCAAGAGTATCTGCGTGTGTACCATGCACAGGAATATCTGCACGTGTGTGTGTGTACAGTGCACATGCCTAGTGCCTTTAGAGAGGAGAACAGTGGTTTAAGTCCCCTAGACCTGGAGCTACAGATGGTTGTAAGCCATCATTTCTAAGTTGGGAACTGAACCTAGGTCCTATGTAAAAGCAGTAAGTGCTCTTAACTACGGAATCATTTCTCTGGCCTCCATTGGCGGCGGAGAGGAGGGGGTTGTTAAAATTTTTATGGCTACACAAAGCTCAAAACAGCCACAGCCAGCAGTGGCCATGACCATGTTTGAGTACATTTTTATTTACAAAAACCGGTATAGCCCAGATAGGAAGCTGTACAAGTCTGGTTGAGGCAGCTCAGCCCAAGGCCTTCAGGTGGGTTTTGAAGCATCTGAGTTATTACAGAGTCAGAAAGCCTCTCTGGGTAAGACCACCCCCTCCCCCACCCCTACTCTCACCCACAGCCAGAGGTTTTGCAGGCAAGGAAGTCAGGCCTCTTCCTGGCTGTGGTCTGTCTGCATGCCCAGTCCACTAGCCAGTGGGACTCAGACTGCTTTGATTTTAGAATTAATGTCTGATTAAAAGTAGGTTATTTCCCAAAATATTTTCCGTGTGGTCACCAAGAGGAGGTTAGCAGTCATATGAGGCTGCATAGTAGCTCCGATAGACCTGACTTCTCAAGTGGTCTGTTCCTGGAGCAGACCGTAAATGAAAGAGCAGCTGGTCATTGCCCAGAGATGGAGCTGTGACTTGGCCTCTAGTTGCAAGTCCTGGAAGAACAGTGCTTGACAGGGTAGTGTGGCCTCACTCCTGCAGCAGCAGTCTGCCCAGCTGCAGGCTCCAGCCTCTAGGTGTGAAGCCAGATTAGATGGGACGATCTGCTTGGCTTACCTTCTGCTGGCCAGGCCATTCCGAAAGCAGTTTCTGTGCCTCCACTGCTCGCTGTGTATGTGTGTCTGTGTGCCGTTTTCTCCATTGCTCGCTGTGTATGTGTGTCTGTGTGCCGTTTCCTCCACTGCTCGCTGTGTGTGTCTGTGTGCTGTTTCCTCCACTGCTCGCTGTGTCTGTGTGTCTGTGTGCCGTTTCCTCCACTGCTCGCTGTGTCTGTGTGTCTGTGTGCCGTTTCTCGGAGGGTAGGAAGGAACACGGCATGGATAAGGAGCATGCCTGGCAGTTTCTGGTCTGTTGGGGAGCAGGACTATGTCACATGTCCTATTCTCAGTAATATGGCCCTGGGGATCACAAGCTGAGTTTATTCCTCTTTCCACTCTCTGTACACACGGGGTCTCTGCATGTCTCTAACACAGGCTGCTTGCTGAGCAGCACACATGACACTCACGTCCTTCTGCAGCAGGCAGCACCCGAGCCACTGGCATGCTCCTGCAGTACACAGTGCCAGGGGCAGAGGCTGCAGCACAGCTGAGGCTGATGGCCGGAGAGGACGCGAGCGGCAGCAAGAGGCAGGCAGCAGCGTGGCTGGCAGCCATGCACAAGGTATGGCAGGGTCGGGGGCTGAGCTCATAACAAGTGTGTTTTTACCAAAAGACTACCACATATCTGGGGTGCCCCTGCCTGTATAAAAGGCACACGGGCACAGAACCACTCATGATTTATGGTGTTCCGCAGGCTACCAAGCTCCTCTATGAATCACGAGACCAGTAACTGCAAGGGAACTGAACTCGGAGCACGTCGGGTTACATAACCAAGCTGCTTGCCCCTGCCTGCACTCTCAGGGTCTTCCCTGTGTGTGCTTGGAAATGCAATTCAAGTGTCTGGAAGCAGAGTATCACTTACCTAGTGCAATATGTACACCGCTGATTAATGCTGTAAAGAGCTTATGTTGTTGTGCATTGTGGTCCTTCAGTAGGGTTGGGAGAAGCTGCACTACATTACTGCTAAAGCAGGCTTCTGTAAACTTCCAGGTTCATTAGAGGCTTGTGGCTCTGTTCCCACAGATACATTCGGGGGTGACCACTCAGGCCCTTCCACTCTCAATAGCCCATTCACAATGCCTTAGCTGTTCCTAGACTCTGGTCACTCTGTCACTAACCGGGGCGATGAACAGTCCTGTTGCTGCCTCTAAGAGGAAGGCGTCAGCTTTCTGTTTTCTACTTTCACTTACTATTTCACTTTATTAAAATGACTGTACAGTAATTTGTATATAAAGTGTATAATTAAAACTTATTTTGAAAGTACACAGCAGGCTCTGGCCTCACTTTGTGCAGCTGTCCTGCGTCCAGAACACAAGACTCAAAGGACTCAAAGCCAGGTGTGAGACAGCAGTTTATTGTGCACGTCACACAGCATCGGTGGCACTGGGATGGCAGTGGCTGCTCACGGGTGCGATCAGCACATGGCGGCTGCCCACAGCACTGCTCCCAGAGCCTACAGGATTTACACGTAGTTCTACACAAGACTCACATGAAAAATAAAGCCTCAGGCAGGGCCTGTGTTCCGACAGAAGAAACACAGTTCCAGTGGCCTGGCTGAAAAACAATCCTGGTGTAGAAAAAGCCTGTCTACAGAGGTCAAGCTCCAGAACGGACTTGCCTTGCTCAGGATGCAGCCAGTGACAGCCTCGAGGGCTGCCAGGTGGCTTTGCCCAGCCCACCACCGACTTGACTTTGACTCATCATTGCGCAGACCCCCATGTGCTGAGGCGTGCATGTCCAGCCACAGCAGAACGCCATAGGTAATGAAACGCAGTTTCCGAATGGGCTCCTTTGGTAGTGAGAGGCAATGTGAGAAAGTATGATGGTTTGAGGCTTTCCAAGAAGGGGGAGCCAAAGCCACCTTGCTCTTGTTCAAGGTCTGAGACATTTAACATGAGAAGGGGCCTTTGGGCCACGTCAGGGCTTTTGTCTTCACTGGCAGCGGTCGGGGATCAGAGTCATGACTTCTTACTGGTGGAAGGGCTGGATGTTTTGGAAGCTGGGTATTTATGTGGATTTACAGTAATTGGCAAAAGCACTACCTCTCCCAGCTCCTGCAACCTGGAGAGGGCCTCACCTGGGAAGTGGGATTCACATTGTGGACACTGTCTGCTAAAGTGAGCACCAGGAGACCATCCTAGCTTCAGTTTTCCCAGGGCAGCTGGGATCTCCTCCAGTAGCTCCTGGGAGCAAACGAGACTGTGGTACTCCAGGGGGTTCAGGCAAGTGTTCGCTGCCGGGGTTTGATCCGTGGATACAACTGGGAAGCAATGGACAAGAGTTAGGACAAACATGACCGAGAAGGATTTGGCCTCCAGGTTCCTTTCTTGTCACCTCAGCATTATCTTCAAAACATATTTGCTCAGACCTGACCTCAGCTGTCCCCTCCTGTTCATGTTTATCACACCTGAAAACCTGTTACTGTCCCTAGATCCTCAGATGTAGCACCCATGCTTGCCTCATACTTTGCCAGGAAGCATCTGGCAGGCTTGTCACAGCACTTAGAGGAGAGGCAAGCTTTCTGTTAGAGCACAGATGGCATGAATGCAGCAGAGCTGACAACCGTGACCCACGCCTCTCCACTTGGTTTCTTTCAGGCTTTCCTTTTGAGCAATCAGGTCTCTAACCACGGCTGCGTTAACTTTCCATTCTTTTGTCTTCCGAGTGCTATGCTCAGGTCAGGGGTTTGGCTCAGTGGTACAGCACTGCTCAGACCCTGGGTTCAGTTATCAGTTCAGGAGAGGGACTGGGTTACAAAACTACCAAAGCACTACAAGAACAGCAACAACACAAAAGCAACCAAGCAGTAGGGTTACGATGGGCACTACTGCACTAAGCTCTGGAGAATTCCAGATCTGGGAACTATGTGGGGTGGCTTAATACTTGCCAAAGTTCACCATGAGCCCTGATGGTCTCTAAACCTCCACGTGTTTTTCAGTATGTGGCAAAGCCACACAGCTCTAGGGACTTGGGAGCTTGCCCATGTACAAGCAGGCTGCTGGGGCTTGGAGACAGTGTTCTTGTCTACCTAGATGCCAGCAGAACTGAACCCCATGCTGTGAGTGTCTGTGCCTTTTGAACGAGTCAACGAGGCCAGACTTCCAGTGTCTAAGCCCAGTGTGAGTGCTTACCCCCAGCAAGTTTTTGGGCACGTAGCCCTCCCGGTCCCCAAGACGAGCCCACCACCACTCGGTCTCGTTTTCATCTTTGCGCCTCAGGATGGTGATGGCATCCCCTTCATGGAAGGACAGCTCATCGCTGTTCTGGGCCTCGTAGTCCCACAAAGCATACACGGTGCCTTTGTTCATCACTCCCAGCTTCTCTTGTACCCCTGGGACCAGAAAGGGATACAGGTTTTAGCAGAGGGTGGCCAGCGGAGATCGAGGTAAAACAAAACTTAATCAAGAACCACCTTTAGGGAACCATCAGACCTTATCTGAGTAGCAGCACAGCAGCTGCACGTGGTGCTTTGCGCCTTACAGCCTATGTGACTGCAGCCTCCTTCCCTCGTGGGCTGGGTCTGCCCGGCCTGTGTGCCTGTCCAGCTGCTGCTGCTTCCTTTTTTTTGTTGTTTTTGGTTTTTCGAGACAGGGTTTCTCTGTGTAGCCCTGGCTGTTCTGGAACTTACTTTGTAGACCAGGCTGGCCTCAAACTCAGAAATCCACCTGCCTCTGCCTCCCAAGTGCTGGGATTAAAGGCGTGCGCCACCACTGCCCAGCTCCTGTCCACCTTCTTTAATGCCCAAGAACTTTGTTGCCTGCCATTGTTGTGGGAGTTCAGTACAGACTGGAGTTTGGCTGTCATCACTTGTACCATCGGGCCAAACACAGTAATTTCTCAAGTTGTCTGTTGTACAGGGGGCATGGTTGAGCTCCCTGATCTGACACCGGCTACAGCAACTTAATCAGGGCATGTCCTTTACTCACCGGATGACCCCAAGCAGCTCACAGGAGCAGCCCTGCTTCAGCTCACGTAGCTAGCTAGCAGTAAGTGTGTAGACCAGTGCTGCCTGGCTCCCCACTCCTGTGACCCCAGGGCACCAAACAAAGCATCGCCCTCTTAGCAACTGGAACAGAATCCCAAGGAGAGTTCTTTCCATTAAGGCAGAGTCTCACCATGTAGGCCAGGTTGGCCTGCAGTTTCCTAAGCTTCCCACGTTCTGTGGGTCTGTACCACCCAGATACAAATGGGACTTTCAGATGTTCTGAGGGTGAGTATAAAGGCAGTGAGCACGTACATATGATCCACTCACTGAGCCAGACTCTAGCCAGCATACAGGACACAGTGCTGATGAGCCAGGGGCAACAGCCGAGGCACACTGAGCCTCTGTACATACCATACAGAAACTGGGAACACTGGATGTATCCCTCTTCCATCTCTTCACACTTGTCTGCAGCAGTCTCAATGTCACTGATGGTGGAGGCAAAGATAGCGGCTCCACTTTCCACCAGCTGCTTGCAGAGGTGGACACTGTTGCAAGAGGCAGCACAATGCAGTGGTGTCCTAGAACCAGAGGGGGAAATGTATAGTCAGAAACCACCCAGGGCTACCTGGCTCCTATATGACACAAACCTCCAAGAATTCTCAAGTATCCTAGCTTTGTGCCAAATTTGTAGGTATTTTGTTAATTTCATGTGTATGAATGTTTTGCATGCATGCATGCATGTACGTGCATTCGTGTGCAACGGCCAGAAGGAGGGTGTGTGTGTTTTTGTGTGTGTGTTATGAGATTTTGGGTTTTTCCATTAATTTATTTACTTTACATCCTAATATCAGTCCTCCCTCTCCTCCCAGTCCCCTGCTTACACAGCTCCTCCCCGCATCCCCTTTTCTTTTGAGAAGGGGGAGCCTCTCCACCCGGGTATCACCCCACCTTGGCACATCAAGTCACTGATAGGTATTTTTCATTTTCTATAGGATGCACGTATTTCATATAGAATGTTTGAAAACAGGAAGAGCAAACAATTGCAGTGCTACTAAGGCTTATGAGGACCACAGACAGCTCTAACACGAGAGAAAAAGCAAGGAGCAGCAGGATGCTGCAGAAGGCTTCTGGGAATGAACGAGGAGTGTGCTTCCTCTATGAGACTCAATTTTCTGGAGCTTGAATCACCTCTTCCTTCATAAGGCAAGGAATGAGCCTCTGGGCCTTCCCATCCCCACACCCATGGCTTCTCACCATCCGTCACTGTCTGCAGCATTCACATTGACACCAAAGTCCAGCAGAAACTTCACGATATGGTGGTGGCCAGCACAGACAGCATTGTGTAGGGGGGTGATCCCTTCGTCATTGGGTTTGCTAGGGTCCTCCACCTAGGACACAGAGCATGTGAAAGCCAGCCCTTCACACTCCCAGCAGCACACACAGAAGGGAGGATGGCTCACCTCATAGATGATCCTCTGCACTAGATCAAACTCTCCTTCGAGAGAAGCGTCCAGAAGCAGGGCTAGGGGGTTGAAGCGCACTCTCAGCCCGTGCCCTGTCCGTTCAGAGTTAGGCTTCTTCAGGTTGGTGCGTTTGCTCTGTAGGGAGGTGGAAGCAGTTCAGCATCAGGTGACCTACCCAAGTCAAAGACCAACCCAAGCCCCTGCTGTGGGAAGGGGTGGCAGGAACTACGGTAGTTCTCCAGTAGCAGCTCTGGTGGCTGCCTTAGCAGGGCCTGGCTATCAGTTGAGAGCAGTGGCTGCCTGAGGCTGCCAGCTATTCCTGGGGAGATTTGTGGGAGGGAGCATGGTGACAGCCGCACTGCTGAGCCAGATGTCTCCCCCAAGCGGGTCAGCCATCCCTACTGCCATGCCCGTGGTGGTGGCTCAGAGACCCCGCTAAGAAAGCATTGTATGTATTCCCAGAGATGGTCCAAGCCCTCTCTGCAGTGTCAACAGGGGCTCCCTCAGGGAGGCTCACTGCTTTCCTCTCTGTCATTCGGTGTCAGTGGCATCTAGCTTACCAAGGTACCATGTGCTATGCATCTAATTCTGGCTTTGGTCTAGCAAGGATACCCACCGCGGATGCTGCTGGAGGATGGATGACGGGGGAAAGAGGTGCTGGAGGGACTTGATCCTCCTCTGAAGGAGCCTCAGCCACAGGACTTGGGATCTGTTCTGTGGAGGGTACTGGGGCCACATTGTTGTTATTGTCTTCAGTGGGCTCAGCAGTTTGATGAGTTGTTTGGGGACAAATGAGCTCCTCTGGCTCAGGGGAAGGTAACTCATTATCATTGGCATCTGAGGAAGGGGCAAGCTCCTCAGGAAGTGGGGCCGTGGGCCGGGGAGGGAAAGGCTCGTCCAAGTTGCCATTGGCATTGGTGTTTCCGTTGTCCATGTCAGCTAAGGTGCCCACAAAGTCCTGGGAAGGGCTGGGCTGGTAGAAAGGGGTACCCTCCATTCCACCAGCCAAGGTGTTGAAACGTTGGTAAAGCAACTTTTGAATGTTGGGCCCTCCAGGGCCCTCTGGCTCTGTGATAGAGCTGCGCTTCTTCAGGGGTCGGGGTGCATTGGCCAGCTTCCTGCGGAGAGCTTCCAGGTCTGCATCACTCTGATAACGGAGTGGGGAGTGTACGATGGGTGTGAGTTTGGTGGGACTGAGCGGCCGTGGCAGGCTTTCCACTGTGCTGCCTTCTCCAGGTACACTGGGGCCTTCCTGCTCTGGCTCTTTCTCAGCAGAGTCTGAAGGTGGCTGAGGCTGTGCCGTGCCTGTGCCCAGTGACCCATGAAGAAACGGTAAGGGTGATGGCGATGCTGACCCTGACGGCAGGACAGGCTTACCGTACACTGAGGAGAAACAGGACAGAACAATGTCACCCTGGCTGCTGGGACATGAGCTCCTCCCTGGCACTCACTTGGTGACACGGAAGCTACTACTGCTGGTAGGTTCCCGTTCCTGAATCCTCAGCGAACTTTTAACTGGATTGTAGCTTTGGTTCCAAAACGGGGCTCTCTCAAAAGAAAAGGTTGTTGACCCGAGTTTTCCCACTCTGGTACAAGTCTGTTGTTTTCTGGTCAAGGAAAATGCCAATTCCACTACATTCATGCCTGGGACTGACTCAGGCAACATGGAGAGAGATACTTACCTCTTTGGAACAGAACGCATTTGATCTGTGGCCCCAAAGCTTCTCCCAGGGTCAGAACCATTCCCACAGACCATACTACTTGGGAGGCCCTTGTCGGTAAACACACCCGGGAAATGAATTACAAGTTGGATGCTGCAGCCTTGAACCGGCCCACAGAACCCTCCAGCTAGAATGGGAATCTCTCTGTCCTCATGAGGGCCACAGAGCTGTACTCTATCTTCTCATTTGCCTTGCTAGAAGGTCCCCGTTCAATCACCCACTCCATCCAGGATGTCCTCCTGGCAGCTCCTACTGCCCATGCCCAGGAGGCTTACTTAGCAGGCCCACCCCCAATCACTGGATAACTAATGGCACAAGTTGCCCTGAAACAGGAGGAAAATGGAAATTCCAGAAGTCTTATCCCTCTGGGTGACAGATTTGCTACTGAGTGATATGCGGACACCCAGCAAGAAGTCAGGGTGTGACTTACCTGCAAAACTATTCTGCATTTTGTCTTTTTTTTTTTTTCATTCCAAACTGATACCCTATATTTTAGGTAAGAATTATGTTTTATCCTAAGTAACATGCAATGGATCTTCCATTTCGGACAGAGTATATAGCCAGCATACCTGCTTTAACTGACTTATTTAAGGTGCCATGCGCTGGTGGCTGGTAGTTCTTAGGTGGTGTGGCTTGCTGGAGGTACATGGAGTATATAGAACTTGAATTTACTGTCTGAGGTCCTTTCCTGGGAGATTGTGGCCTTGACCCTTTATCAGCCAGAAAAGGCCTAATGGCCACTGTGAGTGGAAGCTCAGGTTTTCCATCTCCAGTTGGAAAGGCAGGTGGCCCCGCTGGCGGGTATGTGGGACTTGGTGGCACTGAGATCCTCTGCTGAATCTGCTGTGAGGAGCCAGGCTGGGGAGCGTTGCTTGCTGGGGGCAGCGGGGCAGGTTTCTGCCGACTCGGTGGGCCTGCACCAGGTCTGGGCAAGCTTCCTTCTTTCCTCCTCTCCAGAGAGCTTGTTGATCCCGGGCCCAAGGGCCCAGAACTTGGATATGTCCCATAACTTGGGGGCAGTGGCTTGCCCACACCAGGTATGGGAGGTGGCCCTTTGCCAATCTCGATGCCCTAAATTTAGGAGTTAAGAAGAAAACAGTAAGTTACTCTATGGAAAGTTAAATATACTTCTTTCCATTTCTAACAGTACACAGTACAATTTGTAAGCCATTAAAGGACATAGGACACATTATTGGGCTCATTGTCTAAACTTGAGCATGCTCAGGCACCTAAGGGCCAGTGGCTTTCTAGGACTCAGGGTATAAAGTGGACACCAACAGGACTAATTTGCCTTCATAGCTCACACCCTTGAGCTGAAGATCAGAACATAAGGGAAACTCCCTGGGGCTCTGTGATTGTGATTAAAGCCTGATGACCCACCAGCTTTTCTGTAGCTCCCAGTGCTGACAAAGGCAAAGGCTGGCTTGAGATGGCACCTTGCTTTAGGGTCCCCTCCATGCCTGAGTCCTTCCAGTCTCCAGTCATCTGAGTTGACTTCACTGAAGCAGAATTCTGCTTTAATGGTGGCCAGTTTCCATCATTAGCTTGAAAGTAGCATAGAATTTAAATAAAAACAAAACATCTTGAAATTAGTTGAAGCGGGGACTTCCCACACCTGCATGCTGATTAATCTGCTCAGAAGCCCACAGACCTTGCTTGAAGCCCACTGTGGCCAGCACTCACCAACACGGCAAGGCTCTGCTGTGCAGCACGGGCTGCAACCCAGTGTGATAGCCACAGCACAGAACACAGCAAGCACTAACCCACCTGGCACCACTTACAATCAACCACATACAGCCATAGGAAAAGACTTATCATTTGAATCCATAATAGATTTGATTTGTATGATTTCCATTATTAAAATTTCTCCTTCAGTGTGAGGAGTTCTTTTTCTGTAAGACAGTCTGTGACCGAGCACAGAGGCCAGGCCCAGTTCTTTCTGAGTGGGTAGTAGCAGAAGCAGCAGCTCACATTTTGTTGCAATGATTAGGAAGCCAATCATCACCTGCACATTTCCAGGAAGCCCACAGAAAGGTGTTTATCATAGACCATTTTCCAAACTGAAAAGGAGTCCACACAAGCGACCTGAAACTGTGGGTCAGCCATATGCCCTGCTTAGGCTGCCTCTGCTCCTCTGACAGGCACAGGTGTGGGCTGCCAAACTTGCAGTCTCAAGGCAGCTAGGAGTGAGCAGGAGTCGCAGGTGGGGAGACCTGGGCAGCAGAGCAAATCTCATCTGTCAGAACTGCTCCAGTCATACGTGTAAACTGCTCCAGAATATTCCACCAGAACTTTGGGACCAGTGGCATGAATGAGGGACAAGCTGCCCTGATGCTCCAGCTACTCTGCGACATTCACTGATTAGAGTGCGAGGCCAGTACTGGCGGGAGGGACGTTTCAGAGGCTAACACAAACTATCAATCTGCCTCAGTCTGTCAGCATCCTCTGACAAGCGTGTGAGCTTTCCCTCCCTTCTGGGTGAGTGACTGGGAGTATTATGGGCTATATGAAACTCACCAGAGGCACCCAGGGGAAACTCAGCATACTGGGACGGCAAGGCCAACTGGAGATTCATGGCATGAGCAGGTAGGCTGGATGACCGTGTAGGGGCCATAGCCCCAATTCCACAACTGGGCTGGAAGGGGCAGGTGTATCAGCCCATATTGCTTTCAAGCGCAGGGGTAATTAACAGTCCTTTGTCAGTTTGGAAAAACAAATGATTGCCGATTCAGTCTGTTATAGATCAACTAAGGCTGTTAGGTGACATACAGTTTGCAAGTGGGCTTGCAGAGTGCTCCGAGGAGCCACAATGAGGCCTGACGTCCAGGTCTGACACTGTCCATGTGCTGGTCCCTCTGCCTCTACTGTAGCCATCTAGGTAACAGAACCAGGAGAGCCAGCATGGATCATAGTAACCCTGAGGACAGTTTCTCATCCTAGCTCTACAGCTCGTGTTCATACAGAAACATGCTATGAGCTGCTTTCGGGGGAGGGGAGGGGAGAGGAGAGGAAGGAAGGTGGGCAAAGGCAAAGGCATCTTCTGGCAACCTTATGAGGCTGCACAGCACTTAGGTAGAGACTGGGAAATAGGTGGCATTCAGCTTGGAAGTTTGTGTTGGTGTTGTTTGATTTTTCAGTTTCTCTGTGTAGCCATGGCTGTCCTGGAACTAGCTCTGTAGACCAGGCTGGCTTTGAACTCAGAGGCCTGCCTCTGCCTTGCTGCCAGCTTGGAAGTTTTAACAACTGATTCAACAGAGCAGGAGGTAGCTATGCTAATATCTTGCCACTAACCATTTCCAGGGAAGAGGGAGTCACCCTCAGCAGTGAGTGCTGCAGTGATGGATCAAGCTCAGCACAGAGCCTCCCTGACTGAGACATGGTCAGAAAGAGTGGGCTCTGGCCTATGAGGGAAGCCCCCTTTACTGGAGTCAGATGGCAGAAGTAGCTGTGCACAGTAGGTGCCAAGCAGCAGACAACAGCAACAGCCTGGCTTGGTGGTGCACGCCTTTATCCCAGCAGAACAGAGGCAGGGGGATCTTTGTGAGCTCAAGAGCAGCCTGGTCGACATAGTGAGTTCCAGAACAGCCAAGGCCACACAATGAGACCTTGACTCAAAAATAAAACTATTTCCTACGCCAGAAAAAGGCAGTAGCACAAAAGATTACCACAAACTTGTCACTAACCTGACGGGGGAACACAAAACATGAGCTTTATGTCTGGAGAATAATATAGTTACAAATTGAATATACCAGGACACAGATTTATGTTTCTGTGTATACAGGCCAACCCTAGTCTTTGTAAGGAAACCCCAATATTTTAAGAGTCTCTGGTAGCCTAGGCTGGCCCTGAACTTGTGTCCATCTTCCTCTCTCTGAGTCCTGACTACTGGGATCACAGGTGCATGTCATCATACCTGGCATTCCTGAATTCTGAACCTATCAGTTTAGAAAGAGTCCTCCTCTCTCCATGAGAGCCCTGTGCCTGCATGGAACCCATGCAGTAAGTACTCAGAGCATGAGAGCCCTATGCCTGCATGGAATCCATGCAGTGAGTACTCAGAGCACAGTGCTACCCTGCAAAGACCAAAGGAGGGGTCTGCTCCCCTGCTCTCCTTGCCTTGATCCCTGGTGCTGGAGATTCGGCCCATGGCTTCGCAGCCACCCCATGATCCAACCCAAGCTTGTGGATTTTCTGACTGGCTGTATGCACCACTGTAATGTGTCATTTGTGATTTGTAAAGCACAGTGGAGACCTTCTTGTTTTGGGGTCACTGTTATCACATCTGGGGAAGAGAGCCTGGGTTTACCATAGGGGCGGGGCCGCTGCCTAAGCTCCTCCTGTGCTCCAGGAGAGGCTGGGGCAACTCACCAGATTTGGATCTTCCATGGGCAGCACTTGAGGCGATGGTGAGAGACTGGGGCTTCACAGGGTCCCCTGGGAGAGGAAACCCCCCAGTACTGGGAACCTGGATATAAGGACCCACAGCAGCGACCCGGCCAGATGTGCTCAGGGGTGACTGTGGTGACGATGTGCCATTCACACGGTTCAGCTGCAATGAGGATGAAACCAGAGTCAAGATTACGTTCAGAGGGAGACTGTCAGGCTAGGAAAGAGGAAAACCACTCAGCTTGTAACCTGAGGGGCCCTCGCCCTGAAAGCCAGCATGGAGAAGGGGAGTGAGCCTTCAGGGAGTCTGATCTACACTTAACGCTGCCTTCTAAAGAGCTGGCAGGATGTTAGCATAAGTCCTGTAACCTGAGGACTGTCTCCCTTCACTCAGGGACCCATAAGGATGCAGGGAGTGCTCAGGTGACACTCCAGTATGGCAGGGACTCTTCATCTCTGAGAGCAGTTCTGCTTTTGTAAGAAAGGGTACAACTAAGCAGAAGCACCTACTATGTGATGCTGACCAAGATCAAAGGCGAGACAGCCGGAGTCTAACTAGAGGGCCACGGACTCCTTATGGCTCCTGGTTAGGAAGGTTCTAAACTAGGGAAACATGGATTTCTAACTGTGCACACGATTCCACGGGCTGCAAAAGGTTCAAGACCTTCGCAAATGCTCAAAGTACCTAGATCTTCCAGGAGAGCCACAGCTCTGCAGAAACACCCTCTTTTTCAAGATCCCTATAACACTGTAGCACATCTAGTAGCTATTTGTGATCTTTCATTTTTAAAATTGTGTGTGTGGATGCATGCACATCACAGCACACATGTAGAGGTCAGGGACAACTTACTGTAGGAATTGGTTGAGTCCATTGCACTATGTGGGTTTGAACTTGTGTTGTCAGGCTTGGTAACAAGTCCTGTGAGAGTTTGGGTTTTCTCCCCTTTATTTGGGTTTTGGGGTGGTGGTGTAATTTTAAACATCTTAGCTAAGCCAGGGTACACAAATATGCGCTCAAACAGTAATTTAGATGTTGCCAGGAAGGTCTTTTTAAGAGAAGATCAACATTTAATTGACTCTAAGATGAGTGGGTCTCGCTCAACCAGGGCAATGCCTTGAGAAAAACTGAGGTCATCCAGAGAGGGGACTGGAGCAGCCAGCCTTGATCAGCAGGTAGCCAGGCTGGAGAGCTGCCTTAGCAGTAACGAGCACTGGCTGCTCTGCTAGGACCTTGATTTGATTCCCAGGACCCATGTTTAGTTCCAGAGAATCCGACACCCTCTTCTGGCCTCTGTGGGCACTGTGTGCAAATGGTGCACAAATGTACATAAAATAAAAGTCTAAGGAAGAAAGAACCCACATATGCAATCCCTGAAGGAATCTTTCTCTTCCTCTTTATCTCCCTCCTTTCTCCTCCTCTCTGGATAACTCTCCCCACTACTCAATATAAACAAACACAGGGAATCTTGCCTCTCATGGCCTCCATGTTGTTAATCTTGAGAGAAAAACATTATCTGAATCTGTAGTTACTAAATTACTGACCTTTGAACTCAGGTTTAACACACAAGGTAGCTCTACGAGAAACACTGTTACAGCATAGTTCCTGTTTGCCCCTTCCTTCAAATCCACTCAAGGTATGAGGCCCACCTGCCTCCTCAGAGCATCATTCAGACACCTCTGTCCCGACTGTCTCAGTGTGTCCATGGAGACACCTGGCAGGTGGGCACCTGTCCTGTTCTCTAATACGAGGGCAGAATGGATGGCTCTTCACTCAGCCCTAGGTGCCCATGAGGTGTGAGGGTTGCATGTAGCATCCAGGTCGACACAGGGCATAGTGCTTACTCTCACTCACACTGAGAGGCAGCAAGACTCAGAGGGTGAAGGACAGGCAGACTCTGGACCACGGTACACCATTAGATGTTAGAAGAATGTGGCAGTGATCTGATAAATCACCATGTTGTTTTTTTTTTAAAAAGGTACAGACTTTTTGCTTAACACACTTGCCACAATCCCATTTCCATTTAATCTCCCACACACCTCTACACCTTTGTGTCTGAATTAAGCAGAGGACTAGAACCATTAGCAGCTGTCAGTCCTGGAGAACAGGGGGAAGACTACCATATTCCCCTGTGAATATTCCTGTACTAGTTCAGCTTTTCCTCAAACCATTTACTACCTTTGAAATTTAGAATAGCAAATATTTTTTAAAATGTAACTCTATATAGCATTTTGTTCAAGATTGTTGGTGAGACATGATTTCCCTACATAGCCTAGACTGGCCTCTAATTTACAAATTTCCTGCCTCCACCTCCTAGGAATGCAGCAGGTCCCCACGTGCCTGGATCTTCTTGCCATACAGGCGCTCCCGCAGCTCACTGATCCGCTTATCCATCATGGCCACTTCCATGTTGCGCTTGTTCAAGAGCTCCTTCTGCTGCTGGAGCTTGGAATTCTGCTCCTGATTAAGCTGGTTACGAATCTGCAAAGCAGAAGATATAAATTAACAGTTGCGTTAACTACAACTGTTAGGTGTCCAGTAGGTGAATCAATAAGTGTTGTGTCTCTTTAGGGCCAGTCTGCCCTGGCCACAGCGTGGTGGCCACTCATACAGCTGCAAGGAATTCACACTACATAAATCCAAACAACAAAGACATTTTAAAAAGTGTAATCTCCACAAAATAGACCGGGACATTCCAGAAAGCCCCTGGTCAGGAGCTTTCAGGAACTTCATGTGGAGATGCACACCTTTAATCCCAGCAGTCTGGAAGCAGAGGCAAGTGGCTATCTGTGAGTTCCAAGCTACCCAAGCTACACAGTGAGATACTGTCTCCCAATTAAAAAAAATTAATAAAATAAAAAGAGTTCCTGGTAGATAATTTGTTTGTTTTTCAAAACTTAGCAGCAGACTTGAGAACTACCAGCAAGAGGCACGTGATAAAATGGCTGATGCTGAAGAGTCTCTGAGATCAATGGAAACACCAAGCTACACTGATAATGAACAAGCGGGGGAAGGTAGCTCATGCCTGCAATCCTAACACTAGGGAGATGGAAGCAAGAGGATGTGGAATTTCAGGCTAGCCTTGGCTACATGCACACTAAGTTCAGGGCCTACACGGAACATATGAAATCCACTCGCAATAAACAAACCAATCCACCTTTACAGTCTGTAACCATTTCTGAATGTATTTGATTGATTTTGTTATATAAGGAACAGGCCAGTGGTGGAACACACCTTTAATTCTAGCACTCGGGAGGAAGAGGCAGGTGGATCTCTATGAGTTAAAGTCCAGCCTGGTCTACAGAGAGAGTTCCAGGACAGCCAGGGAACACATAGAAACCCCATCTCAAAAAACAAACAACCCACCCCACCTTTATTAGGGTTATAGAATAATAGGGTCAGCAAGGAACAGCTTACATGACAACCTCAGATCTCCTAACAGTATTTTCTGTTTCTTGTTGGGCTGTTCTGACTTAGTCTAGCTTATCTGATAGGCAGTTGTGGATGTAAGAGAAGAGAAAATGACACTTTTTTTAATGTCTACTTTGGTGAATACTTAATTCTAAGTTTTGATTCCTGGCAAAGTAATCTAGAAGCACAAAACTCTGCACCTTTTAATATTTATTGTGTTTTTCAAGAACAAGACCCCCCCCCTTACCCTCCAGTTGTTACAGAAAACATAATTTATGGATAGAATGTTTCCCATGATTTTAATAAGTGGAGCACTTTCTAATGGAAAAACTATATTTATATTAGTTAAAAGGTCAAATTCTTAGCAGGGCATGGTATCACAGGCCTTTAGTCCCAGCAGAGGCAGAAGGCAGAGGCAGGCACATCTCTGAGTTCGATGCCAGCCTGGTCTACAGGTTGAGTTCCACGACAGCCAGGCATACACAGAGAGACTCCGTGTTAAAAACAAACAAAAAGAAGGAAAGAAGGGAGGGAGGGAGGGAGAGAAGAAGGGAGGGGGAAGGGCAAAAGGGAGGAGGGAGGAAGAAAGTGACAAAAAGGGTCAAATTCTCACTTCCAGGGAGAGAAGGAAAGAGAAGGGAGTAGAGGGAAGACAGAAGTGTGGCTTTGTGTTTGAATGTCTGCAGGGCTGCCCACGTGAGCAGGCACAGCACAGGCAGCCAGGACAGAGGCAGCTTGTTTGCCTAAGGTCATGCTCTTCCAGCCCAGCTGAGTTTTTATGGGACATCACCAGGACAAACATCTTTAACCACTCATCCTCTTCAAAGCACAAGCAAGCCAAGGGCCAACAGCACTCTGAGTCCTGGGAGCCCCCGCAGCAGCTCAATCAGAACCCAGGAGGCAAACCCCAGCCCCTGAATGAGGAACTTCAACCACGGAGGTAACTGGAGGGTCACAGAGACAACCCTAAATTCCAAATATAGTATTTAAATTGCCGAGCTGTAACTGACATTTTATTATTGTTTTATTTATGTGTAAGTGTGTGTTTATGTAAGTTCATGCCATGTGTATACATGTGTGTGTGCGCGCGCTCGCGTGCTGGGTGAACGGCATGTGCATTATGTACGCATAGTGCCTGCAGAGCAGAAGAGGGCAGCAGTTCCCATGGTGGAGTTACACATGTTTGTGAACCACCATGTAGTGGTAGAAAGTGAACTTGGGTGTTCTGCAAAACCAGGAAGTGCTTAAGAGCTCTGAACATTTCTCCAAGCCTGAGGGATGGAAACGTTGAAGGCTGAAATATGACTGGTTTGTCTCCCTAAGTCAGTCCAAAGCCCTCGCTTGCGCTGAGCAGATAGGAGTGCAACCCTTGGAGGCATTTACATGCACACGAGGTCAGAACTACTATGAAGTTAGGGTCAGCGAGTCTGTTTCCAGGCTCTGAATACCCCTGACATTTTACACAGAAAGTCAGAAGGAGGATATGTGCAGTTAACCACCCCAGACCAGGCTCTTACCTGCAGCTCTTGGTAGAGTCGTTTCAACTCCACTGCTGCTGGCCCTGTCAACCTGCCATTGTATGACTGGAACCCATTCAGTTTTCCTTTCTTTAAATCTTCTAGTTGCTGACTAAGCTGATCAACTCGTAAGATTGCAGTCTGAACTTCCTGTTTCTTCTCCTGGAACATGGCACTGAACCTTTCTATCTCAGCAGCTGTAATGACCAAAACAGAAAACAGGTTATTTAAAGAACATACTCTGCCTTCATTTCTATTCTTACACTCAATTCTGGTACTATTTATGCTAGCCTTGGATTAAAGAGTATGCATAAAATAAAATAATAAAGATACAGTATATGTATAACCCAAAACAGAGTTTTTTCCTCCCAAGAGCTAGGGATGAAGAAACTCTGTTAGGTTTGCTGTGCGGGTGTTCTAGCCTACCTGGCTGCAAAACACCAGCAGGCTTTGACAGCCGTGATGTGACTCCTCACAAGTCAGTGACTATGCTTCCATTAGCTACTGAATAGTCCTTAGGGGCATCCATTTAAAAGCTAGTTTGGTCAAAGCACTTCAGATCCCAGAGAGCAAGATAAAAGCTTTGTTGTGAAGGTCTTACCCATTGCTGTAACATCAAACAGACAAACACAAACAGCCCAGAGTTCACAGACAAGCAAGAGAAGCACCTGTGTGACCTAAGTGACTGGCTGCTGAGATGAGGCTACTGCATAGTCTCTCAAGGGCTGGGATTACAGGCATGTGCCTCCATACCTGGCAGTATGGTCATCTTAATGCATGGATGAAATTTACGTAGTTTAACAAAACCAGACTACTCATTATAGCCCCTGGAGCAACCTCACAAAATCCATCACCCATAACAGAAAGGTCCAGAGCTATTCACAGACAAACCAAATGCCATACATATGCAAAAATCACCATAATTTATCAAAATTTTAAGTTTAAGGAGAAAGAATTATGAACTTCCTGATTAAGCAATACACGTAATATACATTCATCAAATTATTACTGTGCCCTATAAAAAACCATAATTAAGTTTATATTTTAAAAAATCCAGGAAATTGAATTCAAATAATACCATCCTAGAACACACCCTCACTCAGACTTGACTAGCTTTTCCAGAGAAGAATATATAATTAAAAACCCCAGTTAACCCAGCGAGCTCTTTGCTGCAGGTGAGAGTTAAGGGTTAGAAACGTGCAGTGCCATTTGGGATTGTGACCGGGACTGCCCTGACTTGGCCCGGGTGTGGGCCCAGGCCCGCATGCAGCACATACACAGATTGCCATTCATGATCTTGCTGTAGTCAACTTGTCCTCTCATGGCCCGGATCTTCTTCAGCTTGTTTTCCTGGGCTTCAACTCGCTCTTTCAGTTTCTGAAGCTTTTCATTTTCAGAAACGGACTGCTGCTGGCGGCGCTCCTGTTGCTTTAGAAAATGTAAACGCTGTTCCTATAAAGAATGAAAACCATAAGCTTTGCAGGTAGAAACTTAAGGTTACTTTTATACATGAAACAAACAGACAAACTGAGTGCACCCTATAGCATCACCTACTAAAGAACACTGAAGGAATTCTGCACACGTCAGACCACACAAAACTGACAATACTGGTGTCCATATGTGTGAGACGATGTGAGTTTGGGGATTCTTAAGGCAGATCTGATTACATGCACTCATCTGCACATTCGGCTCATGCCGGGGCCTCTGCTGAAAGGTCACAGCAAGGAACTTCGGTCTGTTCCCGCACTTTCCTCTGCATGCCACAGTATCTGTCAAGTCCCACCAGCCTTGCTCCTGCTGTCTGCCCAGGGCTCCTGATGTTATGAAGTACTTCCAAGGATCCCACACTCAATTTCCTAAATATCAGAGTGTTCCACATGGAAAGAAGATCACTAGATAAACCTCCAATCTCTACCTCAAACTACTAGGCAATCAAGGGACTGTTTGATTTCTTCATAGTTAGTGCCTTTAAATTGTGAAACGTTTTGTAAAGAACAAAACAATCCTACAGGAAAATGCACATAGCGCTCCTCACCAGTTTTTCTCCTGTGTGTAGCCCTGACCATCCTGAAATTCGATCTGTAGATCAAGCTAGCCTTGAACTCACAGAGATCCCTCTGCCTCTGCCTCTCTGCCTCTCTCTCTGCCTCTCTGCCTCTGCCTCTGCTTCTGCCTCTAGAATGCTGGGATTAAAGGCTGGCTGTTCAGGGGCTTTCTTTGAAGTGGATTCATACTGTTTTAAGACAGTATGAATAACCCTTAGGAGGGATGGGTTGTAGCTCTGATTTTTTTCTAGTTGATTATCAAGTATAACTAAACCATGACTTAGAAAAATCCCCAAACTCACTTTCAGGGTTTACCACAAAAGCAGGCTATGGGGTATATAATGGGCCCTAACATGCTCAATGTGGAAAAGCCCCTAGAACGCCCATTTGTTAACTGGCTATCACTGTTCCAGGCCCCGCCAGAGCTTTCGTCAGATTGCCAGTCTCCTATAGGATAGTAAATTCTACTACATGGCAGAGACCACACCCAGGGATCTGTCCACATTCTGTCTGCCATTTGGTTATATCAATCACTCACCATGCTGGAATGGCATGTGTACCAAAGCCCAAAGGCTCTGATGCAACCCCAACATCAAGAAGACTCAGGCACATGTGCCACTACAGAGTGCAGCACATATACGCTGCTCAGCACAGCCCCATCTCACCACCTGGGATGGTAACCTTAACCTAACAGCAAGTTGAATTACACATTGTGAGTCAGGTTTCTTTTGAATGTACCTTGGCAACCAACATTTGCTGCTGGTTTTCAATTTGCTGCTGCTGCCTGGCTGCCATATCTTGAAGTTCTGAGAGGGTAAGTTCAACACGTGGATTCCCAACCTGTAGGAACAAAAGTGCTCATGGGACATCTGTCCTCCTTCTGCAAGGTTACCTTTCTCTAAGTGTCAGCATACATTTTAGATAGGCTCACAAGGAATTAGAAAAATAAAACTTAGTTTTTTTCCTGACAAGAACTTCTCCTATGTGGTGACTACTTTTATTAAAAGTAAATAACAAGTGTAATTTTTTTCTAAATACCATTTTTCTAATGCATAAATTTCAGATACTGTATTTAATAAAAGATGACATGACCATTTGCAGATGTGCATAAATGAAGTTCTGTTCTGAATAGGGATTTAACAGGTGTATTTGAGCAAATGGGGCTGGCAAACAGTTAAAGATAAACAACCAAAAAGTAAATATACTGATGACTCCTCCTCCCCCCACCCTCCCGCAAAAATGCACTGTCACCTGCTCTAGAGAAATGGAAGTAGTAATAGAATCTAAAATGCAAATATTCATTAAAAACCTTCCATGTGGTTCGCCTATTACCTAACAGTATGGTGCATATGGGCTGGACATAGAAAGAAGTGGAGCTGACAACTGGCCGTATACCCTTCCCACATAAGCCGCAGAATGTCCATCAGCAGGTGCTAGGGCACTCCACCTCACAGATGGGAGAGCAAGCAGGAGCAGGCAGCATACAGCAATGCAGGCAGCCCGTGCTCTTAGCCCGTCACATAGAACACAACTCACTAAGCTCTGCCATGTGCAAGACGTATCCTCTCAGTCGTGCTCCATGCACTGTGCACATATCCTTCAAGTCCACACGCTGCGTATGTGAGGACTCTGGGAGAGGAGCCGTGGGAGAGGTAAGGACAGAGCAAAGGAGGCAGCTCATAAAAGCAGCAGAGCGCCATTCTAAAGGCCTGGTGTCTCGCTGACCCTTCCCTTCTAACCCCTCAGATCCTCACTACCCACTTCCTACTTCTACATTTACACACACACACACACACACACACACACACACACACACACACACACACACAGAGAGAGAGAGAGAGAGAGAGAGAGAGAGAGAGAGAGAGAGAGAGAGAGAGAGAGAGAGAGAGGGAGGGAGGATCCCTTTAAGTTCCGGCACTTTTTAACCTCTTACAATTGTTTTCCTAATTTTGGAATTTAATTTTATGTATATGGGTGTTTTGCCTGTATCCCTCAGAGGCAAGAAGAGTTCCAGAGTTGTGAGCAGCCATGTGGGTGCTGGAATTGAAACTGGGTCCTCTGAAAGAAAGGCTCTTAACTGCTGTGCCGTCTTTCCAGTTCCAGCCCACATTCTACCAGCTCTGCCTCTTCCTAAACTCTTAAGATTATCTGAGCGTACACTAAGCTCCGGGAACATAGACTCAGAGTCACATACATATCTGAATATTATTCTTTTATCCAAAGATCCTAACGGAGCAATGTGGAACTAGTCGTCCCCCCCCCCCTTTTTTTTTTTTTTTTCGAGACAGGGCTTCTCTGTGTAGTCCTGGCTGTCCTGGAACTCACTTTGTAGACCAGGCTGGCCTCCAACTCAGAAATCTGCCTGCCTCTGCCTCCCAAGTGCTGGGATTAAAGGAGTGCGCCACCACTGCTAGTCTCTTTTTAAAAAAGAGAGATTTTACATTAATTAATTAATCCTGACACCATGGACAGTCAGGATAATTTAAAAAGGCAGCTCTTTCCTTCTCACATGTAGATGGAAGATGCTTTCCCCAAGCATCTTTGCCCTCAAGCATCTTGCCAATCCTTAAAAATGAGGTTTTTTAAACTGTCAAGTTATAGATACTTCCACTTTAACACAAACAAGTTCTACCAAAAATAAAGTCCCTCCTGTACAGGCTGCTGGAGGAGCAAAACCAGCAGCTTTACTTAGCTGCGCCCTATTGGCCCACACTGCTGATTGCTACAGGGCCATCAACTGCTTTCTGACAGGAGGGAGCTGAGGCCTGCTCTGTGGAGGGAGCTGAGGCCTGCTGTTTTACGTTAGTCACAGGCCCTGGAGGATGAGCTAATCCTGCTGTCTGGCTGCTGGACATCCTGTGACCATCACACTGCCTTCTAAATACGTGGTTTATGTCCGGAGGCCAGTGCTGCTGTGTGGAGAGTTATAATTGGCCCAATGCTGAGAACAAGTGACAACAGAATGCCTGGCTGTAAATATCTATCTATGCCGCCCAGATCAAGGCTCAGGGACATCATGAACAGTGAGCACAGACGGTGAGAGCTGAGGACAGAGGAGTGCCATGGGATCCTGACTCGGGACACGGCATGCCTGCTGAGCTCTTGGCCTCACAGTGGATCTGATTACTTGTACAGGAGCTGCATGGGAGTGGCCGGTCAGCAGCCTGTCAGGGATGGGTACGGGTTCACCAGACTACACAGTCACTACAGTAACTCTTCCGCAAGAGTTACTGACAGTTAATGGTTGCTGAGGCAGAGCCACCGCCCATACTCCTGAAGGACTATTAAGATTCCCTGATAGTCTCACAGATAGGGAGATGGACCAAGTTAGATGTGGGAAGCCACATGTGCCGTTGCAGAGTGGCACTGACTACTGCTGGCCACCACGCATAAGTTTGGACAAACAACCAATGTGTACATATGCAGTAAAGTTTTTTGCAAAGACACTGCCTTGCCCGGGCATGATAATGAGGTTTTGAGAGTATAACCAATCAGATGTGAGACATGCAAATGAGGTATGATAATGAGGCTCTGTGAGGTACAGAGAGAGAGTAGCCAATCAGATGAGGAACATGCAAATGAGGCGTAGTGCATAACCAATCCGGGTGTGAGACACGCCTCTCCTAGGCCTATATAAGCAGCACCAGCTCTGGGCTCAGGGTCTCTTCGCCTCTGCAATCAAGCTCTCCCAATAAACGTGTGCAGAAGGATCCTGTTGCAACGTCGTTACTGCTGGCCAGTCCAGCGCGGGCAAGAGTTAGATAGTAAAGATGGTGAACTTCCTGTGGGTACTGACTATGGACTGGTCGGTCCTGCAAGTTCAAGGTCAGATCTTTACCCCACAGCTATGGACCCATCAGCCTCTCTGTCATGGTTCAAACTCAACAACCCTAATTGAGGAAGGAAGACCTCCTTCAGAGACCCTTAGAACCCTCAGTCCTCCAGGAAAGACTCGGGGGCGGGTGTGTGTGCGTGTGTGTGCGCGCGTGTGCACGTGTGTGTGTGTGTGTGTGTGTGTGTGTGCGCGTGTGTGTGTGTGTGTGTTCACCCCTTACAGCCTTTCTTTCAGCGTGTCTGCTGTCTGCTGTCTGAGATCAGCCGCTACCCCTGCTGCCCCCTGCTGCCCCTGCCGTGGTTGAGAATTTTCTCTTTTAATCTTTACCTGGCAGAGAAGATGAACCCAATCAAGACCCCTAGACAGTAACAGGAACTGTCTCAAAAAAGAGATTTAATCTAAGCTCTCAGTGTAGTGGCCTCTAACTGTCTCCGGAGGCCTCTGATCACTCCTGCTCCCTCCTGCAACCTCTGGCACCAGTCTGATGCAGCTAACTTCACACCCTCTGATGACTGATGCAGCTAACTAACTGCACCACCTCTGGGGACTCTGATGCAGCTAACTATCTGCACCACCTCTGGGGACTCTGATGCAGCTAACTAACTGCACCACCTCTGGGGACTCTGATGCAGCTAACTAACTGCACCACCTCTGGGGACTCTGATGCAGCTAACTGCACCACCTCTGGGGACTCTGATGCAGCTAACTAACTGCACCACCTCTGGGGACTCTGATGCAGCTAACTATCTGCACCACCTCTGGGGACTCTGATGCAGCTAACTAACTGCACCACCTCTGGGGACTCTGATGCAGCTAACTAACTGCACCACCTCTGGGGACTCTGATGCAGCTAACTAACTGCACCACCTCTGGGGACTCTGATGCAGCTAACTAACTGCACCACCTCTGGGGACTCTGATGCAGCTAACTAACTGCACCACCTCTGGGGACTCTGATGCAGCTAACTATCTGCACCATCTCTGGGGACTCTGATGCAGCTAACTGCACCATCTCTGGGGACTCTGATGCAGCTAACTATCTGCACCACCTCTGGGGACTCTGATGCAGCTAACTGCACACCCTCTGGGGACTCTGATGCAGCTAACTAACTGCACCACCTCTGGGGACTCTGATGCAGCTAACTGCACCACCTCTGGGGACTCTGATGCAGCTAACTGCACACCCTCTGGGGACTCTGATGCAGCTAACTGCACCACAGCTTACTTTGGAACCTTGCTCTACTTCTGCTGGATTAAAAACACCACAAGAGGGCATTGGATTCCATTCCATTCCACATGGTTGTGAGCCACCACGTGGTTGCTGGGATTTGAACTCAAGACCTCTGGAAGAGCAGTCAGTGCTCTTAACCACTGAGCCACCTCACCAGCCCTCTGTTGTATTTTTAATACAACTGCTTTTTTGTTTATATTTCTTTCTCTAAAACAACCTGTGAAATCTCAGCAGAAGTTTAAAAGTTACCTTCACTAAACATCTGTGTTAAGTGTCTGCAAAGCTAAAACAAACAACATAGGATTGGTTTAAAAAGAATAAGTTCAGAAATTCTACATTTGACCAGTAATCCCAACAGCCTCTGAGTAATTCTTTTTTTTTTAAAGATTTCTTATTATATGTAAGTACACTGTAGTTACCTTCAGACCCACTAGAAGAGGGTATCAGATCTCATTACAGATGGTTGTGAGCCACCATGTGGTTGCTGGGATTTGAACTCAGGCCCTTCAGAAGAACAGTCGGTGCTCTTAACCACTGAGCCAGCTCTCTAGTCCTGAGTAATTCTTTAAATTGTACATTTTATACATTTTTTTTCTGTATGGATAGTTCACAACAAAAAAGAAACAAAAAGAGGAGCTGAAGAGATGGCTCAGAAATTGTAAACACTTGTTCTTGCAGAAGACCTGGATTTAGTTCCCAACACTCACATGGTGGCTCACAACTGTCTATAACTCTGGGTCCAGAGGATCTGATGCCCTCTTCTGGCCTCCATGAGTACTGACATTCATGCATGCAAAACACTCATTCACATAAAACAAGCAAACAAATATGTAACGAGAGAAAATGTGAGCTAGCCAGTGCCAGGCACGGTGAGGATACCTATAATCCCAGCAGGCAGACCTCTATGAGTCATTCTAGGATATCCAGGGCCACAGAAAAGACCCTGCTGCAAAAACCCAGTGAATGTTGATTCTAATGAGAACCATAAGCAAAGTACCAGCAAGTGACTGTTTCCAAGATCATAGCTGATAGGACACCCAGAGCTACACTCATGGTAACCATCTAAATACAAGATCAAACATATTTATTTTAAATTTCTAATTAGTTTATTTTATGCATATGGGTGTTTTTCCATTCGAAAAGCTTCACTGAGCAAAGAGAACAATCACCAGAAGGCAGAGCCTTGGGCAACAAAAGGAACACAAAGCTCGCATCTGCCCTCAGGCTTTGCCTGTCTTGGCTATGGCCTCTAGCAGCTGCTGCAGCCACTCACACACAAGTCTGCACAGAGACTGGCTTCTCTCTCAGGAGCAGGATGTGGTTTATATGGCAGACTGACATAAACTGTTCCAAGTTGCCAAGTGCTCTGCAGATTACAGCATCCACATCCCACCCAGCAATGCGTTCGGATTCCTGCCTCTCCTCTCCACACCAGATCAAGCTTGCTATGTGTACCTTTTAGCATCGGATGTTCAAATGATTTTGTTTGTATTTTCCTGAACATTAATGATGTTGAACCCAATTCCATGTGCTTAACCAGGCATTCATGGATCTCCCTTGGTGAACCCATGCCCAATTCTTAAAAACTGGGTTATTTCCCCTAACCAAGAAGTTATTTACAATTGATACCCACTGGCTAAGGAAAATCAGTTTTCTCTCACTGGGTATATCAACAGCTCTACAGGGCAGGTCATGCTCCAAACACAAAATAAATGCCACTTTTTTTTTTTTTTTGGTGAACTTTATGTTGCACTTTGGCATTTTTGTCTTATTATTTTTTGTTTGTTTTGTGGGTTTTTCCCCCATTTGTTAAGAGAGAGGTTTAAGAGAGAGAATACAAAGTTAGGTGGGTAGGATCTGGGAGGAGCTGGGGAGGAGAAATACATGATAAAAATGTATAAAAAATTTTAAATAAAAACACGAATAAAACTTACTGAGTTTTCAGAGTTCTTTATCTTTAGTGATAAGTAATTAGCATAGGTTAATTGTCAAGCATATGAGTCTCAAGTATTTCCTCCTGGACTTTGTCTTTTTTTCCATTACAAATATTAAGACTACCTGATATGTACTAAACAACCAAACAGACAAATAGCTGTTTGAATATAGCTGAAGACAAATTCATTGGCTGAAAAATGTCTCTATTAAAGAATGCAGAATACAACACAAAGCAAAAGACATTTAAGAGCCAGGAAGAACAAAACAAGACCGGTAGCTAATCAAGATCCAACAGGAAAAAGGGAATGGAATGTCTATAGGGACCTTTGTAGAATTATTAATAGATGCTGATCCTCAGAATCAATAAGTCTGACAAAGTCAGAATAAAGTTAGATGGCCTCACTCATAAACAGGGGACTACTTATTCCTAATTTCCCTATACCCCAAATCCACTGAATGAACGCAGAGAGCTTCCTGAGATCATGCAATACCCATACAAAGCAGTGTAAGAGGAGACGACACTGTACAGGAAGGAGCAGCTGGGGGCCAGATGCACTGAGCAAAGCCTGAGCCGGAGGTGACCCTGGACGGCATCCCAGGCAGAGGTGTGGCAAGAACTGCTGGCAAGGAGAAGAAATAACAGCTATCCACCCACAGCAAGGATCGCAGACTAAGCAAAAGCTGCTTCAGAAGCAGGTGCATCCTGGCCTGACCCCACCTCTGTGTTGCTGCTAGAGTAGCGAACGTAGTTTCCTAGACAGCTGTTACCTGACATGCAATAACCACGTCCTCAGTACCACACGGAAAACGAACACTGAGTGACCTCATTAGTAACTGTTTCCAAAAGTCAATCTTGACTTTTATATTCAGCTGATCAAGTGTCAGGCAATTTAGGTGAAAGGACAGTGTGTTTTATCAAATGATAAAACAATGCAAAAGAGTGGATTTGGGATTCTACCTTATACCATACCCAAAATTAGCTCAAAATAGACCATGGCCTAAATATGGGCTACACTTGTACCAGTTACAAGAAACAGAATCAACTGGCCTTGTGGGAGTGGCTTTTTCAGCAAAGCTGGACTAAGGACAGCCAGGACTCTAGCAAGGATCATGCTTTTCCATGCACTGTGTCCTTTCAGAGTAGTGAGTCACGCTGATGAGCACTCGTACTCAATCAAAGAACCCATGATCCTTAGAGCAGCACACAAGGCACACAGAGTAACCAAGTCTTTATAGCAGTCACCCACCACCGAGACCAGCCTGTCCCACTGACTTGCAGGCTGTAGAGCAGCTAATGGGTGTGACTCACGTCCAGCATACTGTCTTACTCCAAACACACCCTTTCTCCCTCAAGCTGATACCTGATCTCTTTCTTGTCTCAGCTCACAGCAGAACATTAAAGATACAACTGCTCCATCCGGAACCCAGAAATTGTGGGGAAGATATTTCTAACATCTTGTTAATTTAAAAATGCATGTATACGTGCTTTGGAGACAATGAAGTGCTTCACCGGGCAGTGCATCACAGGGTTAAAAGGCAGGGATGCATGCTATAAAGCTGCTGGTACAGTCACAGTCACATAGGAATGTCTTAGATCCCATGACATACAAACCATCTTTGATGTGATGCTTGCAGCAATGTAAGTCTGAGATCTCGACAGGATCTCAGACTTTCTTCTAACTACAAGCTCTTTAAAAGGAACAAACACACTTTTTAAGAAGTTATTTTATTTTATGTGTCTGTCTCGTCTGCCTGTATGTCTGTGCATCACATGAATGCAGTTGCCCCAGAAGCCAGAGAGAGTGGTGGATGCCCTGGAACTGGAGTCACAGATGGTTGTCAGCCTCCATGTGGGTGGTGGGAATTGAACCTGGATACTATGGAAAAGCTGTCAGTGTTCTTAGCTGCTGAGCCATTTCTCCAGCTCCATAAACACATTTTTAATTTTAATTTCACGTCTAAATTTTTTTCTCTTAATATAAACAATTTTATCAAGGAAGAAAACATCACAGACCTATAAATACTAGCCTTCTCCCTTTATTACACATTAAGAATATTATTCCATCTACCATTCATTTTCATTACCATCCCTGAAGCTCAGATCATGGTGTATCTTAGAACTCAAAAGGATTTTCAACAGGTAAGGACACTAGCCCCCAAGACTGACAGCCAGCCTGAGTTCAATCCTGAAATACACATGGTTGTTGCCTTCACATACACTTATAGCGCGCGCGCACACACACACACACACACACACACACACACACACACACACACACACACACACAAACACACACACAGACAAAGGATTTTCAAAACTATGCTGTTAATTTTGAATTCTTACTGTGATGTATGCCCTGTGTCCTGGAGGTTATGTTGCTGGTACAGGAACAGTCACATAAAGAATGTTTTAGATCCCACTACATTTACATAACCACAAATTCCACCGAGCATCTATCTATCCATCCAGTTATCCATCTATTTTGAGTCAGTCTCACTGTATAGCCCAAGGTATCTTAGAGCTTCACTACGTAGCCAAGGATGAGCTTGAACTCAAGCAATCTGCCCTCTACTTCCCAGGTGCTTAAATAAAGGCATGTGCTGCTACATCGAGCTGTGTCAGGAAATCTCAGAGTGAGAGATGCCAGATGTGATACAGACGGCAATACCAGCGCTCGGGAGGTGGAGACAGGAGGAGCAGGAGGTGAAGATCACTCTTGGTTACATGGCAAGCTTGAGGTACACCTGGGGTACAGTGAGGCCTTGTCACAAAAGTAGGGTAAGTGAGAGAGAGACAAAGAGAGAGAGAGACACAGAGAGAGAGACAGAGACAGAGAGTTAAGAGACACAGAGAAAGACAGACAAACAGACAAACAGACAGACAGACACACACACACACACAGACTGACTTCCTGAAACAGTTAAGAGGTCTCTGCATAACTCCTCCAGATTTAGAATGAAAAATTTGTCAGATGAGGACTGTGAAATGATCATTAGAGACTGGAGTGTAAGGAACAGGAACACCTTAACGGCAGTACATCTATGAGTGGCAAAAGGAAATGAGACACTGAAACCAAATGGAAAAAATGATGGGGCATGGAAGATGGCTTGGTGTGAGACCTAAGTCTGAACCCTCAGACCCACCCAAAAGCTAGCCTCCGCAGAGCTTAGCTGTGACCCCTGGGCTGTCTACAGAGAGGTAAGAGGCAGCAACAAGAGGACCCTGGGAAGCTAGCAGGCTGCTCTGCTGTGTGCAGAGAGGACAACAAACAGTAAAGGCCAACACCTACAGCATCTTTTGATCTGTCCTCAAATCAATGCTTCTATGTACATGTGCACACACCATGTATTTACACCACGTTTTCTAATAACAAACTAGAACTCTGTCTCTGTGATTGTCTGAGTGAGTATGACTCCCCCATAGCCTCACTTATTTGAATGCTTGGTCCCTAGCTGGTGAATGTTTTGGGAAGGATTAGGAGGTGTGGTCTTGTGGAAGGAGGTGTGGCCTTGTTAGAGAAGTATGTCACTGGGGGTGGGCTTTAGGGTTTCAAAAGCCACTGCTAGGTGCAGTCTTATTCTCTGCCTCTAATTTGTGGAATCAGGAAGCAAGCTCTTAGCTTGTGCTCCAGCCACATGCCTCTCTGCTGCGCCCGCGCTCCCTACCTTGATGGCCATGGACATCCTCTACAATTGTAAATACTTTATTTGAAGTATTGCCTTCATTATGATGTCTCTTCACAACAGCAAAGCAGCTAAGACAGGTTCTATGGTAGCTATCTATAAAACTTAACAATTATTACTGAGTTATTTCCTCGCTCCCTCTCTCCTCACCTCTGTCTTTGTCTCGAACTCACAGGGAGCCACCTGTTTCTGCTTCTCAACAGCTGTATCTAAAGAGGTGTACCACCATGGCTGCCTTCTCTCTCTCAAGACAGGCTCTCATCTATCTCAGATGGCTTTGCACTCCCAGTACAGTCAAGGGTGATCTTGAACTACTAACCCTCCTGTCTTTCCCTCCTTCCTGCTGAAGTTGTAGGCTTGTATTGTAGTAGAGATGGAACCCAGAACTTCATACATCCTAGGCTAATACTCTTAACAACTGAATTATAGCCTAGAACACTCTGTAGACAAAATCTAAAATCATATCTACTTAGAGTTAGATATAAGTATATATAAATATTGTCAATCTTGACACGATAAGCTATATACGGCTTAAAATTTAGAAAGAGGGAGACGAGGAAGGAGTAGGAGGCTAGCATCCTTCTTTTACAAAGATGATCATCATGTGATTCAAAGAAGTTCAAAGAAGCAGAGATTTGGGTCTGGAGCAATGGCTCATCAATTAAGAGCACTTGCTGCTCTTTTGCATCCCAGTACTCACATGACAGCTAACAACTGTCTGAAACTTCAGTTTCAGGGGATCCAGAGCTCTCGTTTGGTTTCCATGGGCCCTGCTTATGCACATGGTGTACATATATACATACATACATGCAGGCAAATCACATACATAACATTAACAGTTTCAGGAGGATGAAGAGCAGCAGCTCTAATCTGTTAGAGCTCCCTTACCCAAAAGCTCAAAACCCAATACTTTTTAGAGTTCTAGCATTACTTTCGAACATTCACCAATCAATGAAGCTTTTCCAATCTGAAAAGCTGTGAGATCTGAAGCCCTATGAATAAGCGCTCCTCAACCTGTGCATTCACAGAGGTAAACCAACAAATGTCAGCAGCCAGCCGGGAGGGGAGAGGCAACTGTAGCCAGTGCACAAGTCAGGCTGCAGTGTACAGCCAGGCTCCCTCCAGCCTTCTTATCAGCACCTAACAAGACCACACATACACTTGCCCAAGGTTAAATGTCCAGTTAGTTTCAGAGCGGAAAGAAATAAACCAATCCTCTACTCATAAAATTATTTTTTTAATAGTTATTATTATATCTAAGTACACTGTAGCTGTCTTCAGATGCACCAGAAGAGGGCGTCAGATCTCATTATGGATTGTTGTGAACCACCATGTGGTTGCTGGGATTTGAACTCAGGACCTTCGAAAGAGCAGTCGGTGCTCTTAACCACTGAGCCATCTCTCCAGCCCTCATAAAATTATTTGAAAAAGTTCTAACTAAAATTCCAAAAAAGATCAGGCTTAAAATTTTCTTATCCCCTCATTCTCTCCATGCACACAGTATTCCTAGGAAGGAAGTCTTCATGTGACTTAACCACAACATCGAGCCTCCTGCCCAAGGCTACAGAGATGCAGGAGCCTCATCCCTCCCTTCCACAGCTCAGACATGGTCACCCTCCGCCCACTTTGTTCCTCAATCCTGGCAGTGATCAGACATCAACCCTGCAGAGATGGAGCCAGGGCTCTGCCCGATTCTTTGTCTCAGTGCTGAGAATGTAGACAGGCAGCCCCTGTGCTCCCTGACCACTCAGCCCAGCCTACTTGCAAAGTTCCAGGCCGGTTAGAGACCTCAGAAAACAAGGTGGACAGGTCCTGAGACACAACACTGCAGTTGTCCTCTGACCTCTATGGGCTCACAAACACAAGGACCTGCATTAACACGTGACCAGTACACACACAAATAAAAAAATCCAATTTAATTCGCATGACTTACCCCATTTTCAGTGCGCTTTTCTCCAGGTACATTTACTACACTCCTCTGAGTTCTCTGCTCTTGGGTCTGACGGGCACCTAAAGATATGAGAGGATAAAACCCATGCTGTAGTTCGTCCACAGTTAACTGGATTAGAAACACCACAAACCCACCTGTGTGTGTATATGAAGGGGTCTCCAGGAAGGTTTAACTAACGTGGGAAGGCCCTGTCTGAATGCGTGCAGCACTGTGCTGTGGTCTGGGTTTCTGGACGGAATGAAATGGAGGAGGCGAGCTAGCACCAGCACAAATGCTCCTTCCTGAGGGTGAGCAATGCCTCGACCCAGACACCGCAGCCTGAAAGGCTCTCCTACCATGCCCTCCCCACCGTGAGGGACAGCTGTCTTTTCAAACTGTAAGCCAAAAGGAACATTGTCAGCCATCTTTTCTAGATTTTTATTTTCTATTTTTGAGAGTTCCATGCATGAGTACTGAACTTATTTCTAGATTTTAAAAAATCATCATTATTGTTGTTTTGTTTTTTTGAGAAGATGAGGTCTTGCTATATTATACAGCCTTGGCTGGCTGGAACTTGCTATGTAGACTCATAGAGGTCCTCCTGTCTGCCTTTGCTTTCTAAGTGCTGGGATTAGAAGTGTGTGCCATCACATGCGACTATTTCTAGCTGTACGTGTAAGTGTCTGTGTGTGGGTTGTGCAATGAGGGCAGTACTCATGGAGGTCAAGAGGGTGTACTTGGAACTGGGGTTACAGGCAGCTGTTGGCTGGGTGCTGGGAACTGAACTCAGGTCCCTGTAGAAGCAGTGTGAGCTCTGAACCACTGAGATGACTCTCCAGTCCCCAAAGTTTACTTTTTGTTTTTCAAAATTTTTTTTTGTTTTCAAAACATTTTTTAATGTGTAAAGTGGAAAGATTTTATTGTGTGATACCAGATAAGAAACCATATTTACATCTGCCAGCCACCCGGAAAACATCAGTACTACTGATTCACATACTCATTCTGAATTAAAGGAAGATGGCCGTGACTGCACTTTCCAATATACTCTACAATGACTAGAATTAGCATGTTCTCTTAAACTTCTGTATTGAGCCACAAATAACTAGGTGTAGTTTATTCACTGGAACTAGATCTGAAGAAGCGTACAAACTTCCCAGTCACCTCCCATCTTTGCTGTTCCCTCTGCCTCCCTCCGTCACCATGCTGGCTTCCTCTCATCCTCCACATCCTTTCCAGGGGAATCTCGAGGCAGGTATGTCTGTCTGTCCCCTTGAAAGAACATGGACAAGCCCAATTCCCTCAACTCCATTCTGTCCTCTTGAAATGTGTTTTGTTTTGGCAGAATAAGTAAAAATACTAGTAGGATTCTGAGAACTTAAACCCTGGCTTCCTTGCATCATAAATGACAGACAACTCTGTTCTATGCTCTGTGGATACCAATTTTAGCTATAAGACTTTGTATTTACCTGGCCTTTTGTCATTTATCTTCACTGTTGTCCTGGAATTTATATAAGGCAGGTATATTTGTATAGAAATTCAATTTCAGAGAGGTCAAACAATATGGCCAAGAACCCACAGGTATACCATGCCAGAATGAGCCAAACTCATGTCACCTCATCTGAGACTCTATTACTGGAATGTGCCATGTTCCAGAGTTTAATTAACTTTCTAAGTCCCTTCAGGGATTTATTTTATACTTCTACTGGCTATTTTTTTTCTAGAATGAAAACAGGTATAAACGTTGGTTATCAAATTGGATCCTCTTAATTTTAGCTGTTCATTCATATTTCTCTCATTTCTAAATTTAAAGGAAGTTATTTGTTCAATAGTCTTAAGTATTGCCTCTCAGAAAACTTTTCAAGTTACCTATTTCTATTTGTCAAAAGACAGACAGCTAGCATGTCTCAGATACCACTAATTCTTCTAAAAAGTTATTTCATATTTAAAACCAATTTAAAACATTTAAAAACTCTCATGGATTTTTAATCTCTAGAGTAGTAATATACATTTTTCTTCCTTCACACTCAGTTTCTTCTCTTCTCACTTGGGAAATAGAGTCGCTGTGTTCCTTGATGATTACCTGTCCCTAAGACAATGCCAGTCTTACAGGGGTCAGGGGCTCTTGTTTTCAGTGTCTCCTACAAAGAAGAAACCATCCTTAACTGGAGAGTGAAACTTAATATTGAATCATTTGGGCCACATGATCAATACTGCAAACATATACCAGGAACTACATGTACGTAAATTAAAAAAAAATTATATGAACAATCCTGAAGAGGTCAAAGAGCTCTCAACGTTATGGCCCTCAATTCACAGTAACTTGTATAATTTAATACACAAAAACCAAGGGCACGGAGCTTGGGCACACAGGAAACTGTTTTGTGATTTTTCTTCCTTTTGACTGTATTTTTTTTTTTCCTTTTGACTGTATTGCTTTCCTGTCTTCTGGAGGAAAGATTTTGATTTCAAAAGTAATGAAATACTTGAGAAGGGGCTTTACGTCCTTCAGTTCTGAATGGTATTCCTGGGCGATCTTCTCAGAGTCCATGTTCCTGGAGAGAGTTTATGGTTACTGAGTTTATGGTCAATGCTTCTACAACAGTGATCTTGCCTTTGAGAATGTCCATGATATTCTTATCAAAGTGATCTCCTATCTGCAGTCTGAATTCCTTTGGTTCTTGCTGTGGTTCAACATCTTTTACCAGCAAGGAAGGCTCCGAATCTTTCTAATGGACATATACATCTCTTAGCAATGACAGCAGCTTATCTTTTCTAGAAACTTCTTCTTCAATTTCTGGATACTGACTCAGGTGCTCCTGCAGGTGGAAGGGTGCTTGGGTGCCATGGAGGGCTTCGTCCTGGCTGATCTCCCGCTCCACTCACTACTCCATGCTGAAGTTCCTGAAGGCACAGGTCATGCAAGCCCCCATCTCTACATCATGATGCCCTGAGTTCACTACACACGTGGGTTGACACCGGCACGAGTGACCTCTGTGCTCAAAACATTTTTTATTCGGTATGTTTACCCAAGTGTTCACAGAGTGCAGAGCAGGGCACTGGATTGATTCCCTTGCAGCTGGAGTCTCTCATGGTTCTGAGCCGCCTGATCTTCATTCTGGGAACTGAATTCAGGTCCTCTAGAAGAGGAGCTGTTGAGTCATCTCTTTGGTGCTCAGCTATTTCTTTTCCTCACAGAAATGAGAAAAAACAACAAATACAACTACAACCCTCCAATTTTTCACTTATTTGCATATTTATTGAGAATAAGTATAAAAATGGGGGCTGGAGAGACTGCTCAGTGGTTGGGAGCACTGACTGTTCTTCCAAAGGTCCTGAGTTCAATTCCCAGCAACCACATGGTGGCTTACAACCATCTGTAACGGGATTCTATGCCCTCTTCTGCTGTGTCTGAAGAGAGTGACAGTGTACTCACATAAATTAAATAAAAATCTTTAAAAAAAAAAGTAGAAAAATACCAGGCCAAGAAATCCAGGAATTAGTACAGTAAAAATGTTTTGCAATCAGTCTTTTCATGTGTTGCTTTGTGTATTTTAATTTCTCTCTCTCAAGCATGAAATTGACTTGTTATCAAAAGTGTTTTAACTGGGGCTGGAGAGATGGCTCTGTGCTTATGAGCACTGGCTGTTCTGGAGACGCTGGGTTTAATTCCCCAACACCTACATGGTAGCTCATAGCCCTCTGTAACTACAAGTCCCAGGGGATCTGACACTCTAGAAAGCACCAACATGTATGTGGTGCACAGATGTGGATGCAGGCAAAATATCCATACACATAAATAAGTAAGTAAATAAATAAGCAAACAAAATATAAAAACAAACAAACAAACAAACATGGTGTACCTGCCTTTAAGTTCAATGCAGAGGCAGAGAGGCAGAGGGGCAGAGGGGCAGATAGGCAGAGAGGCAGAGAGGCAGAGAGGCAGAGAGGCAGAGTAGAGGCAGAGAGATCTCTATGAGTTTGAGGCCAGCCTGGTCTACATATGGAGTCCCAGGCCAGCCAAGGCTATAGAGTGGAGCCTTGTCTCAAAAAACAACAAAAAAGAGAAAGTGTCAGGAGCCACGCAGGAAAGGCTCAAGACGCGAGTGAGTCTTCTAGAGATGGCGCACTATTATGCACAGCCTGCAACGGGTGAGCTCTAAGTATGCAGGGTCCTTAGAGACTTCATCCCAGGATTACTTCTTGTGCTGAGATGCCTCTCCTCTCACTATCACATAGCCTAATGATTCCTGGGCATCAGCCCACCCTATTGAGCAAATTCCTTGCAAGTCAACATGAAGATGAATTTTATGCATCAACACTATCTAGATGAATTAATAACTTTATAGAATTCCTGATTTGACTCAAATAATTTTAAAAAGAAAATTTAAAGAAGAAAATTTAATTTAGCTGTTTTGCTAGAAAGATGTTATAAAGAATTGAGGATAGAATGTGCCCCCTCTTCATAGGATAGTAAGTAACGGCTGCATAATAAAGAATACAATGAACTTTCACATTTACACTAAGAATAGAAATAGGCTTGGGACAGATTTCATTCTAGGTCAGATCCAAGGATGAAGCCACAGCTATGTGCAAAGCAAGGCCACATGAAACTTGCTTTGAACTTACAATGAGCTTTTAGAAGGAAACACTGTGAACTTTCTGTTGACATCCTTCTGTAACTCCCCTTTTGGGTAACATTTTATCTATGAGTAATTTTATAAAGAACTTTTGTCTAAGAAGGTATAAGAAGGCCAGAAAGAAGGAATAAAGTGTGGCATCTGGGGCTCAGCCCCATCTACCAAATGTATATATCTACTTGTCTATATGTGTTTGTGTGTGTGTCTGTATGTGTGTGTGTACACAGACACACACACACACATATGGAGGTATATGTGTATGTATGTAAATATACATGAACACTTGTTGAGTTGATGAGACAGGTAGTTGGGCCTGACCAGAGAGAGAGAGAGAGAGAGAGAGAGAGAGAGAGAGAGAGTGTGTGTGTGTGTGCGTGTGTGTGTGTGTGTGTGTGTGTGTGTGTGTGTGAGCACGCGTGTCTGTGCTTGTTGTCTGTGTTAACCATTTACTTTCTTTTCTCTCTGGTTCATGAAGAGTTAACAAGTTCCAAGGCTCTTGCCTGGCCAGTAAGAAGTCCTTGAGTCAGAGGGAAAAGAAACCAGTGTTTATTAGCACAATACAGTAAGAGAGAGTTACAAGGCCAAAGACCATCAGTCTGTGCTCTGTCCCACCCCAGTACCGTTCATTCTAAAGGCCAGTGCAGGCCCCCAGCGGGAAAGAAATATAATTTTATAGCAAATACTAGTTCAGCGAGCAAGAGCAATTCCCTTTAATACAAAATACAAATAAAGAACGGCAACCAGGCATGGTGGCACACACCTTTACCCAGCACTCTGGAGGCCAGCGTGGTCTATAAAGAGATTCTAGTATAGCTAGGGACCAATAGAGAAAAACCTGCTGGAGGGAGGGAGGGAGGGAGGGAGGGAGAGAGGGAGGGAGGGAGGGAGGGAGGGAGGGAGGAAGGAAAGAAAGAAAGAGGATAACAGATAACAGTTTTAAAGAAGGATGCAGTACAGACATCCTTCTTTATAAAATTACCTCCTTTTGAGTTTATTTTATAATTAATACCAAGTCATCCACAATCACTGTTAATAAAAAAAACTCCTTTTTAAAAAACTAAGTTCTTTTTTTTTGATTTATTTATTTATTATATGTAAGTACACTGTAGCTGTCTTCAGACACTCCAGAAAAGGGAGTCAGATCTCGTTATGGATGGTTGTGAGTCACCATGTGGTTGCTGGGATTTGAACTCATGACCTTTGGAAGAGCAGTCAGTGCTGAGCCATCTCACCAGCCCTAAAAAAAAATCTCTTAATTCTACAGTGTTTATGTATCAGGAAAAAAATTACCTTATATTTTGCAAAATTTATCTTAAATATGTATATATTTCTACAGTTCAAAATTCAAAGAACAGACAGGTCTACAATTTACCACTGGCCCCTTCCTGTTCTGCAGGCATCCTGCTCCCTTCTGCCCAAGCTAGCATGTCTAGCCTCTCACATCTCCTTCCAAAGCTGCTTTACACACACACAAGTATGTGTGCCAACACAGTCACTCTTGTCTGAGTCACACAAAAGGCAGCACTAAGACTACATGCACACTGCCTGGTATCAGGTTTCCTCTTCTGAACACACTTCCAGGTCTGGGCACAGGGTTTCTTCAGGTAGTTAGAGCTGCAGAGCACTTTACCATGTGGACATCCTATATAGTTCCTAGTCCCTCAAGGCACACTGTGTATAGTTCAGGAATAGCTTGAATGGAGAACTTCTACAGGAAGACTGTTGGGTTGAAAGGCCTTGCACTTTTTTACTTTTTAAGATTTATTCATTGTAAGCCGGGCGGTGGTGACTCACGCCTTTAATCCCAGCACTTGGGAGACAGAGACAGGTGGATTTCTGAGGCCAGTCTGGTCTACAAAGTGAGTTTCCGGACAGCCAGGGTTATACAGAGAAACCCTGTCTCAAAAAACCAAAAAAAAAAAAAAAAAAAAAAAAAAAAAAAAACCCCAAAACCAACAACACCCCCCCCCCCCAAGAGCCTGACTAGTGAGGTTTCTGTTGTTTGAGATAGGCTCTCACTGTGTAGCCCTGGCTGGCCTGGAACTGTTTATGTAGACCCGGCTGGCCTACATGTATGTATGCATACCAACCCAAGGAGGTTGGAAAAAGGCATCAGATCCCCATGAACTGAAGTTAGAGATGGTTGTGAATCACCATGTAGCTGCTCAGAATCAAACTCAAGTCCTCTGCAAGAAAGCCGGTGTTCTTAACTGATGAGTCCTCTCTCTCTGGCCCAGCTCTGTGCTTATGCCTACATGCATGCATATATGAATATATGTTTTATGTATGTATGTATGTGTGTGTGTGTGTGTACTTCTTTAGAGACAGTGTCTCTTGGTTTTCTATCAAACATTTTTTTCATATAAACTTCTAAGATTTCTTACATGGAAATGAAAATATATCCACCCATATTGTCAGGATGCTTACTGCCATCAGTTTTTCTTTTTTGTTGTTGTTTGTATTTTTGGTTGTTGTTGTTGGTTGATGTTTTATTGTTTTTTTGGGGGGGGGCAGTTCAAGACAGGGATTCTCAGAATACCCATGGCTGCCCTCAAACTTACAGAGATCCCCCTGCCTCTGACTCCTGAGTGCTGGGATTACAGGCATGAGCCATCACACCTAGCTGGGTTTTTTTGTTTTGTTTTATCTGTTTTTAAGACAGGAATTCACTATGTAGCCCTGGTAGGCCTGGAGCTGGGAGGCCTGCCTGCCTGGTCTCCTGAGTGCTGGGGTTACAGGTGTGTACCACCATGGACGGCTTTGTTTTTAAGTAGCACATTTGCTGCTCTTGTCTTTTATGGTGTGATGTGATACCAAGAAAGACCTGATCCACTCTAAAATTAGAAACATCTCGCATAATCTTTTTATTATTTCAAGGTTTTATTTTAAAATTTGGATATCTGATATATGTGGTATTTGTTAAAATTAATACCTTCATACAGTGCATGTTTATACATTATCATATTGAGTGCATCATCTTACCAATGCGATGTCCTGACAGGAAGCCAGAGCTGGTGTCTACAGCTGTGACAATCTCATACTCAAATAAGCCTGAACAACAGAGGTCAGGGCACGTGGACACACATTCTCTCTCCCAACAGTCTTGAGTACAGGAAGAAAAGGCATGGATAATGTTCTCTAAAATTAACTAGTATTAATAAGACAATGTGAAGCATTGACTTTTATTACTGAGACATGGCACTCTGGGCACTGTGTCGTCTCATTTTCAGAACAATCTTAGGATCTTTCTGTTTCTGCTGCATGTTTCCTCGTAAGAAGTATGGCACTATGATAGTAATGACAGTAACATAAATGTAGACGTAGGCCCAGGCTTCTCCTGGATGGGTTTTCATCCAGCAGCTTTTAAGTGCCTCAGCCTGCTTGTCTCTGCACATAGACGCTGCCGACACAAGCCCTCGCTTGCTGAGGCAGGTAGTCCATCTGCCTTTCTCTTTCCTTGTCCCTGCTGTGACTGTTGCATTAAATTCATCATGCTACGAAAAGCGAAAAAAAAAAATTAACCAGTATTATACAAGTTAACAAGTGAAGAAGGAAGGAAGCATTTACCTACCTTGTTCACTGCTCTCAGTTGGAGAATCCTCATGACGAAGAAAAAATTTTACTTCTTCTCTGCGAGGCCCCCACTTCTGCAGGTGCTCATACATCATGTGGTCATAGGGGATGGGACGCTCTAGGAGAAAGACAGCAGTTTACTCCAGAAACCAAGGCAGGGACACCAGCCAAGCAAGCTCTCTCTCTCTCTTACACACACACACACACACACACACACACACACACACACACACACACACACACACTCTTACACGCACATGAATCCAAGAACATTACAAGCACCACATTTTACTTTTAATAAACAAGTAGAATTAATGAGAAACGAAGGATAATGAGCAACATATAAATGCAATAATGCACAGCAAAGTAAATTTCCAGCATCCAAGAGGTAACAGTGAACTGGACTGTGCATCTCTCTTCTCACTAGCTCGGTGTTCCTCGAGGAGGCTTCTACAGGCCTGATGCACCATACAGGCATTCCTGAGCACTGCATCTGTCCCTCTGCAGTTCCATCTGCTATTGTACTGAGGACTGAACTCAGGCCCTCGAATAACACTGACCTCACGCTAATAGAACCCAGATTTTCTGTTTCTGTTTTTTTCCGCAAGAGTCTTTTTATGTGTACGTGTCTATATCTGGGTGTAGGTATAGGCAGGGGTATTCAGGTATCCATGGAGGTTGGAAAAGGGCACAGGATCCTTTAGAGCTGGAATTAGTATGAAGTTGTCAGCATCCTAACATGGGTGCCAGGAACTGAACACTGGTCCTCTGCAAAAGCAGCAAACAATCTTAACGACTGAGCAATCTCTCAAGTTTGCACATCATATCTCTCAAAAATGTTTTATTCGCAAATAATAATTTTAGACTTATTACATGCCATGTCTATAATCCTATCACTTGGAAGGCAGAGGTAAGAAGATGGCAAGTTTGAAGCCAGCCTTCAGGATAGGAGGTCCTGGGCCAGCCTGGGCTACCTAGTGAGATACTCTCTCATCAACATTTTTATTTTGAACTAGTAGAATAATTGCCAAGACAGTACTACATACCTTCACCTAAGTCTCCCTGTGGGAGCTGTGAAACCAAGCAGGTCATACTGGCAGGCAGGCAGACTGCTGTTAGGCTGCTGGCTCTCTGGATTCAGCAACTTCTCACTAGTGTTCTCTCTCTGTGTTTGCAAAATCTCACCTGTGAGTGTGTATGTAACTGTGTAACTGCAGAATCCCACCCGTGAGAGTGTATGTAACTGTATAAGTGTGGAATCCCACCCGTGAGTGTGTATGTAACTGTGTAACTGCAGAATCCCACCCGTGAGAGTGTATGTAACTGTATAAGTGTGGAATCCCACCCGTGAGTGTGTATGTAACTGTGTAACTGCAGAATCCCACCCGTGAGAGTGTATGTAACTGTATAAGTGTGGAATCCCACCCGTGAGTGTGTATGTAACTGTGTAAGTGCAGAATCCCACCCGTGAGAGTGTATGTAACTGTGTAAGTGTGGAATCCCACCCGTGAGAGTGTATGTAACTGTGTAACTGCGGAATCCCACCCGTGAGAGTGTATGTAACTGTGTAACTGCGGAATCCCACCCGTGAGTGTGTATGTAACTGTGTAAGTGCAGAATCCCACCCGTGAGTGTGTATGTAACTGTGTAAGTGCAGAATCCCACCCGTGAGAGTGTATGTAACTGTGTAACTGCGGAATCCCACCCGTGAGAGTGTATGTAACTGTGTAACTGCGGAATCCCACCCGTGAGTGTGTATGTAACTGTGTAAGTGCAGAATCCCACCCGTGAGAGTGTATGTAACTGTGTAAGTGTGGAATCCCACCCATGAGAGTGTATGTAACTGTGTAACTGCGGAATCCCACCCGTGAGAGTGTATGTAACTGTGTAAGTGCGGAATCCCACCCGTGAGAGTGTATGTAACTGTGTAAGTGCAGAATCCCACCCGTGAGTGTGTATGTAACTGTGTAACTGCAGAATCCCACCCATGAGAGTGTATGTAACTGTGTAAGTGCAGAATCCCACCCGTGAGTGTGTATGTAACTGTATAACTGCAGAATCCCACCCATGAGAGTGTATGTAACTGTGTAACTGCAGAATCCCACCCATGAGAGTGTATGTAACTGTGTAAGTGCGGAATCCCACCCGTGAGAGTGTATGTAACTGTGTAAGTGCAGAATCCCACCCGTGAGTGTGTATGTAACTGTGTAACTGCAGAATCCCACCCATGAGAGTGTATGTAACTGTGTAAGTGCAGAATCCCACCCGTGAGTGTGTATGTAACTGTATAACTGCAGAATCCCACCCATGAGAGTGTATGTAACTGTGTAACTGCAGAATCCCACCCGTGAGAGTGTATGTAACTGTGTAAGTGCAGAATCCCACCAGTGAGTGTGTATGTAACTGTGTAACTCCCTGCCTCAGCAGTTGCTCTGTCCTTGTTCTTTAGAACATGACAATGCAGAGAAGCAGACAGGGACCTGCAGGATGATTCTAATTTGAGTTTGTCTGATGTTCTAATAGGGCACATGTTGGGGCAGAAGACTAAGGAGAAAACTTCTTTCTCCTCTGGTTCTAACAGGTGTGTGTGTCTGCAGTCAGAGACATATGTAACAAGTGTGAGCTTTACTTTAGGCTTCAAGGGTACTTATTGAATAGGGAGAACGCCATTGTACTCTGCTGTTAACTAAATGATAACACTGATCTTTAACGCAGCGACAGGTCTCACTTGGACCAAGTGCATTCCCAAGTGCATTCTCCTCTATAAACAGACTTTTACAATGTCCCACAACTTTTCAACTTGCTGCTGAAATGGATTAGCTGATGTTTATTTAGGGTTTTCTCATCTATGTTCAAAATAAGGGGGCTAGAGGTGTAGCTCAGTTGGAAGAATGTTTGCCTAGCTTGTAGAAAGCCCTGGGTCTGCCCTCCACTGCACAGGCAGCATGCAGCACGCATGGTTCCAGCACCAAGGGAAAGGGAAGAGGATAGGAAGCCCCACCTCCCTCTGAGGGACACAGGAGCTTGAATCCTACCTGGGCTATATGAGACGCTGCTTCAAACACTCAAGCTAAGATTAGTCTATACTTTTCTTGCTCAATTTTGGTACAGAATTTACACTTGTCTCATAAATGAATTAAGTGGTCATCTCATTTCCTAACTGACTTTGTTTATATCAAAAGAGATGATTTGTTCTTTGAATGTGTGAAAGATGGAAAATTTCAGGGACATGTAAGGGAAAAGAGCCCCCCAGCCCAGAGTCTAGCTGAAACTCCTGACCTGCTCTGAGGCACATGGAGCCTCTGCTGTGAAGGTGCTGACACAGGGATGTTTTATATACTTCATGTTAAAATGGTAATGAATCAGCTCAGACCTCTGGGAAAGGTCGCATTCCTCTTTGGACAGGAATTTTCTGGGAATTTCAAGATTATTAACTTTGCTCACATCAGAGACAGCCTATCTTGCTGGGCAGTAGTGCCACACAAGTTTAATCTCATTGTTACTACTCTTATTATTTTCTCTTATCACCATCATTGTTATTATTCTGGATTTGGAGACAGTGTGTCACTTTGCAGTTCAAGGTCCTGTGACCCCGTGATCCCCTGCTTCAGCCTTCTCATGCTGGGATTACTCATGTGCAGACACCATTCCAGGCTTCAAATTGAAATTTAAATTCCAGGCTTCACTTTAAATTGTTTGCTTTTATTTATTTATTAAATATTCAATTTTATTTTATGTGTATGTATCTTTGCCTGCATGTATGTATGTGCACTTCTATTTGTGTACCTAGTGGCCTTGGAGGCCAAAAGAGAACGCTGGACCCAGTGAAACCTCACAGAGATCATGTGCCATCATTAATTCTGGGAACCAAACCTGGATCCTCTGCAAGAGAAAGTGGGTGCTCCACTAGGCCATCGCTCTAGCCCCAAACTGCTTACTTTGCACTAAGTACCCTTTGAGCTCCAACACACTGCATGCGGTGACTTATCCTTAACCCATTCGCCATCCATGGTAGGCAAGCCCTGCCTTACCTGCTTAACTGATATCAGGGTACAACAGCTACAAGGGTAGGATAGCTACAGTCCTATCAAGGGTAGGATAGCTACAGTCCTATCAAGGGTAGGATAGCTACAGTCCTATCAAGGGTAGGATAGCTACGGTCCTATCAAGGGTAGGATAGCTACAGTCCTATCAAGGGTAGGATAGCTACGGTCCTATCAAGGGTAGGATAGCTACAGTCCTATCAAGAGTAGGATAGCTACGGTCCTATCTTGGATGACGTGAAATCCATGTGTGCTTAGCCCTAGGTTAACCCACTGTTAAGCATATCAGAAAACAAGAACAAGCTCAACAATAAAAAGTAAATTTCAAACCATAGTTTTAGTTTCAAAAGCAGTGTGTTTATATGTACAGGTTCATAAATAGACTTAAAATGTCTGCACTGGCCTATTTAAACAGTAAGTCCCAGGGGCTGCAGAGATAGCTCAGTGCTGAGAACATACACTGCTCGTCCAGAAGAACTGAGCTAACTCTCAGCACTCACTAACAACAGCAGGTAGCTCACAATCGTGCAGAGGACTCTACGCCTCTGATCTCTGTGGGCACCTGCACTCATGTGCACATTCCCACACACGGACAGACACACGCACAGAACCTGTCTCTGAAGGTTGGTTAAACACTTCCTTTGGACATTTACCCTTACTATCACCGCACACTCATGCGGTTGATGACTCCCTCAGCATCCAGTGGAGACTCAGCACACCTCAGTTACCAGGTGTATTCACTCTAAGCATCACTTTCATAATATCACTCCTGTTATATTTCTAGCTTCTCTGTGGTACAGGGCCTTACGTGTGTTAGACTGATGCCATCTCCTTCCTAAGTTCAACCACTTCTCTATTTTCTTTTTAGTTCTTACTTGTTTTTTTCAAGATGAGTCTCATGTAGCCTAGGCTAGCCTCAAGCTCATTATGTAGAAGAGGGTAACCTTGAACTGATCCTCCTGCCTTCACCTAGAGTGCTAGAATTACAGGATACTGGCATGCACTAACCATGTACTAACACACCCAGTTTATATTTCTTCTTTTTCTTCTTCTTTTTTTTTTTTTTTTGGTTTTTTTTTTGTTTTTTTGTTTTTTTGTTTTTCGAGACAGGGTTTCTCTGTGTAGCCTTCGCTGTCCTGGAACTCACTTTTGTAGACCAGGCTGGCCTTGAACTCAGAAATCTGCCTGCCTCTGCCTCCCAAGTGCTGGGATTAAAGGCATGCACCACCACGCCCAGCATATTTCTTCTTTAGGATGTACATTTTGCAGAATTCCATGCAATCATATTATCTTTGAGAATTTTCTTTGCCTGACTGCTAACAAGTCTTTCAATATAAAAGCCAGGATTTTACTATTCTCAGTTTAATACTATTTGTGGAGGACTTACTACTTACACCACATGCTGTCTTCCTGATGTTATCAGAGCAGAGAAGAGCTGCTTAACTGATGCTGAGGTATCCAGCTCATTGGTAGAGTGTGCACTGAGCATGTGTAAGGTCCTGTGTTCCATCCCCAGCACCAAAAATACAACACAACACACACCAAAACCAAAAACATTAAAACAGTTACTGATGGGCCAACAAGATGGCTCAGCTGGTTAAGGTGCTTGCCACAAAGCCTGATTTGAGTTTGACCCACAGAATCCATATTATAGAAGGCTAGAATTCACTCCTGAAAGTTGTCGTATGTCCTATAATCATTGTGGTCCATGAGACCACAGACACTACTGAGCTATCCCACTTGTTACAGATAACTGAGAGGCACAGCAGTGTTTCCAATTGAGCACACTGAGCTGTATGTGATCACCACTGGATAAGCTGACATACCACTTCCTCTCCACACTTCAGCCAGGTGGCAACCGCCCTCTCCAGGTTCCTTGCAGAATTCTACGACATCTCGACAGGTGGTTTCTGGTGTTATAGGAACTTCTGTTAAAATCTGTTCATTGTTGCTCAAGAACACGGTTAATATCATCTGTGAGAGAAAAGATTAAGACCACAATTTAGAGTCCTCATATAAGGAGCTTTCTTTTTTTTTTTTGGGTTTGGGTTTTTCTTTTTCTATATATTTTTTTATTATGTATTTTCCTCAATTACATTTCCAATGCTATCCCAAATGTCCCCCATACCCTCCCCCCCACTCCCCTACCCACCCATTCCCACTTTTTGGCCCTGGCGTTCCCCTGTCCTGGGGCATATAAAGTTTGCGTGTCCAATGGGAGAAGGAGCTTTCTATTTCTAATGTATGCTAGCAAACACAACTGTAGGCTGGAGAGATGGCTCAGTAGCTAAGAGCACTTGTTTTTTATCACATAGGAGCTGGGTTTAATTTCCAGCACCACATGTCTGTAACTCCAGAACCAGGGGATTCAACGCCCTCTTTAGCACCTGTGGGCACCAGGCATGTGTGTGATATATACATATACATATAAACAGAACACTCATATATTCATACATATAAAATTAATTTTAAAAATCTAAAAAAAAAATCAATTGTAGGTTGTTGAAATGGCTCAGTGGTAAAGGCACTTGCTGCCAAGCCCAGCGCTCTAAGTTCAATCCTGAGTTTGACAGGGGAACCACATGGTGAAAGAATATACTCTCCAGAACAGTCCTCTGACCTCCCCCCATATCTGCACCCCAGGACATACACACCTACACCAGCACTCTCCCCCATACAAGTTAATTAAGTAAATAAAAAACACTCAATGCGAAGATATAAATGGGATGAGCTGACATCTCATAATCAGACCCATTGCCGGGCAGTGGTGGCACACGCCTTTAATCCCAGCACTTGGGAGGCAGAGGCAGGTGGATTTCTGAATTCGAGGCCAGCCTGGTCTAAAGAGTGAGTTCCAGGACAGCCAAGGCTACACAGAGAAACCCTGTCTCAAAAAAAAAAAAAAAAAAAAAAAAAAGGAAAGAAAAGAAAAGAAAAAGAAAAAAATTAAATGACACAATGCTTCAAAACCAAGTAGAAAAAAGGGTTCTATTGTACGTGAATGTTTTTCACCTGGAAAAAAAAATGGACTCATTCTCTATCTCATGCTTTCAGATTGAATGTTCTTTTATTTTTAAATTAATATTTATTAATATTAATTTCTCTGCATGTAAGTATGTGCCTGCAGTAGTCATAAGAGGACTTCCCTGTTACTGGAGCTGTAGATGGCTTGTGAGACACCATGTTAGTGTTTGGACCCAAACCCAGGTCCTCTGCAAGGTTTGTTTGTTTGTTTTTCCCTGAGACAGGGTTTCTCTGTGTAGCCCTGGCTGTCCTGGAACTCACTCTGTAGACCAGGCTGGCCTCAAACTCAGAAATTTGCCTGCCTCTGCCTCCCAAGTGCTGGGATTAAAGGCGTGCGCCACCACTGCTCAACCTCTGCAAGCATTCTTACCACTAAGTCATCTCTGCAGTCCTGCCATGGATATAACTCATAAAACCATACAAATTCTAGACTAAATAAAAACATTTAAAACTAAGCAAATATGTTTTATAACTATGTAGTTATAAAAGCCCTTTCTAACTAATAATTAAAAAACCAAAATCATAAGAAGAATGATTATTCAAGCATATTAAAATAAGAATTTTACAAAGCAAAGACAAACTGGAAAAATATCTGCAGTTCACATTACAAATAAGTGGCTAATCTGAATCCATAAAGAGCCCCTAATATTACTAATAAAACACTTAAAATCAAATTCATTAAAAAATTGGCCCCTAGAAATAAACTAAAACATCACAGCAAAAGAAAAACAAATGGCCTGAACTTCCAAAGTACATCATAATACATTTGAAAAAGTAAAGATGGTCTGACCTATATTCTTTTTACCATAAAAAAAGATTTGGTCAATTTGATTAAGATCTTAAGACATAATAATGGAAATAATTAAAAAAATACTCTTTGGGTACAATTTAAACCAAAGATTTCCCTTACTCTAGTGGTTCTCAACTCTCCTAGTGCTATACCCCCTTAATTTTGCTTCTCATGCTGTGTGACCCCCAACCATAAAATTATTTTGTTGCTACTTTATAACTGTTACTGTTATGAGTACTGTAAACACCAATATGCAGGATATCTGATATATGACTCCCCCAAAGGGGACATGCCCCACAGGTTGAGAACCTCTGCTCAGAAAGCATTCCAAAGTTTTCTTTTCATTAATCTTTCATTGAAGTTCAGAAACAAGGGGGGCCGGGTATGATGGTGCACATCTTTAATTTTAGACATCTGGAGGCAGAGACATGTGAGTCTCTGTGAATCTGAGGTCAGCCTAGTCTAGACAGCACATTTCAGGCCAGTCTGGGCCACACAGTAGAACTCTTGTCTCAACATCAAAAATCAAGGCCAAGAGCATCTCTGGTGAATAATCACACAGAATAATCAGGGCATGGCAGCACACTTGTGACCTCAGCACTGTGGAGGCAACAACTTCTGGAACACTGGGGCTTGCTGGCCCAACAACAGACTATGTCTCTAAAACCAGGGTGGCAGGTGTGGTGGCTCACACCTTCAGTTCCAGTACTCACACAGAGGCAGAGGCAAAAGCATTTCTAAGAGTTTCAGGCCTGCCAGGACTGCACAGGGGGATCCTGCCTCAAACAAACTACAAACAACAATTAAAAAAAACTTAAAAATTGGGTGGCACCTCAAAGAACACCCTCTGGACTGCCCTCCACACACACACACACATGTGCATCCAAACACATGAATATACTCAGCATATGCACCCCACACACACAAACATATTTGATATACACATGCATAGGCATGTGAACACACACACACATGAACATACATGTGCACAGACACAAGAATAGGAGCATATCTATAATGGAATGATAAGTAATCTCAAGTGTTAATAAGGATGTGGAGAACAGGAATCCTGCACACTTGTGTGGAAATATACAGTGGTGTGGCCATTCTAAACAACGCAGCAGTCTCTTACATAGAAGCATAGATTAACCATATGATCCAGCAATACCACCTCTCAGAATCCACTGTAAGAAGTAACATCTGTCCATACAAAGTACTCCATAGAAATGTTCATGGCGGCTTTGTTCATTCATAATAGCTAAAGAAGAAGCAACTCATTTGAGTCTATTAACTGACTATCAATAAAAAAAATGTGGCCCGCCATACAACAGACTATTCATGGATGAATTCTGTCCACATTATACAAGTGGAAGAGGCCAGAAACCAAAAAAAAAAAAAAAAAAAAAAAAAAAAAAAAAAATCAAAACCAAAACCAAACCAACCAAAATCCCCCAAACAAAGATAAAAACAACCCCCACACAGTATATGATCCTGTTTATATCGACAACTGTCACATCTGCTGAGGTGGAAAGACTGGTTGCCTGCTGGTTGGGAATGAACAGTGACATGATGTCACAAGATGTGGGACAATGGTGCTATGCACAGACAGCCTGGTCTCTAGTCCAGCTTAGGTCTTGAACCCCAGTGTGACCTGGTGGGTGGTAATTTCCGCCTACAAGGGACGAAAGGCATTTGAGCGTGTCTCCCGGATCCCTGGCTCCTGCCGAAGTTACCGCCCCCACAGCCCCGCGTGGCTATCAGTCATGTAGGAACAGCACTAAGCCTTCCCACGTGCAAATAAAGTTCCCCCCCCAAACACTCAGTCTAAGCCAATGAGAGGTACCTGCTGTTGAACCCTGAACCACCCCCAGAACTGTATGTAAATCCATGCAGGGAATTAAAGGTACGTGAGAACTACTCCTTCCTCTGAGTCTTTTGTTCCAAGAGCTGTATGTAACATGGGAAAGAGATCTTCTCTCCCAAAGAGCCATCTGAGGTCCCACCGCACTCTGCTTCTCGTAGTCCCAGCCCAACCTGACTCAGTCCAGAGCGGCTCGGAGTTACTGAGTGACCTGGAAGGCACGGCAGTGGCAGACTCACTTGCCTTCACTGGAAGCCTCGCAGCAGGCCTGGACAGAGACCTCCGCTGGTCCCCAGGCCCACACTTACAGACTGTGGTTATGGTTCTACAGCTTTAGACATTTGCTGAAGATGACTAAACTGTTCACTTAAGATAGGCATATTTACTTATTTTTGAGACAGGTTTTCACTATGTAGACAAGATTGGCTTCAAACTCACAGAGATCCACCTGTCTCAGCTGGGATTAAAGGCCACCACATCTGGCTTAAAACAGGCAAAATTTATGGCACACAAATTGTTCCTCAGAATTTGTTTTTAGAAAGTGGACTCTACAAGACTTTCAGAAAAGGCAATCAATTCTTATGTAGCACAAACCCTTGACTGAGCCTCAAGCTCTCTCCTTAGCTGTGTGCTGACTTTGCTGATGGTGATGGGAATGGCTTTCCCTCATTACTGGTTCTCAATTCTCAGCAGGAGCTTGGTGGACTCTGGGAATGTTTCTTTTAAGGCAATGGCACTGAACTCTGCTCTGATGAAACTTTGGATCTGTCCTGCTTTCATTTCCTATTGAAAAGGAACTGTGGGGACTGGAGAGAGGGCTCAGCAGTTAAGTACACTGACTGCTTTTCCAGAGGTCCTGAGTTCAATTCCCAGCAACCACATGGTGGCTCACAACCATCTGTAATGGGATCTGACGCCCTCCTCTGGTATGTCTGAAGACAGTGACAGTGGACACATATATAAAATGAATATTTAAAAAAACAAAAGGAAGTGTGGGATAGCAAAGATAAATGACCTGGAAGAACACAATAAAGATACACTAAATTTTAGTTAACTTTCTTGGTAGGTAATAAGTAAGGAGCGCACAGAAACCAAGGAAAGGATTCGTCGAGGTGGGCACAGACAACCATCCTGAAAAACCCTTAGCTCTTCCATGCACCAGAGGACTGACTCTAAGCTCCTTCTGGGTCAGACATGTTGCATCTCTGTGTTTAACTTAAAGCCTCAGAGATGTAGGCTGGAGAGATGGCTCAGTGGTTAAGAGCATTTGTTGCTCTTAAAGGGGACATAGGCTGAATTCCTAGGACCCACATGGCATTTAACAACTGTCTATAACTCCAGTTCAGGGATATCTGATACCCTCTACTGGTCTTGGAAGCCTCCTGCACATACATGGCACACATGTATACATACATGCAGGGCAGATACTCATATACATAAAGTAAAGAGATGTTAAGAGAGAGAAAAAAGGCAAACAGAAACATCCTCAGTCTCTGGGCACAACATCACTGTTACTGATGGAGCCCGAGCCAGCAGAGCCGGCACCTCTGCAAAGCAACCTAAGTGGATGCTGCTGCGCCTGCCATTAGATACATTACTTTGTCTCCATGCATGCTGCCCTGATGCTGGACCGGACCACTGCACTCAGCTGCTCAGCGCTCATCAGAGCTCCCCCTAACCAATCTAACTAAAGGAACTCCATCTGTTACCTGTCTCTTACCTGGCTCAGGGTTCAAATGCTTATCCATTTCCTGAGAACAGAGATCCTGGTCAGCCTTCAGCTGTGTCATCAGTACCTGGATCAGCACCGGGCATAAAGCATGGATTGACTACATAAATCCCCCAGTTATATGATTTGGTAGGACTTTTGAATCCTGAAGGATATGTGTTTGTCTGCCTTTTTATCTTCAAGTTTTCTTCACAATAAAGATAAGAGAAGGGCTGGTGAGATGGCTCAGCGGGTAAGAGCACCCGACTGCTCTTCCGAAGGTCAGGAGTTCAAATCCCAGCAACCACATGGTGGCTCACAACCATCCGTAACGGGATCTGACGCCCTCTTCTGGAGTGTCTGAAGACAGCTACAGTGTACTTACATATAATGAATAAATAAAATTAAAAAAAAAAAAAAAAAAAAGATAAGAGAATATTTACCCCTTTACCCACTGACTTAGTCTACATGACACAAGAAAAAGTATTATTGTGAAAGTCCAAAGCCATGATTAACATAAGATTAACATAAGAGTCTCAGCAGATTCCCTCATACCTCATATCGGGATGCCTCTAGACAGACTCCCTCCTCCCACAAGGTGGCGCTGCATGACAACAGGGAGCAATCCCACATTCAGAGAAAACTAAAGAAGTTAGATGCAGTGATGCACTTGAGGCAGAAGGATCAGGAGTCCAAGACTAGCCCCAACTACAAAGAGAATTTGAATCCAGCCTAGGCTATATGAGTCCCACGTCAATTTTTAAAAAAGATATAATAATAATTGGAAATTGACCATGTCTTAAAGGAAGAGTTGGCCTTAATAGAGTGATGAAAAAATTTCAAAATAAATAAATACTTAAGCCTAAAAATGCATATTAATATCAGTACTTGGGATTGTAGTGCAAAGGCAGGCTAGGCTGATCTCTTGAGTTCGAGGATAGCCTGGTCTACAGAGCACACTGCAGACAGCCTGGGCTACATAGAAAAACCCTGTCTCGAAAAAAGAAATCTTAAAAAGAAAATTGAAAGTCACAACTCAGACTAAAAAAATTATCTGGAAAAGTGTACAGGCAACAAGGAACTTGCATCCTAAAACACAGAAAGTTCTTAACATCAGTATGGAAACACACCTTTTCTAAGGAGCAAATGATGTGAACACACATCTAAGCAAAGCTGACGTGCAAATGCCATGTGTGCACAAGAAGTGTCGCGGGGAACAGCTTTCAGAACAATGACACAGTAGTCACCCTCAGTCAGGCAAACGGCCCTCCATAGTCCTGCCAACTCTGCTGTCACTGTTTCATGTTACAGGCACGCAGCAAAAGGAACTAAGCAGTAGACAATGCCACAGCCACTTTGGAAGACAATCCTATAAAATGTCCTATAAAACAAAACAGGGGTCACAGCTCTAATTCCAGTCCAACACTTGGGAGGCTGATGGTGTACGAGGAGTGCTACAAGTTCAAGACTAGCCTGGACTTCACAGTTAAGTGCCAGGCCCATCTAGGTACAGTGTCTCAAAACCTCTCCTCAAACACAAAAACACTTTTACCATATGATGTTTATTTTCACACAAAAGCTTGTATCAATTCTCAGAATTGCCAAAAATTTGGACACAACCAAGATGCCATTAGTAGATGAATGAGTCAACAAACTGACCTATTCAGACAGTGTAAGACTACAGCAATAAAAAGTATGTGCCATCAAGCCAGAAAATGACGAGGAGGACCTCTAACTATAAGCTGCTGGGTGAAACTGGTCTGAAAGGCTACATACATACTGCTGGATTCCAACTGTATAAGATTCTAGAAAAACAAAACAATAGAGTCTGGATCAGCTACAGGGCTGCAAGGGAGAACGGACTGCAGGGTCTTTCAGGACAACAAAGCTATTCTGAATGACACTGGAAGTGTGGAACATTACACATCTGTCAAAACTCACAGAGCTATATTCCAAGAGTGAAGCTCAGCCTATAAGCCAAGGACCTCAGTCAACCAAAACATATCAAAACTGGTCCATCACTGTAACAGATAGATCACAATGATAGTTAATAAGTGCTAGGTCTGCGGTGGGATGAGAAGAAAGCAGGAAAATTGTGTTTCTGTTCCATTTTTCTGTATTCCTAAAACTGCTGTAAAATGGAACAATAATATGAACTAGCCAGTACCCCCAGAGCTCCAAGGGACTAAACCACCAACCAAAGAGCACACATGGTGAAACTCCTGGCTCCAGCTGCACATGCAGCAGAGGATGGCCTTAGTTGGACATCAATGGGAGGAGAGGCCCTTGGTCCTGTGAAGGCTCCATGCCCCAGTGTGGGGGATGCGAGAGCCAGGAATGGGAGTGGGTGGGTTGGGGAGCAGGGGGATGGGGGGGATGGAGGAGGGTGTTTTTGGAGGGGAAACCAGGAAACGGGATAACATTTGAAATGTAAATAAAGAAAATACCCAATTTTTTTTAAAAAGGAAAAAAGTTAACAACAACAACAACAAAAGTGCTGTAAAATGGTATTTAATGTAAAATAAAAGCAAAAACAAAACAGCAAAAAACAGCAGTATCCTGTACCTGGCAAGAGTGCATGCAGACATTGTGTGTGTGAGAGTGTGTGTGTGCGCGTGTGTGTGTGTGTATGAGTGTGTGTGTGAGTGTGTGTGTGTGTGTGTGTGTGTGAGAGAGAGAGAGAGAGAGAGAGAGAGAGAAAGAGAGGGACAGAGAGAGACAAAGAGACAGTCAGTCAGTCACAGGAGAGGGGTGTCTATAAGAACTGAGTCACCTAATAAAATGTTTCTTAGTGTAGACCATGGCCCAATACTTTGAGAGAATAGCAGGATGGTCTTATGAAATTCTCAAGAGCTAGTATTAAACTAAAGGAAGAGTCACTGCCCTAGGAAAGTCACTGGCACCACTAGTTTCCAACCTCCTTAGTGCAGTGTAAGGGCTTCTCACACCCTTAACTTCTGTCTTTACTCTAAGACAGCTACTACTTTTCACTTTACAGATTAGGAAAAGGGGCTTGGAGAGCTTAATCATGGGTTCAAATCATGGAGCTCACAAAACTAGAGAGAAAGAGAGCTTAACTCACTCTGCCTGACTCAGAGCTAAGGCACTCTGAACCAGTTCTCCAAAGCACTTCCCCAGTGCATCAAAATACAAAAGAGAGGAGAAAATGTTTCTAGAGATTTTTTATATGAGAGTTCTAATAGTCTCTTGATTGGTATAATCTTTCATCATTCGTTTATATTTCAATTAGCCAGGTTATACCTAATGCTTTTATTTAAAGTTATCAATTGCAAACTGAGAGCTTTTCCCCATGTAGGCACTATATATACTGTGGGATAAGAGCAAAGAATCATGGCATTTCCTCCAATTAACCACAACAATGGAACAGAAAAATTATTTGACCTAAACCATATAAACTTTCTAATTAAATGTTCTTGGCCTTTAATCCCAGCACTTGGGTGTCAGAGGCAGGCAGATTTCTGAGTTTGAGGCCAGCCTGGTCTACAAAGTGAGTTCCAGGACAGCCAGGGCTACACAGAGAAACCCTGTCTCAAAAAAACAAAGAAACAAAAAAACAAAAATAAAAACAAAAGTCTACTATACCCTGCCCCATATGTATTTTTAATCTGCATTACTCATATACTGAAGAGAATTACAGATGTACATTACACATAAGCCTGAATTCACGCTATCATTTATAACAGCCAAAAATAGAAATAGCCCAAACTTACAAAGATAATTTAGAAATTTTACTTATGTTTCTGTGTCTGCCACCTGTGTGTACATGCCTATGGAGGCCAGCAGAGAGGGACTGACAGAGCCCATGGAGCTGGAATTCAAGGCAGCTGTAAGCCACCAGCTATGGGCATCATCTTCCTAAAGAACAACAAGCACTTTGTACTGCTGAGCCATTCCTCCAGTCCTAACTGCCCAAACTTACTGTTGCAAAGTTTTTATTTATTTATTTACTGTATATGAGTACACTGTAGCTGTACTGATGGTTGTGAGTCATCATGTGGTTGCTGGGAATTGAACTCAGGACCTTTGGAAGAGCAGTCAGTGCTCTTAACCGCTGAGCCATCTCTCCAGCCCAGCCCAGACTTACAAATGGCTGAATACTATGTAATGTACTCTGAACTTAGATTATTACTTGGTGGTGGTGCACACCTTTAATGCCAGCACTTGGGAGTCAGAGGCAGGCAGATCTCTGAGTTGCCAGTCTGGTCTACAGAGTGAGTTCCAGGACAGCCAGGGCTACACAGAGAAACTCTGTCTCAAAAAACAAGCGCAAACAAAAAAGAATAATTCTATTCATATGAAATGCCCGGAGCAAACTACCCATGAAGACAGGAAGCAGACTAGTGGCTGCCAGGAGCTGCAGGGACAGTTGATAAGAATATGGTTTCTTTGGGGAGATGAAGATATAAATAACTAGATAGCCATAATGATGGTACAATTGTGGATGTTTTTAAAAGCCCAGAACTATGTGATTATGTATCAATAAAACTTATTAAAACATTCTTAGTTATGCCAATTCAATCTATCGATATTTTTTCTCAATGAAGCAGCTTTAACTATTATAACAGGGCATTGTACCACTGGCTCATATCCCAGGAATCAGGAGACCAAGAGGCAAGGAGATTGCCGAGGTTGAGGCTAGTCTGGGCTACACAGCTAGACATTTTCTCAAACAACTCATTGTATTATTTACTTCTTTGTATTTTTTTTCTTCCTTCCTGGTAATATAAACTTATAATAACACATATCCTATTCTGTCATGTCTGTACACACAAAAATTTTCTTTTTGTTAGTAGGAAAATAGGGCTTAAAAACAAAGACAATTAAGCTAAGGATATACCTCAGAGGTAGAATATATGCTTAGCAGGCATGGAGGCCTACCACCTGAAAGGAATTACCAAAATAGTAACCTTGAAGAACAATATTTATAGATTCAGAGTGCAACTTCCAAAAGAAAAGTAAACTCAAAATCCCTCACCCCTCATTTTACAATCGACTGTTAACTCTGTCTTGTAGGTGTACAATGGCTCTTGAAAGCTGTAACATTTTGGATTTGCTTTATAAAGATGTGAGCTATTGTTTTTAAATGTTTCTCATCTTAAGAAACTCAGCAAGAGTATAGTATAGAGCACACGTGCCAGTGCCTGAGCACTGTAGGGAAATACCCGAGTAGATGACCTGGAGGTCACACTACACAGAGAGCTAAGACAGAACTGAGATAAGACACCATGAAGCAAGGCAGACACACTGTTGCCAGAGTGGTCTGGGTAGTTTCACCTAAGTGTGTTCCATGAGGAGCAGCCAGTGTTAGCAACCTTCAGTAGCAACTACGAACAGGATCAAGAAAACACCTGGGAAAACTAAACATGAATTTACCAGGTACATTTGTCACATTTGTTATTTTAAAAGAGGAGGCCGAAGAGATGGCTCAGAGGGTTAAGAATATCTGGGTTGGATTCCCAACACCTATGACTGCTCACAACATCCAGGGCATCCAATGACTACTTCTGGCTCCCTCAGGTGCTGCATGGACACAGGACACCCACTTAACTTCAGGCAAAACACTCATACAAATAAAATAATGAAAAAAATAATAAAATTTTTAAAAGAAATTTAAGAGCAAAAAGAGAAGGAGCACGAAGTGGGGTGGCCTTACATTAGCCTAGTTATCTATCACCTCTCAAAGTAAAGCCCGAGCCAGGCAGTGGTGGCGCGCGCATTTAATCCAAGCACTTAGGAGGCAGAGTCAGGCAGATATCTGAGTTTGAAGCTAGATTGTTCTACAGAGCAAGTTCTAGGGCAGCTAGGGCTACACAGATAAACAGGTCTTGGAAAAACCAAAACAACAAAAACAAACACAAATAAACAACTAAAACCAACAACCAAACAAACAAACGCTCCAAAGGGCTTTTGCTACTGATTAGTATTATTATTTTAGTGCTTACTGAGGGGTAGGTCTTCTTTTTCTAACTGTGCTACATCACCTAATTCTCTCAACAACTTCCGGGTCAGTTTCTGAGGAGATCCATTCTACAGGCAGGCCAAACTATCTAAAGTCACAAGAGGGAGAACCAGAGAGTAGGAGCTAAGCCAGAGTTGGCTACACTTCTGCTTGAACAGGTCTGAAACAACATGACCATGGAGTCACAGTCGCTGCAAAACCAAATTAGACAAGTTCTTCATTCCCTGAAGCTGTACACTGAGCTTCACACGAACGTTCTTAGATAGGAACATAAAGCCAAACTTCTTTAAATGAAAGAACTCACTTCATACATATAATATGCGTGGAGCTTTGAAAAAATACACATTTTAAGCATGACTATAAACAGTCAATGAGTAGAGGCACTATAAAAATGAAAGCATCCAATAGCCCACGCTGCTTCAGAGAAACTTCCAACTGAACAACAGCCATGAAAGTATAAAGCCCTTGGAGGCTTCAGACCTTAGAATGCCGTTTACTTTTACTCAGTACTGAGGACTGAACCTAGGACCTTGCATATGCTAGGCACGCAAACCCTCTACCATCATGTCTCCAGTCTTAACATTTTAAGTCAATGTCTCACTAAGCTGCCCAGCCTGGCCTTGAACTTGCACTCCTGCCTCAGGCTCTAAAACTGCTTGGAATACAGGCCTGTGCCCATCAAAGCAAGGGTATAGACCTGATCTGCACCTTGGGGTCTGAGTCTGCTCAGGCGGCAGAGCTCCTCATAAATCCATGTTTACTGGACGTGGTGGTGTATGCTTTTAATCCCACATGCATGAGGCACAGATAAGGAGACTGCTAGGAGTTCACGAAAAATTCATGTACACTTGTAGAATTTTATCCCTATTCCTTTTTAAAAGAAAATTCTTTATTCCAAATTAATAAAACACATAGCTAATGTGAGTTTTCATCTCATTACATGGCTATAATCTTCCAAACAAGCTGTATCATGAATGGTTAGCTGCTGGGTGTTAGTAGTCAAGCTGCCCTAGTTTTTCAAAAAGGAGAATAAACATTTTCTCAGTGCCTGTAAAACACACAGGCATCTGGCCCTCCCAGCAATCCTGTGCGTCGCTGAGATGTCTACTCCCCTCTGCTCTGGGACTCAGCTCCCAGAGAGCGTGCTTGTTTTATGTGGTGCTTCCCTCCTGTCACTGTTCACTCAAAAACATTCTTTTCTTTGCACTACGAATATGAGCGCCTACTATGTGCTGGTGACTGCACTGATGAATTCAAGCTCTGGCCCTTGCACGGTCGTGTGAAGGCAAGGGAAAGACACAGTAAAACATGCACTATAGCAGACAGTGGCATGCACTATGGAAAACATACAGCAAGCAGAACAGGTGGGCAATGGAGTGGCTCAGTTTTACTGGAGAAAGAAGAACCTCAGAGCCCAGGCATGGTAGTGTGTGCCTATAATCCCAACATTGAGGAGAAGTTCAAAGCCGGTCTGCGCTGCAGAAGACCCTGTCCCCTCACCTAAGTGAAGGGCCTCACTGAGGAAGGTGGCAGAGTAAGCCCTGACAACAGTCTGAAAGAAGAGCACACAAAGGAGAAAGTTTAACATCCCTGAGGCAGAATGAAGGCCAGGCAAGAGTGGACTCTCTGAGGAGTCCATCTTTTCTGGAGCAGAAAACTAAGAGAGAGTAGAGGGACGAGACAGGGCCTTAGTACTCCTGCTGTCAAGGTTCTCAAAGCTGTCCCTTTCTTGCCCTAGCTGAACACCGTACTGTTTGGTTTTCCATCCAATATTCTTCCAGAAAACTAAAATCATGTATCCACTATTGTTTAGATATATGATGCGTGTAAGGTGGCACTTCAGTGTTCGCGTGCATGTGCATATGCACAGAGGTCACAGTACAATTTTGTGGAGTTGTAGCAAGTGATTTCCCCACTGGGTTACTTTGCTGCTCAGCAGGTAAAGGTGCTTGCTGCTGAATACCAATTCCATCCCCAGGGCCCAGTCAGCGGGCTAGAACTGATGCCTTCAAGTTGTCCTTTGACCTACACACACTTGCTGCAGCAACTGAAAGTACACATGTGCACATATACAAATAGAATAACTAAATTACAATTATTATCACTTCACAAGCAGAAACCTGACAACATCTTATGAAGGTTCTTATGCTTACTGCAGGCACCACAGCTCACTGTAACAGCTCAGAAAGGCTACAGTTGCTCCATTAAAGCCAACTACTTCCAGGCTCTGACTAGCCCTGTGCCTGCCAGTGGTATAGAGTGTAACAACTAGGGAAGAGAGTGGGAGAGACGGCAGCAAACCCTGCTTCAGCTCATTAAAGGGCTGACAAGAGAAGCAAGAAAGGCTTATAATCATAAACCCCCCTCCTTTCCAATCACCCCAGCGTCAAGTTGTTCCTCTGTTCAATAAACACAGAGAAATCCTGCGGCAGCGCGCAGTGACAGCCATGCTGAAGAGGAATAAGCTAAGGGAAGGCCATCTTCCCTTTGTGTTCTCTCTCTCTCTCTCTCTCTCTTTCTCTCTCTCTCTCAATAGTTTATGTTTCTTCTGACTTCAAAAACAGTTCCTGTGCTATTACTGGCTCAGTACCCAGGATGTTCTCATAAGGATCCACATTCCAACACAACAATAAAAGGTAGCACTCATACTAGTCCATTAAAAGAGAAGCACACATTTTAAGCAGGAAATTTGAGATTATAGTACCTAGATACTTCAATTTCTTAAAATTAATATGTTTATGTGTAAAAGGAGAAACTTTTTTTTTTTGTAATTTGAGTTAGTGATCAAGCGATTGCTTCTTTCTCGACCTTTTTTTTTTAAAGGTGTTCGATTCAACAAAAAAACACTATGAGAATTTAAATTTAAATGTTTAAATCAGCCATCAAGTGTCAGAGTCAGACTAGCAACTATCTAACCAAAACCTTTCCTCAGTGTACAGATGAGGGAACAGAAAGCTGCCCAGAGATCAACAAACTTTTCAGTAATAAACCAAGACTGTAATCCAGGTGTCTTGATTCTCAGCACAACAAGCTGTTTCCTTTCTACATTTAGAGATTTCAATTACTTAACTCTTAAATGCTAGCATCTATGAAATGTCTAGCACAAAGCCTGACATATAACATCATGTCAAGATGGGCCTGGTGGCATGCACCTGTAGTCTTAGCACTAGGGAGGCAGAGGCAGGTCTCAGAGTTCTAGGTTACCCAGGACTACATAGTGAGCCTACCAAAATAAAATAAAATAAAGAGGGAGAGAAAGAGAGGGAGGGAAGGAGGGGGGAAGTAGAGAAGGGGAGAGAGACAGATACTAACCTAGGTTTGAGTCCCAACACCTGCATGGCAGTTCATAACTGTAACTCCAGTTCTGAAGGATCTGGCATCCTCTTCTGGCCTCCACAGTCATTACATGCATGTGGTGTACAGATATACATGAAGGCAAAATATCCATACCCATAAAAATAATTTTTTTAAAAGTTCAAGATCACCCTGGGCTACACAGCAAGATCCTAACACCTCCCGCAGCATTCTCTCAAACCATCCCCTTTAAATTTCTGTACCCAACAATAACTTTGGGCACTAAAACAGTTAGACATTCCCCTGCCAGTTCTTTAAAAGTCACTGATACGAATAAAATTTAAGTTGGGCTAGTTAAGTGGCGCAGCTGTTATAAGAGCACACTACACAACTTGTGTGATCCCCAGTCCCACAGTGAAAAGAGCTAACGATCCTGAAAATTGGTCTCTCTATATGCCTGTGCTCTCACATTATATATATATATATATGTATATGTATATGTATATGTGTATATGTGTATATATATATATATACCTAACTGTCTTAGTCAGGGTTTCCATTCCTGGACAAGACCAGGAATAACCAAGAAGCAATTTGGGGAAGAAAGGGTTTATTCAGCTTACACTTCCATACTGCTGTTCATCACCAAGGAAGTCAGGACTGGAACTCAAGCAGGTCAGAAAGCAGGAGTTGATGCAGAAGCCACAGAGGGATGTTTTTTACTGGCTTACCAGCCCAGAGATGGCACCACCCACAAGGGCCTATCCCCCTTGATCACTAATGGAGAAAATGCCTTACAGCTGGATCTCACGGAGGCATTTCCTCAACTGAAGCTTTCTCTGTGATAACTCCAGCTTGTGTCAAGTTGACACAAAACTAGCCAGCACACTAACTAGTTAGTACAATAACTGTCTCCCAGATATCCTTAATGTGAAAGGAAGAAGGCTCAGTGACATGCTAGAAAATGAGGCAGAGCACATCAGCCCTTCTGAAAGGGAAAAGCAGGCTTGAAAGGCTTGGTGCCCACTCTGGGACAGACTTTAAACCTAGACACGGCTCCACAAAGCCTATGATATGACACTGTTCATGGTAGGCCTAGGACCCAAGTACCTTTAGAAGCTTTAAAAAATCCTTATGCATATGAATGTCTTACCTGCATGTACACATGTATGTTTACTTTGCGTGTGACTGGTGGCTACAGAGGTTGCGGGGGGGGCATCCACAGGAGTTACACATGGTTGTGAGTCACCAGTTTGGTCCTAGTAACTGAACCAGGCACTCTGAGAGAGCAGCAACTGCTCTTAAGTGCTGAGCCATCTCTCTAGCCCTATAAAAATCTTTTAAGGCAGGCAGGCACAACTTGGCAGGCTATTCTACCTCTCCAAGATAAAAATGGGCACTGTTGTTCTCCAAGAGAATGGGGTAGGAGGCATGGATGGAAAAAGAGGGGAGTGTTCTTGTGTGCTTGGCACTCAGCTACCCCAGGCTGGCATCTGGCCTACTTCACTAAGGCACACAGACGCTAGTCCCCACTTGATAACCAAGGTCCTACACTTGGGGAACCAACTGGCCCAGGAAACTGTCACCCCCAACATCGATTTCTACTGCCAAGGACCACAGATAGTCAAGTAGTCTTCCACCCCAGCTGCCATCTCCAGCAACAACCTGTACTAGTGCTGATCCCGGGAGTCAGGTCTACTGCTAAGCACTGTCCACACAGAATGTTTCAGCCTGGGGTAAAAGTTTTCTTTTCCTTTAATAGCCAGCTGTGGTAGCATATACTTATAATCCCAACACTCAAGAGGCTGAGGTAAATTATCATGGATTTGAGGCCACCCTGAGCCACATACTGAGAAAACCAAGGCTGGAGGTTAGCTCAGTGGTAGAACAGTTGACCGGCATGTATGAGACCCTGTGTTCAATCTTCAGATACATAAATAAGTATGCAAGTGATAAATCAATAATGAAAAGCACATTAACTTGTAAATGGCAACACATAGTTTTTGAAAGTGGCAAATGAGGAAATGAGGTTTCTTTTGATTTATTTTCATACCCAGTCTATATTTCTCATACCTTTTCTGCACCATTAAAATGTTCTTTTTATTTTAAACAACAAGGACATAATAAGTAGAATGTGTAGTATTTAGCTAATGATACACTTTAGGCATGCTCCCACAGGACTGCACACAGCTACACTGTGTTTTAGGCTATGTATTCTTTCTCTGTATGCCCACACCATAATTTACTGACAGGCACTATTACTTTATTTCACAAATGAGGAAGCGAGTTCCAGAAGATTATTTAATTTGCCTAAGGTCACATGGCTAGGAAGTGGCACAGCCAAGTTTAAAACCAGAGTTGCCTGACTCTCAAGACTGCATTCTCAAACACTCCTACCCAGCCACAAATGTGTTTTGCATGTTTCTACCACCAGGCTGAAAACACATCGGGAAAGTCTTAGTGCTAACTACTGTGAGTACATTCTATTAAACAAGTATTTAGTACGGGCCATTTTGGGGTTACTATCTTCATCTTCCCCACTGGGCAACTCACACCTCTCTCAATGCCCCGTGAAACAGTTGACACACAAACACATTTCTGGAAATATGGATCCAACAACAAGCATAGAACCGCCCTTCACTTGACCAAAGCAGGACCTCTTGGCCTTCCTAGATCCTAGGACAATATAACTTAACCTGACACCCCCACCTCAAGAGGTGCCTCACCAGCAAACATTTTTTAAAAAAAGATTTATTCTATTTATATGAGTACACTGTAGCTATCTTCAGACACACCAGAAGAGGGCATCGGATTCCATTACAGATGGTTGTGAGCCACCATGTGGTTGCTGGGAATTGAATTCAGGACCTCTGGAAGAGCAGCCAGTGCTCTTAACCACTGAGCCATCTCTCTAGCCCACCAGCAAACATTCTTACACTTTTGGTTTTGGTTTTTGTTTTTTTGAGACAGGGTTTTCTGTGTAGCACTGGCTCTCCCAGAACTCTGTAGACTAGGTTGGCTTCAAACTCAGAGCTACTTCCAGACTGCTCGACTAAAGGCATGTGCTCAGCTTATGTTCTCACACCTTTCCTTGTTTTCAGAAGTCTACCCTCCAACCAATCTTAGCAGTACTATCTGTATTCACATCACTGTATACCGAGATCAAAGGCCAAAGTGATAAATTTCTGTGAAATTTTCTAAACACTAGTAAAATGCATGTAAGTTTAGATCACACCAGGACTGAGATAAAAGGCAGACCACAAGGGGTAATAACCTGTAATATCTAAATGTCTGCTTGAGGCCCCAAAAGAGACCCCCCACCCCAGTTCAAATCCTTCAGATTCAGTATAGTGCCCTATTTTGATGTGGGTACTCTCTAGCACAAGACATCTTTGAATATTCGCCAATAACATCAAACTATTAGAGGAAAATTTGTGTGTGTGTGTGTGTGTGTGTGTGTGTGTGTGTTTGTTGTCCCCCCACCCACAGACTGCCCTTGAACTTGGAAACTGGCCTGCATCTGCCTCCTAATTGCTGGCACTAAAGGAGTGCACCACCACTGCCCAGTAGGAACAATTTCTTGATATTAACAATTAGTTGTCACATTAAAAAAGTTGGCAATACAGAAAACTTTACTTTTCAATTCAATTTAGTTGTGGGATGCAACTTCTTTTGACTTTAACATTAAAAACATGAATGGGGCAAGAGAGAAGGCTCAGCAAGTAAGAACATTTATTTGCTGCACTTACTGGAGAGAGACTCTTGTGAACTGTATGGAAGCATCACTTGTCAATTAAGAAAAAAACAAAGAAACAAAAAACAAAAAAAACCTATGGCCAATGAGCTGAGGTAGGAAATAGGAGGGGACATTCTGACAAAGAGAGAGGAATTCTGGGAACGAGTCAGGCATGGGAGATTCACCCCAAACTCTGCAGGAGACAGTGGCAAAAACCTGAGGAGAGGTAACTAGCCATGTGGAAGACATAAAATAGAATAAACGGGTTAAAGAAATTACGAGCTAGTTGGGGAACAAGCCAAAGCTTATGGCCTAAGCATTTATTCATATATAATTAAGTCTCAGAGTTGTTATTTCTGGGAACAAAGAGGCCCGGTGGAAAAGCTTGTGGTTACATTCAATTCTCAGCACCCACGTTGGGCAGCTCACCACCACCTATAATTCCAATTCCAGAGGATCCAATGCCCTCTTCTAGACTCCATGGATACCATATACATGTCACCCCCCCAAATACACACAAGAATAAGTATTTTAAAAAATAATTTCAAAATAAAATATAAACAGCTATTACTACTTTTTATTTTTATTTAATCATTATCATCATCATCATTTATTTATTTTTGGTTTCTTGAGACAGGGCTTCTCTGTGTAGCCCTGGCTGTCATGGAATTCAATTTGTAGACCAGTCTGGTTTCCAACACACAGAGATCTGCCTACCTCCCAAGTGCTAGGATTAAAGATACACACCACTACGCCCTGCTATTGCTACATACATACATACATACATACACTTTTTATTCTTTGTGAGTTTCTCATCATGTACCCAGTCTTGCTCATCTCCCCATCACCTCATATCTACCCTCTGTCCTTGCAACCTCCCCCCAAAGTAAAACACATACAAATAAACAACAGCAACAACAAAAAACAAACCATAGAAGATAGCTCATCATGGAAGCTGTAGTGTGTCACAATGCGCCTCACAGTACACCCCCCTGTCCACACATTTGTACTTGCAAATGCTCACTGCAGTGAGTCACTGGTCTGGTTCGAGATCTCTGGCTTTTGTGACACCGATACTGGATTCTTACTGGGATCACTCCAGGTCATCCCACTGCTGCCCTGGGTCATGGGCATGCTGCAGCTTTAGATCAATGGGACTGGCCCTTTCATACACTTCAACTGTTTCCACATAATAGAGATTCTGGGGTGGGCCAACTCAGAGCTCTGGATCTGGGCCTAGGTAAGAGCCAAGTAGGTAGGACAGCATGCCAGCTCTCCCGTATCTGTACCACCAGGGTGAGTAACCCAGCACTGCTCTGGCTAGGCCACCCAACACTGCCATTGGCAGGACCCAGGGTTAGCTCTCCTGCTCTCATGCCCACCTAAGCCTCCAGAGCAAGATCCACTGTGCTAACCAGTCAAGGTGTGGGACCACCCTCCCAAGGGGCTGGGCCTCTCACACCCTCAGGCCTGGCTCACCCGTGACTTTGCCATCAGGGCCAGCTCCACTGTGTTGCCCTGGTGAGGTGCAGGGTCTGCTGTCCTGCCTGCTACAGCCAGTGAAGAAGCAGGCATAGCTTTCCCAGCTTCCAGAGTTGGGGAGGCATCATGCTCATGACACCTCACACCAGACAGACTGGCAGGGGACAGCTCTCCTGTACCCACCATCACAGTTTCTTCTCCTGCACAGTCCAGGCAAGATCCAAGGCCCATTCTGCCAAATGCTGCAGCTGGTAAGGGGCGGGGGAGGGGCATCACCTCTGTGCTCATGCCACCCCATGGCAGACAATTGGAGGGCTCAGCTCTCCCACACTCATACCCTCAGAGTTGCCACCAGGGCAAGCTCTACTGTGCTACCTGGATAGAGTGTCAGGCTCGCTCTCCTGAGTGCTGCCAGTGGTGAGAGATGGGGTCAGTTCTCCAAAGCTCTTAGTCTAGTAGAGGGTGGAGCCAGTTATGCACAGCCCCTGAACGTTCTCGTGGTCCCCAGTGGCTGTCCCAGCCAGAGACATCCCCAAGTTCTCTAGTGGTAATATGAGCTACAGACTTTAACCATGCCCCCTGCCACTGCACAGCCAAGGACTCAGTGGCAGCTCGGGCTGGGACCTCACCATGGCCCTGGGTAGCAGGGCTGGCCACTCACAACAGGCTCCTCCTCTCCACCCTCAAGTCTAGTTCCATCTCTCTCCATAATGCTCAAGCTGCTCCACTTCTCTTCTCTCCCATCTGACCACCACACACACATACACATTGTGGTGGTTCCTGCTGTAGACTGATCATGAGGCTGGTAGATCCCTGGTGACATCTTCCATGCTTGCTGTGCAGAAGCAAGTTAGGTGTCTATGGCCTGCCTGTGCCATGTGCTGGAGGGCAGGTCTGCAGGTGGTGTAGTCATCCACAGGTCTCTCTGTCTTCCTCCTCCAACTGTGCTACCTGGTTTTGATTTGAATTGATTTTTATATGTCCTAGGCGTAAGACAGCTTTGGCCTCCAAGCCAGGCATCAGGCTAGGATGAACAAAGGACTGCCATCTACTCTGCCCCTGACTAAGAACACCAGCATCAACAAGGTGTCTCTTTGCCCATTGCCAAGGGCTATTTTTCTTTTTCTCTTTCTTTTTCTTTTTAAGGACAGGGTCTTACTTTGTAGCTATGGCTGGTATGGAACTCACTATGTAGACTAAGGTGACCTTAAACTCACAAAGACCCTTTTTCTGCCTCATGAGTAATGGGATTAAAGATGTGGGTACCACACTCAGCTGCTACTACTACTTTTAATATATATTTAACATAAACATACATACATACATAGTTTGTGTGTGTTTTGCCTGACTGAGCATAAAGTGCATTCCCAGTGCCCAAAAGAAGTCCAAAGAGGGCGTTAGATCCCCAGGAAATGGAGTTAATCCCTAAACCATCTCTCCAGCCCCTACTGTTACTTTTAAAAGTCCCACTCTCCCTTCCAAGCCATTCAGGGTCAGGTATCTATTCCTGGAAATTCTCCAAAAGGACAGGAAACCAACTGGACCATAGGCTTTTCTCTATTAACTGAGATATCTGAAGTATATTCAATTATACAGGTAAACATTCATATAAAAAGATTAAGAGTAGACTACCAAGTTTTCTTGTCTCTTTGTGGCAAAGCTTATAGTACAACAGGCAGGAAACATCAATACTCACACAAAACAAACTGCTACTTTGTATATAACATAAATTGGGTACATTTGCAGGCTCACTCTCTATTCATTTAGGAAAATGTTACTGAGTCCAACCTGGCCCTGAGCCAGACTCTGGACATACAAGGTCAGAAAGACTGGCCCAAGGCTTACTTCCTCACTGGACCTGAGACCTAAGAGAACAGAGAACTACAATGTGGAGTTGCCAAGTGCCAAGAGATCCCATGGGGAGGAGCCCAGACTCCAGGATCAGAAAAGACTTCCCAAAGGAAGCAACAAGTAGGCTGGGCAGGAAAGGAGTTAGTTGTGGACAGGAATGGGGGATTGGACAGGCAGTGCTGCAGTTGACAGAGAAGAGAGCAAAGCAGAGCCAGGCGGCAAGGAGTCTGCCAAGATGGCCTTATTAGGCACAGCAGTCTGGATACACTGACCAGACAATCAACCACACCATGGCATGGTTATCCACCCTGCCTGTCTCACTCTGCAAAACAACACAGGGCCTCCTCTCCTGCCTTCCTGCTAAATGGTCATCTTTTTACACTCTGATCTTATTTCTGCTATTCTCTCATATTTCATTTACAAAGAATAGAAAGTAAAACTCAAAATAATCCAGTGTGTTAAAATATACTAATTGAAAAATCAGAAAAATGAAAACTAGAAAGTCTCCCCAGACACAGTAGGGCTAATGAAGTATTTCAGAGAGAAAGAGTAGCTTAATTATAACAGTACTGGCAATTAAATGTTGATTAAATCATCCCTTCAAATTTTCCTATACCTTAATTAGAATCCTAAATCATTTAATCATTAATTATACTATTCCTATAGTTGTTGGGGTAGACTCAAATGTTGTAGCAAACAACAGTTGTTTATTGAAAATTAGTTGTCCGAAGACACCAATGAAAAAGAATCCTTATAAAAGGATAATGTAACATTTCTTTCACCTGTGAAAACTTGTTTGGTAAGCCCTTATCTAAAGCAATCTCCTTAGCAAAAATGTCTGAAATGAACTGACACAAAACCATTAAGCATTTCGGAGCATACCTTAGTGCTTGTTATGTGCCAGATCTTGTGGGGTCTTTACACTGCAGCAGTTCAGTTAATCCTAACTCCTACACTATGATGTTCACTCTATATATTAGGAAACTGAGACAAGGAAATTAAGTAATTCACCCAAGATCACACTGCTAGGTAGGACATGAGAGTCTTTCCTCCCCAAATATATTCCTTCATTACTTCACTATCCTACAACATCAAACATCAAAGCAAATGTTAACAACTATAATAAAAGCCCTTCCAGGCCCAGCATGGTGGTACAAGCCTTCAATCCTAGCACTCAGGAAGTAAAGGCAGGTGGATCTCTGATTTTGAGGCTAGCCTAGTCTACATAGCAAGTTCCAGGTTTTTTTTTTTTTAAAAAAAAAGGCAAACCAAAGCCCTTCCATGGACTTTAAGGAATTAAAACTACAGGATGGTAGCTCTTTTACCTAAACCACACCACATGGCTACTGAGAACTTAAAAACATGGTTAACAGGCTGGAGAGATGGCTCAGTGGTTAAGAGCACTGACTGCTCTTCAGAAGGTCCTGAGTTCAAGTCCCAGCAACCACATGGTGGCTCACAATCATCTGTAATGAGATCAAAATGCCCTCTTCCGGAGTGTCTGAAGACAGTTACAGTGTACTTACATATAAATAATAAATAAATAGATAAATAAATAAATCTTTTTTTTTTTAAAGAACATGGTTAGCATGAATTGAGGTAAATTTTATGTGTAAAGCATGTTCTGGAATTTGAGACTCAGCCGAGGAATTTAATATGTCATTAATACTTCAATACTGTATGCTGAAATGCTTTGGATATGATGGGTTAATTGTACTGAATCTTTTTACTTTTCTGCTCAGCTCCTGGACACTGAAAAATGAGACTTGTAGTTCCATCGTGTCCTACTGCACACAGCACTCGACAGTGCATCATCTCTAGACATCACTGACAGTGTTTACCCCTTTCTGATGACTCAGGCAGCATAAGGAGCTTTAACTATACCCTGTGTGCTCTATAATCACGCCTCAGGTACCAACAAGTCAGGCTGCCCCTTAGACCTCAGATTACAGCCTCCCAGCGTGCTGAAGCCGTGCCATTGTATGACTTCCAGGCTGAGATGGAGCCCTGCAACTCTCTGTATCCAGCTTCCATGCTGCAGCACCTAACCTTGCCAAGCTGGGTAAACTGTAGTGGTCTCACACAAAAGAATGAAGATCCTGAGAGTTTAAAGGACTTTGACAACTATGCTGATGGCTCAGCTCATACTCTGTCTTTACTTCAAACGACTCCTTTCTCCAACTCCAGTCATACCAGCTTTAACTGGAAGACACTCAGTTCAACTTAAAAGCTCCAATCGTAGTTTTAGTTTGAAGACAGGAAGGTACTGTAGATGGGCAATGGTGGACAGTGTGAACACATCCCCTGCCACCTGAACTGGACAATCACGTGGTAACTTTTACCTTACCACAATAACATACACATTTTAAAGCCCCTTTTCCAGTTTCATGTTTTCCTCAGAATCCAGTTCAAACTCACATGCAGTCAGGGTTAGCCCTCAGACTCTAGCCTCCACCTACATTTTCTCAGTCCCTCCTCGCCTCCCTCCTCCGGCCTCAAGTTCCAGTGACTTTCTCTCATTATGCATTCCATTTCTGACCTTGGCCTCTGACTTGCAACCTTTCTACCTAACAGGCCTGCTCCATCACCTCCATCCTTCCAGAGCTCTCTCTGACCCCCAGCCTCCAACCCTTTATCAACATGGAAGGTTGCAAAGATAGTTGCTGGCACCCTGCTCTGCAGCAGCTGGTACTGCCATGCTTGAATTTTTCACATGGCACTGTTGTTTACATCCTACATGATGAGCTCATTTCAAGCAGGCCAGACCCTATGTATAATTAACGCACCCAACGCTGTTGAGCTCATTCAGTAAACAGTACTTTCTGAAGGCCACTGGGGGCCTTGCCATGTCCTAGGCACTAAAGATACTGCACTGGGAAAGGAAAACAGACTCCTGCTTTCCTGGAGTGCCCAGAGATAAACACCAGGCAGGCACTGTCCTAAAGGAAGTAAAAAGCACAGTGTGGGAGGGGCGTTTCCTGTGAGGTTGGTTGTCTGGGAGGTGCTGCCAAGCAGCTCTTATCAGAACCCCGGTGAACTGCACTGGTCTGGTTGAGTTGGTCTGAATAATAGAAATACTAGACAAGACAGGCAAACTTTCATCTTTAACAAAAGGAAGCTATGTTCTCTGTGTTCTATCAACTAGGTAGACTTTACAATCTCATTCCAGCCCTCCTAGCGTGAAGAGTGGAAGCACACTGTGAGTGCAGTCTCTATCCTATCTCCACAATGGCTCCTGGATACAACAGAAAACGTAAGAGCAAATGTTTACTGAGTGCTTACCATGGATACTGACACTCCAGCGCTTGACAAGCCACACAGCCATCTTAGGAAACACCTATACTAAAGAGGAAGAAGATAAGGCCCAAAGATGTTACATAATTTATCCAAGGCCTCAGAAAAGAGAGTGGCAAAGCCAGAATCAGAAGCCCACCATGGCACTGAAGCCTAGCTTGTAACTACCATGCTGTGTGGCTTTCTACTAGTATTTCTCCAGTCAGAGTCTAAAATAGGAGGATGCAAGTTCAAGGCTAGTCTGAAATATAGATACACACATATATGTATATATATTAATATATATATATGCATGATATATATCAGGTTCTAAACTAGCTTGAGATACCCTGTTGAGAGAAAGAAAAAGAGAAAGAGAGAGAAAGCAGGCAGGCAGGCAGGCGAGCGTATAGAACAGCTAGGTACTTTATAACTAAGATGAAAGAGCTGCAGTCCAGCCATGATCTGGGAAACTTGGGTTCGTCATCTCAAGAACCTGACTGTGTATAAAGTGAGGTATACAGTACAGTATAGATGCCCAGGCAGCAACCCTCATATCAAACACACAGCACTAAAAGCTACTTAATCTGAAGGGAAAGACTTGTTAGCCCTGCACTGAGACCTTCAGATTTAAGAGTACCATACCTGGAGTAGCCACCATCTCAAACAGCCCAGTGAAAACACATCGTCCTCAGCCCCCTTACACTAACTGCTGCATATCTGCTCTGTCTTGAAGACAAATCCAGCTGCTGAAGCAGAAAGCCTGTCACCCTCAACTCCTGTCACTGTTCCTCCTCTATCACGCTCACATGCACTCACACTCACACACACTCACAAGCACTCTCACATACTCAAACATACTCACACACACATGCACTTACGTCACACAAGCACTCTTACACACATGCACTCACACACTTACACATATAAGAAGTCTCACACACACGCACTCACACAAGCACTCGTACTCCATCAGACCAGCCTTACTTGTAACTGAACCTTTTTCTTCTGGCAAGTCTGAATCAGCTGGTCTCTTAACTGATCTTGCTACATTCATTTTTTCCAAGGCATTTTTTTTTAATTATTACATTTTGCTTACTCCCGTGTGGTAGATGGGAAGGGGTTGTGAGAGTGCCACAGTGCAACAGTGGAAGTCAAGTGTCAGGAGCTGACTCTCTCCTGCCATCGTGAGGGACTTAGGGATCACACTCAGGTCTTCAGGGGTGGTGGCGTGCATTTACCTCTAAGCCCTCTCATTTGGCACTCAGTTTCTTTCTCTCCTTCTCCACACACGTTCTACCCTCCACTGGCTCCAGAATTACTCTTCTACAGTTTCCCAGCCTTTTAACTAAGGTCAAGTACAGAACATACCCTTCTACCGTGGAAACCTGACTGGTTGCTGCACTTCCTGAAGGTCAAACTCTGCTCCTGCAGGCACCCGCGCACCCGTATACACCCACAATGGGATGACTATACCCTGCATGTCATCTCTTCCTTCATTCAACAAATGTTTACGGAATACCAACTGTGTGCCAATTGCTAGATCAGGTAGTGGCACAACAGAAAATAAAATGCGAGTATTCCTGCTCTCCTCTCCTGAAAGGCAGAAATGGAGCCACGAACACACACAACTGCTAAGAGCTGCAACTGCAGCAGATATAAACTGAGCATCCTATCCAAACTCTGAACTTCAAAACTGAACATCACATGAAACACAAGTGAAGACTCCACACCTGACCCATGTGACAGATCTGACAAAATATTAAAAATATCGTGCAGAATCTCCTTCAGTCTGCAGGTATGATGCATGGGAAAAAACAAATCTTGTGCTTAAACATGAGCTCAAGTTCCAAGTCTTACATGTACAGAAACATTCTGAAATCCAGGGGAATAAGAGGTAAATCAGAGACTCTAGTCAGCACTTCAGATAAGGGATACATACTCACTGTAGTTCAAAGATGAACTAGGTAAACTATTCTGAAATGAGATGGCTGCCACAGAGTGTCACCTTGTCATACTCTAAAGTCACTGATTTATACACATTAAAAGTGGCATATAAATGATATTCCCTCTCACCTACAAAAGAAAAACCACCCACACAAGTAAGATGGCTCAGCAGGTTTCTATCGATGTGATACAATGCCATAACTAAAATCCACTTAGGGAGGAAATGGTTTCTTTAGCTTACAGTTTAGAGTCCATCACGAAGGGAAGCCAAGGTAGGCACTCAAGGTAGGAACCTGTAAGCAGGAACTGAAGCAGAGTATCACGGAAGGCTACTTATTGGCTTGGTTTCCACGGCCTGCTCAGCCTGCGTTCTTTCTTATAAAACTCAGGATCACCTGCCCAGGGCTGGCACCACCCATAGTGGGCTGGGCCCTCACACATCAAACACTATCGAGAAAATGCACTACTGACTTGCCTACAGGCCAGACTAATGAAGGCATTTTTAAATTGAGGTTCCCTTTCCCCAAATGTTCCTAGTTTGTGTCTAGCTGGTAAAAAACCAACCAGCACAGCAGCTAAAATCAGTCACTGTGTAAGCCTGAGGACCTGCAGGTGATGCCCAGAGCCCAGAGTGGAAGAACGGAATGACTCTGGAAAGCTGGCCTCTGACTGCTTCATGTACACTGTGGCATTTACATACCCAGAGTCTCATATTTTCATAGACTCTCTCTTTCTCCCTCTCTCTCCCTTCTTCCCTCTCTCTCTCTCTTTCTCTCTCTTTCTCTCTCTTTCTCTCTCTCTCTCTCTCTCTCTCTCTCTCTCTCTCTCTCTCTCTCTCTCTCTCTCTCACACACACACACACACACACACACACAGTTTAAAAAAGCAAACCACCACAGCACCATAGCAGGCTATATGTATGCTTCTGAGCATTTACTAAGTGCCAGGTACCTTTTATATAAGTTAGGAGATCCTACCAATCCTACAGTTAACGTTATCTTTAACTTAGCAAATGAAGGATCCAGGCATCGTGACACACACCTGTGACCCCAGCACTTGCGCAGTAGAGGAGGGAGAATCTCTGTGAGTTTGAGATTTACCCAAGACCCCCCACATGCTTTCCTAACGTAGTAAAGTCAGTTTAGCAATGCCTGAAGTTTAGAACTACTTAAGATACATTAAGGAGATCATGTTTCATTTCTTATAACAAAAAACTCCTTCTCCCTTCACTGATCCTGAAGACACTATTACATCAGTTATATCACCCACCCCACCTCTTCACCCATCATGAACACCATCACTTTCCTAACCCAGTCTCTTCCAGTACTCCCTCACTCACTTTGCTCAGCTCACAGGCCTCCCTACGTGTCCAGCAATACTGGGCACACTCCCACCACGGGGCCTTTGCATGTGCTTGAACTATGATGGTGACAATCATGGCGTATGCTATCAATCGTGGCTATGCCAAATCTTCAGTTAACACTTCCTGTAAACATACCAAAATGCCAATAGCACCCTGCACTGAAGTGTACATTCATATTTTAGATTTCATTTATTAAGCTTAACAAAACTGCTCTCAGTTTTCAAGCCTTTCATTGTTCTTCATGATGTCACCTCACATTCTTATTTTATAAGATCTAGTAGCAGCAGCCTTTGCTTATCAATTAGTATGTACAACAGTCATAAAGCTATCTTTGCAGCAAAATAAAGCAAGACAATCAAGCCAAGAAAGTGTCACAATAGAACCTGATTATACCAGTTCTTGGGCCCTAGAAGCACAGTCTGTGAAATAACTATGGCAACAGCGCTTCAAGGCACCAAACCCCACCACACTTTGCTGAACAACCATTCTCCATCTGGGCAAACACACAAAGACGCATGCTGACACCCAGTTATGTAACGTTAACATAATAGCCCAGTGGTATTTTAAGCTTTTATCTTGTTTAAAGTTTTCAGTAACTACAAAGCGTGTATGCGGCCATACACTGAAGGATGCTAAAAAGGGAAGTAGACACAAACAATGCAAGGCAGAGAGGACTACCACTCCCCCCCAAGAACATTCGCCTCAGGAGTCTTTTAATGTTAGGCTCTATTTGACACGAGCATAAAAGAAAAAAAAAAAAACTTTTGCCAGATTCCATTTAGCAGCACCTCTGGCAACATGCTTTGACTATGGCAAACTCCCCAGTGACTGGCACAGGGACGAGGAGCAGAGGTGTCTGAGTCAGATCCTTTGTCGCTAGCCCTTGCCTCACCACTTATTAGCTTGGAGAACTGGCCCAAGTTTCTTTACCTCTTAAAGCTCACTTTCCACACACAGACATCAGCATAGAGCTGTCACACACTGCAGAGCGCGCGAGGACAAACACCACTTGCTGAGAGCTCACTCTCACTAAACTCAATTCTAGGAAGCCACAGAGCTGCCAAGCTCCTGGCCTGAAGAGGAGCCTGAAGAAGAGTTCTCCTCTTAACTTCTGCATGTTCAGAAAACGCCACTGGTCACTTCTAGACATGACATCTTTAGATGAGTGAAATGTGCTCTCATTTAGAAATAGTTGAGTAGTCCAGAAATGCGTTCTAAGTGGTCTTGTGTGTATAATTTTATTTGAAGGAAGAATTTAAAAACTCTTATGCAGTCTTGAGTGTTATTTACTTATAGTACAAAGTCACACTTATTGAGCAATCAACTACACAATGCCAGCATCACATCCCTGAGTTCTCCCCGTCTGCTCCATCACACAGGCTTTCTTGATACTAGGATGCCATGTAAGAGTTAGGATGCCTTGGTCTTTGATGTGGACAAAACGAATATCAGCTTCAGGAAAGTTTCTGCTATAAACCAACTACCAGCCCAACCACAAATACTTGGAATTTACCAAGTCCAACTCATTGGACATATGAGAAGCTAAGGTCACGGTCACAAGCTATTAAGTCAAGAGGTCACATCATTATTACCAAGTGGGGAGTTGGAATCCAAGTCTCTCACATTTACCATTCAGTGTTGTGTCACCTGTGTGACAGTTGATAGTTTATAAGGAAAAAGACCTTCTCTGTATCTTAAAATATTTCTACATAGTTAGGAAGAAAAATTTCTTTGAAAACTTGAAATGTTTATTTAATAAAAGCTAAATATAACCACAACTGACCGTAACCCATACCTTACAGTAAGCATGCCCAAAGGGCTCCAAGAACACATTCAGTGGAACCAGGTAGCCACATGAGACAGGCCGGCAGAGACTAAGGAGCCTCGGGGTTAACATCACCACCAAAGCATCCTCCTCACACCGAACACACTTCAAAGCTGCATCACTTCCTGCTGGCTTCCTTTGGAAGGGAACAAGAGCCTCAGGCCCATGCCCTTCGTATGTCCCATCCCTCTAAAGAGCTCTACCAGCTCCCAAATGTCACTTTCAACACACATCGGCTCCATGATGGAGATCAGGCTTTTCGTTTTTAAATTTTTATTTGTCTAGGTATGGCCTCAATATTATCAGGCCCAATTGGGTCTTATGGCATTCTTTAAATATACCCTTTCCCTTAGGCAAACATTAAAAAAAGCATTTTGCTGTTTTAAATTTATATACGTGTGTTTACCTCCATGTATGTCTATGTATCATCATATTCATGCCTGGTAACCACAGAGGTCAGAAAAAGGTGGTGTATACTCTGGAACCGGAGTTACAGTTAGGAGCTTCTACTTGGGTTCATTCTGTATTGGCTAACTACTTCTGAGCAAGGGACCTGCCCTGAAGTGTCACTGATATATGCAATGGGTATCAACTGTAGGTGGCTTGTTGGTTAGGGGTAAAACCCTGTGTGTCCACTTGCCCCTCTCAGTGCTGGAACCCTGTGGATCTGTATTTATGTTGGTCTTAGTGTCTCAGTTTATATGTACATCAGTCCTGTAGTTTCTGGAAGACACCTTTTCCTTGGTGTTATCTATCCCCTATGGCTCTTAGAATCCTTCTGTCTCCTCTTCCACACAAATCCCTGAGCCCTGAGGGAAGGGTCTGACAAAACATCCCACTTAGGACTGGGTGCTCCAGTGTTGCTCTTTCTGCACACTCTCCAGTCTGTCTCTGTGGTCTCATCTACTGCAAATACCGCATCTCTGATGTGGGCTGAGAGAGGCACTGATTTATGGACAGAGCAGTATGCCACTTGGAGTCATTTTCTTGCTATGTTCCTTTAACAGAATAGGACTGTGAGCTATCTAGTCTTAGGTTCTTAGCCACTGTAGCAGTGTTAGGTATGGGTTTCATCTCGTGGAGTGGGCCTTAAAGCCCATCCAAACGTGGGTGGTTACTCTCCTAGCATCTGTGCCACTGTTATACCGGTCTATCTTGCAAGAAGCTCGCTAGGGATTGTAGCTAGGTACAGCAGCATGTGGAGTACTTTCCAGTACTTTGAATGCTAGTCAGAAGGGGCAAAGTTTCTAGTCAGGTACCAGCTCAACGTCTCTATGTTCTATGACATGTGCTGTCTTCAGCAACAGGGCCTTACCATCAAGCAGTAGAGAGTAAGCAACAGCCTTGGAAATCGCTTGTGAGGTTTGGGGGCTTCCATGGAACCCCTTTGGCCAACAAGTAAACAAGATCTAACCAGTCGTGGAACTGGAGGCTTTACTTGGTGGCATAAGATATCTAGCTGGGGCACTGTCTCCCCTATTGTTTGGTGACTCCATTTAGAGTCCTTTCATATATGTCTATATTTTAGGAGGAATTTAAGAGTAGGTTCTCATATGGTTTTTGAAATGGCCTTTAGTGTTAGTGGTCCCTCTCCATATTCCCTTCTTACTTTCTTCTGCCTTCCCCTCTTTCTAACCCTACTCTTCTAGTTTCCCCTTTGTCTTCCCATGACACGATATTCTAGTCCCCCTTCCCCCTTTCCTCCTTTCCTAGGTACCTAACCTCTGTGGATTGTAGCGCATACTGAGAGCTTAAAAACTAATATCCAGATATGAGAAAACATGTAATGTTTGTCTTTTGTGTCTGGGTTACTTTATTTGGGATTTTTTTTCAAGTTCCATCCATTTACCTGCGAATTTCAGAATATAATTTTTCTTAACAGCTAAATAATAGTGCATTGTGTAAATGTTCATTAAGCAGTCATTAGCTGATAGACATCTGAGCTGTTTCCAGTTTGGGCTATTATGAGCTGAGCAGCAATGAATGTGACTGAGTGAGGCTCTCTGCAGTAGGATGTAGAGTCCTCTGAGGATATAGGAAAAACATTTCAAAAGGGTCATCCACAGACAGAAAAGTAATGATCAACGACTGGAACATAATATAATCCTGTTTATAAGGGTAATTTTCAAAACCCATCTTTAAAAGTAGGAAGTTGCTGGTGTGGTGGTGCACATCTTCAATCCCAGCGTTCAGAAGCAAGTTAATCCCTGAGTTTGTGGCTACCCTTGTCTACAAAGTAAGTTCTAGGCCAGCCAAGGTGACATGGTGAGGTTTTGTCTCAAAGCAAAAACCACAAAAAAAAAAAAAAGTAGAAAGTCACAGAACTTTTTTTGTTTTATTTTCTGACACAAGTTCTCTTGCTGTAGCTCTGGCTGTCCTAGAACTCACTCTGTAGGCTAGTTTTGCCTTGAACTCACAGAGGTTCTCTACTTCCACCTTCCAAGTGCAGGGATTAAAGGCCCAAAGTCTTGGGACTTTAAGTAACAAGCAGGCAGATGTCTTTTACAAAGACTTTGTCAGATGGGAACTTGGCCACTCTTCATTGATTTTCAGGAGCTGAGATCTGGTGCAGTACACAACCATCTTACCAGTTAAAAGTCACCACAGACCAACACTACATACCACTAAGTCTCAAATATACCTGGTAGCCTATCTACCTACATGGGACAATGAACACTTGAAGGGTACCAATCCACCTGAAGAATGCTGTAAATGTATACTTTCAAAGTATTCACACAAAGTTTAGTTTTAAAAAATAGTCACTCGAGAGGCAGAGATAGGCAGGTCTCTGAGTTAGAGGCTAGCCTAATCTATAAAGGATAGCAGAGGCTACACAAAAAAGCCGTATCTTGAAAAACAACAACAAAACAGTCCACCATCACATTGATGACTTAAGGGATCACTTTTTATAATTATAGTTCAGGTGACCTCACAGTGAGGAAATGGCCCAGTGGGTGAAGGCACTGCTATCAAACCTGACAACCTGAGTTTGATCCCAGAGACCCACCCGGTGGAAGGGGAGAGCCTTCCTCTATAAGTTATCTTCTGATCTGCATACTTAATGGTGGGTACTGTGCACATACAACAAATACATGTAATTTAAAAAGTATAATTCAGATAAGCACAGCTAACAAAAAGGTATGTAGAGAACTACTTGGCTTTGTTTACTTTTATAGTACCTAAGGTATTTTATATTGCATTTGATCCTAATGTTATTAAATTCTGACAGTCCTACTGCTTTGAACAACCACAGCATAAGAACCAGTCTTCCTTTGATGATTCACTGTGATGATCAACACCAAATATACAATAAAGCCAGAAAAATCACATTTACACTTTGGATACATGGTATAAGATATTATGAAGAAGGAAAGATGTGTTGTTAAAAGTTGTATTAAATTTACAAGTACCTCCAACCTGTGTTAACAGAGGAAGGACTCAACCATACAAGTAGTATCTTTAGAGATAAAGAAGAAAATACAAAAATAAAACACAAAAAGGGATTAAGAAAAACACCATCGGTTTCTCAAAGTATCTTTAAAAAAAAAGCAGTGTTAAACTAATATAAGATCAGCTTTAAAAAGCACTATTTGAGTTTTTAAAGTAAACATCCCATTTTCAGACTAAACATTTTAAAAACAAAATTTGTTATCCTTCAACGGCATGGATAGAAGTAAAAATGTCTGCGCTAACACATGGAAAAGTAATACAAGTTTCCTAACAGAGCATTTATAATTAAACACTACACAATGAGGGATAAAACCTGCCAAACATTTGATAATCTTCAATATTACTGTAGTGTGACTGCATTATCACCGCAACTACCAGGACTTAACTGCAACGTTCCAAAACACCACAATACCTTTTCAACATGGAGCCAGTAAGAAAAGGGAAGAAATAAAGTGTATCTTGTAAAGATTAGAATCTCAAACTGAAACCCCAAAGCTATATTTAAAATGTGGTATGGCATTCTGCTCAACAATTCTGAAAAGCGTCCTGACTGATCTTCATGATGGTACTTCAAATACTGATATGTTCTTATCCCTATTTTAGAGGGAATTCAGTCTCAACTCTGTCAAGGACACAATATGAAGAGGTACCAGAACAATTATTTGACCCCAGCTCTTCTGACGCCCACTTAGTGCTCTTTCCATTACAAGGCAATCGTTTAAAAACATGCTTAGCATTCAACAAGCCTAACACCAAAGGATTTAAGGATCAAGTAGGTTAAATCTTAAAACTCCACCAACACCAGGGGTTGGAATCAGTTCAAAAGGAGGGAGAAGAGATTATCAAGAAACAGGAAATTATTTGAAGGGGTGGTGGTTTGTAAACTAATGAGCTTGGGTGCAGCATAGCAGAACGACAGTATTCAAGTAAAAATGCAGAGACATATTTCCCCTCTGAAACGTGATCTTTCCACGTAGGCTTCAATTTTTTTTTTCTGTGGATCTGGGATATATAAACTCAGTGATAGAAACACTGGCCTAGTCCTGCAAAGCCCAGGTTTGACCCCCAGCACTTCTAAAACAAGCGAACAAAAAAAAAAAAATAGATTGTGTGTTATTTTATTAGTCTGAGATTTTTTTACTCAATAGACACTCTAAAAACAACACGCCCAACTGGGTACAATCTATGTCACGTTTTTTCCCATTAATTACGACGTATACACTTCACAAAAAGCCTATTTAAAAAAGGAGAGAATTCAGCATCCACTGCTGCTTGTACCGCACGCAGGTAAAGGAAAAGGCAAAGAAGGTGGCAACCCCCAAAACGAAGGTCTTCCTGGCCAAAAGCATCCTTAAGAGCAGGACAAAGGCTCGAGTGACACACAACCGGCTCAACCTTAAGGACATAGGGACATCACGCCAGGTGGAGCAAATGTACCCACGGAGAAGCCTCGGCAAGGGGATTCCTAAGATGGCTCTCTGAATCCACGCACGGCATGCGTTCCTCCCAGTGCAGGGGAAACACATATTCCGAGCGTGCGAACACCGCACCCGGGTGCCCTCGCCGAGGAAATCGAGGCACCGGTCGCTGGCCGGGAGGGGCCGTACACGCCGCAGCCCCGCGCAGCCCGCAGCCCTGCGGAGGCCGCTCGCCCTGTCGGCGACCCCGCCCACGCTCGCTCTCTCGCCCGCCCGCTGACAGCCGCCGCCCCCACCTGCCCCTGCGCTCGCTCGCCCTGCACGCCCGCCCGCCGCTTCCTCCCTGCCGGGCCCGCCTCGCGCGGGGGCCGGGGAACGAGGCGCCGCCGCCCGCACCCACCGGCATCATCGCGGCGCCGTCCGCCGCGCCCGCGCCGCCTGACAGGACGCCGCTCCGGCCGCCTCACAGGCCTCGCACCCGCTGCGGCGCCCTGCGGCCCGGCTGCGGCGAGGCGGCAGCTGCGGAGAGCCGCGCAGCCCTCGCTCGTCCTGTCGCGCCGCCCCGCGTGCCGCGTCGCCGTCCCTCAGCCGCCGCCACCGCCTCTGCCGAAGCCGGCCGCCTTCCGCCACCCACTCGGCTCACCCCGCAGGCTGCGGAGGCCCCGCCCCACGCGTCGCTCCCCCACCCGCCTACGCCACCTATGATTGGTCCGGTGGGGGTAGGCGGGATAAGAGGGCGGGGCTTCTCCGCCGCGGCCAGGTGAGAGCGCGCTCGTGCGCGTCTGCGCTCTCGGCGGCGGGGGAGGGGCGCGCTGCGGACGCCGACCCCGCCCCTCCTCCTGCATACCAGCAAAGGGGGCGTTGGGGCGCCCAGGGACCTCCGAACCTTGTGTCTGCGAGACTTCGGCTCAGGGTCACCTCGGACGAATAGGAAGCAAAGGACAGAGAGGAAAGGGCGGCTGGGTCCGGCCCACAGTCGCGACCGGTGGAGACTCGAACCTCTCAGGTCCGAGAGGCCAGTGGCGAGCTGGCCACAGACCAACTCTGACCGTAACATATACCCTAGGTGTCCAGCGCTATGCGAGGCTACAGGCCGGATCCTATCAGGCGGGCACAGGGTGTCCCCGATGTGTCTGCATCAGCCGATTGCATACCGCTCAGTGTCCCGGGCCCCAGAGACCTGGGACTCTGCCCCCGCTTCCACCGCGGGCTGAGCCATTGAAGCCTTCCTGGACAGGACATACAGGCTCTCAGCCTCAGCCCTTCACACGATCCATCCCAAGACCGAAGGACCCATCCCCACCTGTGTCAGTATCCTTGGAGATCCAGCTGGAACGTCCCAGGGCAGAGTCCAATCTGTACCTTCAGGGTCCAGGTCTGTCCTTAGAATGCTGTCTCCTGTGTCATTTTTCCCTCCAACTAGGGAGCCTGAGTGACAGAGGGTAGAGCAGGCCCCAGAGCAGACCCTCAGCAGAGGCTGCCGGGTGGGCAGGCACCCTTTCTGAGTACTCCACATTGTGCCATTTGCCTGAACTCTGACAGATGAGACACAACGGCTGATGAGCTGCACCGGGCTTAAACTTCCATGAGATTCCAGAAACATGAAGACAGCTGGATGACCCCAAACACAGAAAGGGTAGATCACCTTGGGAAGTACCCAACCCCTGGAGAGGGCAGCAGATGTTGATCAGGGGCAGTTTATAGCCTGTCTGGTTCTCTGAGTGGCGGGAGGCTGCTGCTAAGTCGGGGCAGAGAGAGGGAGGAGGCCAGAGTTACACCAGCCCCCTTATGGGCAGCCACACCTGAGCTTAAGAGGCCATGGGGGTTAGTGATTGAGAGCGTGGACTTTCCAGTTGAACAGACTTGGTTCCACACCACTGCTGACACACCCTCGCTGTGTGATCTTCAGCGAGCTCATATCTGTCATAGGATGTGGTAGGATAATAGTACCTCTCTCTCAGGTGTGATGTATGAATACTTCGAGCAGTTTGTGACACGTGCCAGCTGCCCTGTGAATTCTGTAGTTACGTTATCGTTAGCAAGCAGGTTTGGTGTAAAAATGTCCCTAGGGTTTTAAGACTGAATACATGTGGACCATGAATGGTCAGTGACACACCCTTTCTGGGAACAGGATTGAGTGGTTTCAATCAGATGTCAAGAGACCTGGGTCCCAGTTCCAGCTCTGCTTCATTTCCTGCGAGGTCTCAGGCAGCTCATAATGTTTCTCTGAGCCTTGCATTTCCCATCTGAAGCAGAAGCAGGCTTAGATTCCATCGTCTCTGGGGCCTTCCAGTCCTGATGCACTAATGTCCCTGAGCTGTAAAGGGATAGATGCTTGTGCCCAACAAAAGACAAGCCCAGAAAAATGTCACCCACTCTCCTGAGAGGACCTTCACTACAAGATCTTACCGGAGGCGGGGGGAGGAGAAGAAGAGGTTTTAGGGGAACTGGAGAGATGACTCAGTGCCAAGAGCACTGACTGCTCTTCCACAGATTTGATCCCCAGAACCCACATGGCTGCTCACAATTCTGTGTAACTCCAGTTCCAGGGAATTACATCCTCTCTTGTCCTCTTCAAACGGGCACACACACGTGGCACACAGACATATACATAGAAACAAATACAATTTTTTTTATGTATGTATATGGTCTGTGTCTATTGATGCAAACATGCATTTATTTCATCTATAAAGTCTGTGTGTATTGATGCATACATGCATTTATTTCATCTCTAAGGTCTATGTGTATTGATGCACACATGCATCTGGAGGCTTTAGCTGCCTGGAGCTGAAGTGACAGGCGGCACTTGAGCGGCCTAACCTGAGTGCTGGGAACCTTCTCAGTTCTCTAGAAAAGCAGCAATTACCCTTAACCACTGAGCCATCTCTCAAGCCTCTTACTCTTAACCTGCAGAACTTATGGGTACAGAATGGCAGCTGCCTGGCTCTTCAGTGATGCCCCATGTGTCTTCCAGAATTGCCTCTAGGTAGTACTTACCAGGCCAGGCTGGCCAGCAGGTTCTTTCCATCCCAAAGGTCACATCATATTCAGGCCCCATCTTCTTGTGCCTCAAAAAAGACATTTATAATTGCCTCCCCACCCCATCCCTGACTTTAGCATCCACCAAGCTGCAACCATTTCCCACAACTCCTGAACACAGACACAGATTCACCATAATCCCTTTAGCATCTCCCATCGTCTACACCAGGGTTCACCAGAATCACATTAGTGGTGGAATGCAGGCATTAGGGTTTATAAGATGCCCAGATTGTGTGAGAGGTCTAGAAGAGAGTTGGTGCCAGAGAGAAGTGAGGCACGGCTGAGCTGTGACTGGTAAATCTTCAGTAGTCTTACGTCGGGATGAGGAGTCTGTGGGGCGTGTGTACTCTCCTCTGTTATGTGCCTTTCTAGTATTGTATACTAAAAATGGTTAAGTATCCTTCAAAGCAAATTAAAATGCCCTTGAAGAAAATTAGCATATACTCATATTTGCATAATGAAATTCAGGCAAGGTTCCACAGAATACAGGAATGCCTGCAAGTGGGAATAGAAACCCGGAACACCAGGGACAGATATAAGTCGGACTTGGCACAATTAGGTGACTTTTGTTTTATAATAAGTCTTATCTTCAGAACAGTCTTAGAGCTAAATATTTACAACGCCTTTGCAGCCGCCCTCACGCGTACAGGGCTTGTGTTCCAATAAGCAGACTGACATGGAACATGTTGTGCGTGGAAGGTGTAGTGAGCGTACCTGCAAGCTATCACCTCAGCAGTAATCCATAGAACCCCAGAGTACCATTTCCTGGTGAGCGATCGATCACACAGTTGACTGGGAGTTACGACTCTCCTGCCATCCAGAGTCACCACAGCGTATTGAACCCCACACTAATTGCCCACACAAAGATCAAAGTCCAAAATGCGAAATATGGTTTCGACCGAACTCTCATCTCCCTTGCACCACCTTAAAGGAAAAGAGCCTTCAGTGAAACCATGTGTAGGGTGTGGCCCTCTGTAGACTTTTCCTGCCGGGTTTCCTCTAATTATCATTATTCTTCTGAGGGTGTGTATGTGTTTGTGTGTGCGCATGTGGTATGTGTGCCGGTGAAGTCCCATGGGTGATGCTGGTACCAGCCTTAGTTGCTCTCCCCACCTTATTGTTTCTGATTATTTTTAAGCTTTATTTTATGTGCATGGGCGGTTTTGCTCCATGTATGTCTGTGCACCACATGTGTGTCTGTGCCCGTGGGGACCAGAAGAGGGCACGAGATCCTCAGAACTGGAGTTACACATGTTACACATGGTTGTGAGCCATCTGGTGGGTGCTTCGACTTGAACCCAGGTCCTCTGGAAGAGCTCTTCACTGCTGAGCAGTCTCTCTAGTCTTCCATCTTGTTTTCTGAGACAAGGGCTCTCACCGGATCAGGAGCTCTGGATTACTTCTAGTAGAGTAGCCATCAAGGACCTGCCTGTCTCTGTCTCCCCAGCACTGTGGCTGCAGGTCTATGAATCTGTGCCAGTTTGGTTTGTTTGAGTTTCGGTTTTGGTTTTGGTTTTTCAAGACAGAGTCTCTCTGTGTAGCCCTGTCTGACCTGGAACTCACTCTGTAGACTACAGTGGCCTTGAACTCAGAGATCTTCCTGCCTCTGTCTCCTGAGTTCTGGGATTAAAAGTGTGTGCCACAATAGCCAGGCTCTGTGTCAGTTTTTTTTTACATGGGTCTCCTAGTTTGCATTCTGCTACTGCCAGAAAGAGTTTATTTCTTGAGTCCACCATGAGAGGAAGTCAAGGCAGGAACCTGGAGGCAGGAATGAAAGCAAAGAGCATGGAGGAGTGCGGCATATTGACTTACTCCATGACTTGCTCAGCCTTCTTGTACAACCCAGGGTCACCTGCCCAGGGTAGGGACCACGCACAGTGGGGTGGGGCCTCCCACATCAATTATTAATCAGGAAAATGTCCACAGGCCAATCTGATGGTGGCTTTTTCTCAACTGAGGTTTGTTCTTCCCAAATGACTGAGCTTTTGTCAAGTTAACAAAAGAAGGTTCCTCTTTGACATGTAGGGGATGTTTTTCTCATGATCAGACTGAATTAGGGACTGACTTCAAAAGAAGATCGTAGAAGCGGCTGCTACTCTCACCACGTGATAGCAGGACATAGGCTGTCACCAAATTTACCCTTGACTGTGTTCATTTTCATCACTTGGTTGCTATGATATTTTGCTTAATTTTTTTTTTAGTCAAACTATATAGTAAGATTTTTTTTTTTTTAATTTAAGACACGTATAGGTTACTGTGGTTACCACGGGAAAGTATCACTTATGGAGTTGAGTGGCTTAGACAACAGAAATAGGCAGAAATGGTTTTAGAGGCTAGAAGTCCAAAGTCAAATTTAAAAAATGAAATCCAAGACAGGATGGGCTCTCTAAGGCCTACCTTGTGGTCTTGCCGAGGGCTGACACTTGCTGCCTCTTCTAGAGTCTTCTGTGTGCTCCCACACATGTTGCCTCCCTCCTTTTAGAGGATGCTAGTCAGAGTTGGACTGGGGCCCAGCCACAGAACCTCATTTCGCCTTAATCTCCTCCGTCTTGCAGCCACAGACACATTCTGAGGTGTGTTAAGGTGAGGACTTTCGTATCGGACTTGTGGGTAGGCACAATGGAATCCTTAAGACCTTTCTAAGCACAGCTTCAATTTACCTCTTCATGTTCCTCTCCTGTGCCCCGACAGCCCACGCATGGCTACCCCAAGCCCTCTCCCTTCCCTTTGCCAAGGAGACAAACCCATGATCACCTGTTTCCCCGTGTGACATAGCACATAGCTGTGTCTCCACTCTGTTCACTTTTCAGACCTTCCTTCCCTCACACTTCCCCCAGATACTAGGAGGGATCTTACTTTCTTTCCCAGACTGCTGGCCTCAGAGTCACCTTATGATGACCTGCCCCGTTAGACATACCAATGTCCCCTCTCTCCCAGGTGTCAGGAAGCCAGTTCAGTCAACATGAGACGTGCGTGCCCTATGTGCCAGGCCCTAGTGACCTCACTTCAAACAGGATGGAAGAGGTCCCTGTCCTCACAGAGTTCATATTCCTGTCAGGGGAGAAGATGTTAAATGTTGGCAAACGTGCTTTAAAGTTATAAAACCAGATAATGTGACAGAGATGGCTGCTTTGCCCGTAGACGGTAGCATCTGAGTAGGTAGCTGAATTCTGAGGACATAGCCTTGTGAAGTTCCCGATGACATTCCACAGGTGTAGAGAGACCTTGATTATATTTTTCAATGTCCAGGGACAGTTAAGAAGGCTAGCTGGCCTGCTTTAGGGGAGAGTAGAAACGAGGGGTGGGGTCTTGTCTAGGATGTGGTTTGAATGGTGGGACTTGGGGAGGGCGGAAGAAAGGCACAGGATGGCCCTAAGCTTCTGCTCAATGCTGGGGACTGGTGTGGGGAGAGCAGATGTAGTGGAGGGAGGCTCTGCGATGACGCCAGCTTTGATATTTTCCAGCGTTACAGTTCAGGCCTCTCCTTCTTCGTCCAGCATGAGTCTGCACCAAATCTGCAGTCCTACCCTCACTTCATCAGGAGCTAGCCTGGGCATGGTCCCACCACAGCCACTCCACTCTCTCTACCCAGGCTTCCTAGCCTGGGCATGCCCCCCCCCCCACGGCCGTTTCATGAGGGCTTCCTCCCCTTTCCCCTCAGCACTCACCTCTGACTTCCAGTTTAACCTCCCTGTACCAGAAGTGGGCTCCTAAACAGGAAACCAAACACAGCACTGTAAGTTGTAAAGCCTGAGCAGCTGCCACAGTCCTGAGATGGATGGGGAGGGGCTAGGAGAACAAAGCTCTTCAAACCCTGGAGATCCTGTCTCCCCCACCACAGTAGCCAGTAAGGCTACCTCGTCAGCACCAAGCCATTCTACTCTGAATCAGTGTGTGTGTGTGTGTGTGTGTGTGTGTGTGTGTGTGTGTGTGTGTGTGTGTGTGTGTGTGTGTGGTAGGGGTGGCAGAGGGACAAAGGGAACAGGAACTTTCTGCCACCATGGCTTCCAGGGAATTTTCACAGTAGCTGGCTGTGAATCAAACTTCTTCCACCTCTCCTATGAGCATTGAGTTTGTATGAAGCCAGGCAGTGGTGGCGCACGCCTTTAATCCCAGCACTTGGGAGGCAGAGGCAGGCGGATTTCTGAGTTCGAGGCTAGCCTGGTCTACAAAGTGAGTTCCAGGACAGCCAGGGCTATACAGAGAAACCCTGTCTCGAAAAATCCAAAAACCAAACCAAAACAACAAAAAAAGAGTTTGTATGAAAGAAGTCAGTAAAGTTGGCATTTTTAAGTCTGGCCAAGAACCCACGGAGGGGAGTTCACAGGCCCTGGGAGTAAATCGGTTGCTATTACTCCACTAAACAGGCTGTCCTGGTTGGGTTTTGTTTGTGTATTTGTTTGTTTGTTGCTTTCTAACTTGACATAAGATAGACGCATCTGGGAAAAAGGAACCGGAGCTGGTTCCTCTTGATTGAGAAAATGCCTTCCTCAGATTTCCTATAGGGAAGTCTATAGTGCATTCATTCCCTTGGTGAATGATTGATGACAGTGGGTGGTGTCAGCCCTGGGGAAGTGGTCCTGATTTGTATAATAAATAATAAATAAATAAATAAATAAATAAATAAGCCAATAAGAAGCAAATCAGTAAGAGCCAGCCAATAACCAGGTTTCCTCACAGTTTCTTCAGTTCCCTCCTCCAGGCTCCTGCCCTGCCCTGGCTTCCTTCAGGGAAGGGCTACGATGGAACTGGAAGCTGAAATAAACCCTTTCCTTCCAGTGTTGCTTTAGGTCCTGGTGTTTTAGCACAGCAACAGAAATCCTAATTAAGATGGTCAAAGTATCAAGTTGGCCTCTGAATTGTATCCTATCTCCACCCGACCCCCAGAGAACTCATCAGAGAAGTGTCTTTGTGCAATAGAGAGGCTAATGAAGAAGCACACCTCTGATTCAAGCTCAGAGAACAAGTGTCAGGCACAAATGGGGCATGGGTATCACATGCACACACATGTGTACATGCATGCACACGCACACATGCGTGCGCACATGTACATGTGCACATGCATATACACACACTCACATGAATGTACACACACACACACACACACACACACATACATACACACATACACACACAGGGCTCAGTGACCATCTTAGAAGAGCCAGAGGTTGGGACCAGACAGAAGCAGTGTCCACACAGAACCCCTGCTCTCATGAATCCACAGCAGCAATGGTTGCCTGCACAAGACCTATGCAAGATCACACCGGTCAACATTCTGAGGTGCTGTTGACAGTTGATGGCTTCTGCAAGAGACAATTTTCTTGATCCTTGTAGGATCAGACTCCACTGGATGGCCGCACCCGTGAGTATGGGCGACACACAAGGCTCTGCACTCTAGAGAGGTTTATGTGTCTGCAAGCAGGCCTGACACTGTCCCTCTGGGATGAGGGATGAAGTCTGAATGCCAAAACCCATGGCAAGTGTTAGGATTTGCAAGGCCTCAGGCAGATGGAGTGGGGACCAGTTATTCTCCAGAGCCAGGAAGACCCTGCCCCTCATCCAGGGCTGCAGAGCAGATGTCTACTTGGAACAGGGCTCAAGCAGGTCCCAGCAGCTCAGGGACCGGTTCAGTTCTTCAGCCGTTCGCTGCATATCCCATTCTCTCTCCCCATGCCCAGTGCACAGGCTGGGCATTCCAGGTGCCAACAGCACATACAGGTGTGTGTGTGTGTGTGTGTGTGTGTGTGTGTGTGTGTGTGTGTGTGTGTGGAGGGTGTCTTCTGTAAGCTAAGGGACTATTCTTATTTTCCCAGTTCTTAGCCTCTGTGCCCCCCCCTACCCCCTGCACCGTGGGAGGAGAGGGGCCAGAGCTAGGTCTGAATGATGCTTTTACTAGTTCACTCCTTGGTTTATTTCTGACTTCTTCTGTGCCCTGGTGCTAGATACCATCAGGGGCTATGCCTCCCGGGTGTGCCAGCCTCGCCTGTGCTGCCTCCTTTGCCACCTCTATTCCAGGTTTTTCCTAACATTTTTTTTCACTTCTGCCCTAAGCCTATACCAGGAACCTCTAGTTTCCGCTGCTATTCACGGTGCTCTCTCGTCAGTCAGGGTCCCCATGGGAAACAGATGGCTTCCTGAAAACTAGGGAAATTCCAGGAGTGTTATTTACCAAGGAGAGGCTTATAGAAAGGGTGGGAGTGGGCGCCAAGACAGGGGAGGGATCCTGGCTCTGTTTGGACAGATCACTTCCACTCCTAGAACTGGAGGGACAGAGAATGAAAGAGGGAGCCACTGAGAGAAGGCAGCCCCAAGAGGAGCAAGCAGACCTACAGACCTACTGGGGTGATCCGCTGGGTCCAGCCCGTTCTGACCTCCCACCGGGGCACCTCTGTGGCTACCAGTTCAGTTCTTGGATGCAGTCCAGGAGAGCAGAGCGAGGGACGGAGGCATCAGGACCTCTGCATGTTTTGTTCTTTGTGAGGTCCTGAGGCAGTCTTTTGGCTTCATATGAGCAATTGTGCGTAACAAGGCTACAAGGTTCCTTTGCTACAAGCAAACCACGATGTCATCCATGCCTGTCATAGGGCATTCTGTTACATTCTGTTACAAGGTAGCCTCTCGGGCAGAACCCAGTATGTGGCAGTCTTGCCTCAGTGCCCCACACCCCTCAAGCCACATTGCAGGATTCTCTCTAACAGCCCTAGTCCAGTGGTCTGGCCTTTCATTCTTTAGCATGCCTCTCCCCCTCTCCCTTCCCTCTGCCTGCCCCTTCAAGTACGCCTAACAGAAGCTGAGCTGTAGGGTTTTCTGTTATGTGACAAAATACCTCAGAAAAGCAAACTTAAAGCATCCAATTTTTATTTTATTTTATTTATTGGAACTTAATGTGAAACTCACTCTGTAGACCAAGCTGACCTTGAACTGGAGATCTACCTGCCTCTGCCTCTCTAGTGCCGGGATTAAAGACATACACCACTACTGCCAGCTCAGTCATTTATTTTGATGAACAATTTCAGAGTTTCAGTCCACAGTCGCTGGCAATACACATACACCGTTGTGGGAGGGCTTAGTGAAAGGGGGCGACACTGAGGAAGGAGCAGGCTGAGGTCCTGATGTGCCCTTCAGGAACACGCCCCTGTGACTGCCTCCCACTTTCCCCAGCAGCTGAGGACCAAGCCTTCACCACACAAGCGTTCGAGGGACTTTCCACATCCAAACGACAGCACCGTAGCCACCAAGCCCCACGTTCATAGCTCAAGTACATTTGGCATCAGTTCCTGCATGGACTGAATATTTGCAACCCCCCCCCCAAAAGTTAAGGGTTGAAATCCTACTCTGAATTCAAATTGTAGGGGAGGTGTTGGAAGGTGGGTAGGTTAGGTTGTCAACCTCAGGAGAGGCAGAAACACTGTTCTTAAAGGGAAAACTGCAGAGAAGCCAAGAAACCCTCGTGTAACGTGAGGATTCAGAGAAAATTTGTTGTCTACAAACTAGAAAGGAGGCCCTTGCCAGACTCATACTTCTCCAGCACCTTGATATTTAACTTCCCAGAATGAGGACTTGTGAGGCTAAATCTCTGCTGTGGTTAAGATAACCAGTTTATGGTACATGTTTTCTTGTTTGCATTTTATTTGAGATAGGGTCTCACTTTATAGCCCTGTTGGCCTGGAATTTGCTATGTAAACCAGACTGGACTTGATCATCCTCCTGCCTCTGCCTCCTGAGCACTGGGATTGTAGGCATGTGCCACCACATCTGGCTGACTTGTTTTGTTTTCAAGACAGGCTCTCATGTAATCCAGGCTAGATCTGATCTTCTAATTTCCCATCTCTGCCTTCCGAGTACTGGAGTACTAGAGATATGTGCCACCACACCTGGCTTGGTATATATTTTTTGGCAGCCTGAACTAGCATAAGCCCCTGGCCCACCTACAAATTCATAGTCCCCCAAATGTTGTGTAGAACAAGCAGTATGTCCTTGTCCTCAAAGCCTACCTCTTCCCATCTTCAGCATTCAGGAGCACCCAGAATGCTGGATGTCCGATCTATGAGTTTTCATCTAGAGAATTTGCATTTCCTGCTCTCAGGGGACTGAGACCCACCCTAGGTATCTCTGATCCATCCACATGACTGTACCCAAGGGCTGAGGGAGGCCAGGAGCCCAGAAGCGCTCTTTGCAAAAGTTGCCTGGAGTGTGGCGATAGTTTACTCTGCTTTTTCTTCACAACGCTAGAAACTTAACATCTCATTCAAACAGTTGCTACATGTGTTGCTCCTTGCTCTTTGCCCTGTTAGAATGCAAGTGGTGGGAGGGCAGTGATGCCTTTATCCTCAGTCCTTAGAGCTGTACCCAGAGGACAGAAGATGTTCAGTGAATGAATGAATGAATGAATGTGTGAATGACAGCTAGGAGATTTCCCAGCACCCACACCCAGGAACCTTGGGGTGAAGCTGGTAGGTAGAAACATGAAGAGGGATGAGGAGACTAAGAAGAAGGGACCTCTGATACTGGATGACGACCTTCTTGGGGGGCCTTTATGTTAATCCCAGCTCCCTAGCACCTGACTATATTGAAAGGAGCACCAGCACTGCCCCATAACTGCTGACAGCTGTCGCCAGTCCTCAGCCCACCCCTGCTTGGATCCTTACCAGTGTGCAGGTTCTGCTTACCTTTAACCTCCTGGATGGGGCACCCAGAGCCCAGCTCTCCTCAGCTCTCCATCGCTTCCCCAGCCTCCCGACACCTGCAATTCTCACTACTGTTCTCCATGTGTCAAGTGCCCACACATGAGAGGAGAGGTCTAGCGGGAAGGAAGCAGGCCAGATGCCGGCTTCCGTACGTTCTGTGGACCCTGCGTGACCACCTTGTCATAGAAGCCTTGGCTCCGACCCTGGAGGATGGTGAGTGTCCTTTCTCTCACTGTCTTGGTGGAAAGATGTCTGGAAGCTTCTAGAACCTCTCTTCAAGCCCTGGCTAGGCTGTTCCTCATCTGGTCCTTCAGGGCTGTTTTCAGATTGTTGAACTGAGGCGCATCGAGTGCCCCTTGACTGTCTTTATGTTGAGATGTAACATTGAGTTAAACATCATTTGCTGGCCCCAGGTGGTTGGGCAGAGTTGACCTCATTTACCTGTCACGGTGACTCTGTGGAGTGTTTCTGTTTTGCAGAGAGGAGATGGATATTTGGGAGGTACAGCCAGAGCTGGAAGGTCAGGTTCCAAACCTGGCTCTCAGTGCCTCCCGTCCTCCCCTTGCAGCCGTGTCACGTTGTTTTATGAGCCTGCTTGGGATCTGTTTTGTAATGACATGTAGCAAGAAGTTATCAGGCTGGATGCCGTGGCAAGCACTGTAATCTCAGCACTTAGAGGCTAATGCAAGAAGACCACGGGGTTAGCGCCAGCCTGCTCTGCACAGTAAGGCCAAATCTCAGAAAGCTGAGGGGAAAACGGTTTGAGCTATTTTTTCTTGCTTTGGTTTGCCCATCTGTAAAATAGGGGAATAGAAGTATCTACCTGGGGAATTTTTTTTTTTGTCAGAATTATATAAACTAGCAGGCATGGCCTATGGTGACGGATCAAAGGCTTTTGCTGTGTCCCTGCACTTCAGGGAGGTCCTGGCTCTCCAGCCTTACAGCACGTATGCATAATCAGCAGCCCTGAGTGCTCGGCTGTGGCTTGACCTGGAGACACCCCCACTAGCTGAATGACAGTGCTGGCTTTCCTTGTCGCCCACACTCACTTCCCCTGCACAGACAGCATGCTCAGGAACAAGGCGATCTGTCCCTTTTGCCAATGCCAGAGACGGCAGCTGGCCCCGCTGATGTCAGACAGCGAGGCCAACTGCGGCAGTTTGTACTGGTAGCAGAAGAGATGCTGAAGCAGCAAGCACCTCTGAAGCCAGCCAGAGGGCACAGCATTGTCCTCCCAGGGACACTGAAGAGAAGCCACACACACTCCGCAAAGCTCTGCCAACCCAGCCAGGTGAGGATGGGTGAGGTAGCCAGTGTCCCGTGAGGACTTTGATGGAAGGCATGGGTCTACTGAGTTTAAATGGTGTGCCCAGCATCCCCCTACCCCCCACTCTCTCTCTCTTCTCTTTCCCTCTTCTCTTTCTCTTCCTCCTTTCCTCCCTTTCCCTCTCCCTCCTAAAGACACACACATCCACACACTCATTCACATACTCACACATTCACACACTCACACACTCACACACACATTCTCACTCACATACTCACTTACACACTCATATGTCACTCACACTCTCACTCTCTCATTCACATACTCACACACACTTACACACTCACAACTCACTCACACACTCTCACTCACACTCATACTCACACTCACTCACATACTTACACACTCACAAACTCACACACACACGACAATCTCATACACTCACACACTCACACACACTTTCTCACACTCACGCACACACTCTTACAAACGCAATTACACATACACTCACACACATACTCACTTACACACACTTATAACACTCTCACACATACACATTCATTCTCACACACTCATTCACACACACTCACACCCATTCACACCCACACACTCACAGACACACCCACACACTCTCACAAACATTCAATTCACACTGACACACTTACTCTCATACACATTCACTCACATACACATTCACACACACATACACTCTCACACACTCACACATACACTCTCACACACTCACACACTCATGCACTCACTCGCACACACGAAGTTACACGGTATCATTTGCTTTGCTTTCTTATTTTTTCCTTTTGAGACAGAGTCTCACTGTGTAGGTCTGGGGGGCCATCTCATGCCATGGGCTTGAGTTCCAAATTGAGCAAGAAGCTGAAGACAACTTGAGTACCATGTTCATCTCTCTGCTTCCCAACTGCACATGCTCATCTGACTCTGCTGCCTGGCTGCAGACACCGTAGGGTACGACGGCTACCTTAAGCTCCTGTGGTCACTTTCTCCTCAATGTGAACAACTGAACCCTGGGGGTCTAAATAAACCCTTTCTTCCTGGAGAGCTGCTTGTTGGGCAATTTGTCAGGACAAGAAAAAGTAACTAACACTTTGTGATATATATATATATATATGTATATATATATATATATATATATATATATATGATTTTTAACAGGATAGATACTATGCAACCTTCCAGTGAGAAACTACAGGCTCACACCCACAGAGTCATGTGCCCCAGGAGCCTCTTTGAATTCCTTTTAGGCTTTTTTGTTTGTTTTATCTTTATATCTCTACATCTTGGGTTTACTCTGCTCTTCCTTGGTTTTCTTATTTGAGATATATTTACCCAGATACAAGCCTATGGCCTCAGCTACTCCAGAGACAAAGGGAGGGAGATCTGTAGCTCGAGGCCTACCCAGGTTCCAGAGCAAGCACGGTGCCAGTCCCTAACTAGCAATGATCCTATTTAAGAAAAAGATGTAAGGGGCTAGAGAGGGGCTGGAGAGATGGCTCAGCAGTCAGGAGTATGGACTGCTCTTGCAGAGGACCTGACTTCAGCTCTCAGCACCCACAGGCGGTTCACAGCCGACTACAACTCCATCTCCAGGGGACACTGATGCTTCTGTGTCTGTGTGCATCTGGATGCATGTGCACACAGTTGCACGGATACATATGCATACAATTAAAAATAAACCTTAAGGAAGGGAGGGAGGGAGGGAGGGAGGGAGGGAGGGAGGGAGGGAGGGAGGGCAGGGCTATAGGGAGCTAGAGACAGCTAAGCAGTCAAGAATTCTTACTGCTCTTGCAGACCACCCAGGAGCAGTTCTCAGCACTCACACACTGGCTCACAGCTGACTGTAACTTCAGTTTCAGAGGCTCCAGCGCCCTATTCTGGCCTCCACTGGCACTGCACACACATGGCGCACACATGTGCAGCCTTGCAAGACAAGACACACATGCAGGCAACACACTCCTACATGTAAATATACACATGTAAGTAAAAAAATAAAAACATGTAACACACTCCTACACATAAAATAAAGACGTGTAAAGGTCTGTGGGTGTAACTAGGTGACAGGGTACTTGTCTATTTTGTCAAGGCTGTCAGTTCTGAAAGAAGTACGGGGTGTGGGGGTGTGTGATTGGCTAGCTGCTGGTTACGGCCGGTGAGAAATGAGCCCTCTCACTTGCCCTCTTCTGCAGCACATCTACCCCTTTATGTTTGGTGAAGGTGGTACTCAGATCTAGTACTGTGCCCAGGAAACACTAGTCACTGCTGGCCCAAATTGCTGACAGTCTCTTTTGATATAACGTGTTTTGTTCACGCAGATGGGTGATTGGTAAACAAACTACACAACCAGCGTTTCTATTTGGCATGTCTCAAAGCCAGTGGCAGAAAACACCCCAACAACTAAAAGGAGGGTCTTCCTGGCTGTGGTGCCTCGTGCCTTTAATCTTAGCACTTGAGAAGCTAAAACGGGTGGATTGCCAAAATTTCAAGGCTTCCTAGACTTAGGCTACCAAACAGAAACAAACAGAATATCACACTGAAAGTAAGAGGGCCTTTGCAATAAGTGAAGGCCCTCCCTTGAAAAGCAAGCTGAAACCTCCCCCCAGGAAAGCCCTTTGTTTCTTTTTTTAAAAAAAATATTCACTTATTCTTTTGTGTGTGGGTTGGTGTGCGGGTTGGGATGGCACATGTACCAGGGCACACTTGTGGAGGTCGGAGAACATCTTGTGGACTCTGTTTTCTCCGTCTTCTACCATGTGGGTCTTGTGGATCAAACTCAGGTTGCTTGGCAGTCAGTGCCCGCACCTACTGAGCCACCTTGCCAGCCCTACAGCTGCTTCTGATTGATAAAGAAAGCTACCTCTTGCTTGTGGCTGCGTGTGTTGGTACTGTTTGTCTATGTGCTTATTTTGTTTCAAGACAGGTCCTGTCCTGGACCCTGGAGCTTACCATGACATCCAGACTGGTCCGGACTTCCCAGTCCTCCTGTCTCAGCCTGCTGAATGCTGTGGTTACAGAAGTGAGCCACCAGGCCTGGCTAGTTTGTATCCTGCAGTCTTGAAACTGGTTTGTTTTAGAGGTTAGCAACCACAAGGATCTCCCTGGAAGCAGCTACCCCTCAGGCTGACTTGGCTACTCAAAAGTCAGCAGTTGTGGTAATTGGTGCTGATGCCCAGGAGAGTAGACTGAGCTAGCGCTTTCTTTTATTGGTATCGTTGTTGTTTTTATTAGGAGTCTGGCTACAACCTTCCAAGACAAAAAAACACAAACCTAATAAAGGACTTGTACCCAGAGCGTATAAAGAAGACTTGTAACTCAATAATAAGACAAACAACCCAATAAAAAACGAGCAAAAAAAAATATCTTGAACGTGTGCTAGCAGAGATAGCGACCGATGACAAATGAACACACAGCGTCATCATCTGTCATCCTCGCGGCTGCAGTTCAGGCCGGAATGACTAAGGAGTGGACATCACGGGTCAATGAGACTGCTGAGCCCCTGGAGCCCTTAGACGGGGGCAGGAACACAAAGTGGCTCATCCCTCTCACAAGAAGTCAGGTCTTTTCTTATATTAAGTCATGTGCTTGTGTGTTTGGTCCCGCTGCTACTCACTTACCCTTGAGCAGTAAACCACTCACAGCCAGACCCATAGGCTCATAGCATCTTGGACCATAATAATAATCCCAAATCGGAAATAACGAGATAGCCATTCAAGTGGTGAATGTGAGCTGGGCATGGTGGTTCATGCCTGTCATCCCAGCTCTTGAGAGGCAGAGGTAAGAAGGTTGCCACCAATTTCAGGGGAACCAAGGCTACACAGGGAGACTCTATCTTACAAAGAAGAAGGCCTGGGCGAAGCTCATTGGACTAAGCACTTGTCCTAAAGCAGGAAGTCTTGAGTGTGAGTCTCCAGAACCCATATAAACAGGATTTGGTAGGAATGTGTAACCCCAGCGTTTGTAGGGCAAGATGTGACAGGGAGATAGAAGAATCTACAGAAATTCTCTGTCTGGGGCTATAGCCCAATGGTAGAGTGCTTGCCCTAGGTCTGACCTCGCCTAAAGGAGGGAGCCGTTGAGACCTGGCTCTGGACATACAGTACTATAATCTCAACTTCTTGGAAACTGAGTCAGGATCTCAAGTTTAAGACCTTCCTGAAGTACAGGGCAAGATCAAGGTCGGCATAGGCATCTGCACTGGCTGGCTTTGGGTGTGAACTTGACACAAGATGCAGTTATCACAGAGGGAGGAACCTCCCATGAGGAAATACCTCCATGAGATCCAACTGTAAGACATTTTCTCAATTAGTGATCAATCGGGGAGGGCCCCTTGTGGGTGGTGCCATCTCTAGGCTGGTAGTCCTGGGTTCTATAAGAAAGCAAGTTGAGCAAGCCAGGGGAAGCAAGCCAGTAAAGAACATCCCTCCATGGCCTCTGCATCAGCTCCTGCTTCCTGCCCTGCTTGAGTTCCAGTCCTGACTTCCTTTGGTGATGAACAGCAATGTGGAAGTGTAAGCTGAATTAACCCTTTCCTCCCCAACTTGCTGCTTGGTCATGATATTTTGAACAAGAATAGAGACCCTGACTAAGACAGCAACTTAGACATTTTCTCATAATTTTTAGTAAAAAAAGGCCTGGGATGCTGGTGAGATGGCTTAATGGGTTCAGCTGCTTCCTTCCAAGCCTGATAACCTGAGTTCTGTCTCTGAGACCCACATGGTGGAAGGAGAGAACTGACCTCCACACACAGAACATGGAATGCCCCCCCCATAAATAAATGTAATTAAAAATAAAATAAAATAAAAGGAAAAAAAAAAAGCTCAGTAGTAAAGTGTTTGCCTAAGTTGCCCTAGGGCCAATTCCCAAATAAGTTAAAGGCAGGAGGGAAAACTTACCATCAGTGTCCAATGCACTGAAATATGAAATCCTTCCCTTTCTTGCACAATGTCTCCCTCTCCCCATATCCTAACGGATTTGATGTTTAATGGTACATATTTTGGAACACTTGCATGCTTGTCATGAATGTACAACTGTGATCAGTGTCCAAGGTACAGGTACAAATCCCAGTGGCCAAGAACCCCTCCTCCGGGGCAGAAAAGCCTGCCTGGTTCTCATGTGTGACCCCCCCACCCCACCCCACCCCTGCTCAGGGTCCCACTCTCAGTGTCTGGACAGGAAGTGGGTCAGATGCATTTGCCTGCCAAATCACCAGTGCATCGGCCACCTCGTCAACTCTGTCAGCTTGCGGGGGGAGAACCAAGTTTATGTCCTACCTATCCTGAGAAGACACAGAGCACATGTGTCTGCCCCTGGTCTTCTGACTCGTGCCCAGGTTCCCATCTGTGGGAGCAGTGGCTGGCTGGGCTGTATCTCTGAGGAGGCCTGGGTACCCATTAGCTGTCAGGGGAACAGCTCACCCGGCAGAAAAGAAGGAGAAGGCATCTGTGATCCAAGCTCTCAGGCCAAGTGCATGCACACTGAGGCTCCGCTGGGCTTTGCTTACAGAGATGAGAGTATTGAGAGTGTGAAGTTCAGCTATTCAGCCCATGCCTGAGGAGTGCCTCAGACGGTGCCTTATTCCTCCATACTGGTATACAAAGGCCACCTAACCTGTTGCCAAATAATGACCCATATGAGGAAGACTAGGTGAGATTCCTCCTGCTGAGCCAGAAATGCTGCACCCTGCTTCTCCTTGGCTATGCCCTCTGCCCTTAGTCATTTCCTTGTATTAGGCTCCCAGGGCAGCCAACGTGGCATGTTAGCTCTGGGATGGCTGAGTTTGGAGGTCTGCGTGTCTGTAACACCCAGGACAGACCAGTATAGTACAGACAAGGGAGAGAGCGAGAGGCACAGGCCCTAGGGTCAGACCTGGTGGGCTTAACCAGCTGCCCCGCAGAAACTATTCCAATCCCCCATGAAGTGTCTTTTCTTCATCCCTGTACACAGAGACCTGCTCGTCCCCTGGAACTGAAGTTATAGACAGCTGTGGACTGTGATGTGGGTCCTGGGAATCGAACCCACATCCTCTAGGAAGAGCAGCCAGTGCTTTTAACCATTGAGCCATCTCTCCAGACCCAGTTTATTTGCTTTTACTGGGGGCCTTGTTTCTTTCCTTACTAACTTGGGAAACCCTACTTCCTAAAGGAAGACACTGTGGTTGGTATCCCTGCTGCTGAGGAGAGTGACCCGAATCAGAGAGGTTAAGCAACTTGTTTGAAGGCACAGGGCTGAAGTGGCCTCAAACCTAGGCCACTGACCACAGAACCTGGGGTTCTAACAGCTCACATTTTGGTGGCTTAGTGTGTCCCGATTTGTGATTGTGGTAGGTGTATGTGCCTGCCCTAGCAAGCCTTATGCAGGAACGCCATGTTACTGTTTTCTGTAATTAGGCCTCTGGGGTAGCTCTGAGCTGCCTGCCAAGTGCTTTGGGGGCTCTTGACAGGAACTTGAAACCTCTTTCTCCCTTGCTGGAACCTTCTAGAAACAATGCTGCCTCTCTCATCTCAGAGGAAGCAACCTGGAAGAGATGGGTACCTCGGAAAGGATGGGGGCTGCTTCCTAGCCTCCATGCTGAGCACGGGCTGCAGAGCGCCTCACGGGGAACGCTGGGAATGTGATAGGATTATGCTCCTTCCCTGGGTCACATGGCATCCAGTCTCCAAAGCCCAGAGATGAACTGCAATGCCCAAGGAGGCCAACACACTGAAGTGGCTTGAAGGAGACCAGCAGACCAGCTTTGGAAGGGCTGCAAAGCATTCCTGTTGGAAGCCTAGGCACCTCTCCACCCACCTTGTGACTTTCTTAAAGGCTGTGTGAACATGTCAGATAGTTCTGACATGTTCTCAGATGTGCTGCCTAAGTCTTCCTCCTCTGCCCTGTGAGCTCCTTGCAGTCTCTGGGTGGGCACCCTCAATCACATGGACACAGAGGCCTGGAGATGCCCCACAGCTGCCTTCTGAGGCTGCACAGCAGCCCCAGGGTTCCTTCATCTATGCCTGTGGTTCCTCTATCAAACAAGCTGGCTTAAGGCCAATGGTGCAGCCTGTGCCAGGCATCAAGAGGTGGGCTGAGGATTCACTTGAGCTGGGCTGGAAGCTCTGGCCCTGGGCCTGCTGGCCAGGGAGGAGCAATCTGTTTAGTGGCTGTAAGAGTGAGCACTTCTTCTGGGGGGGAAGCCGGGGGGTAGGGTGGGGTGGGACTTGGTCTCTGCTGGCCAGCAGTGAGGAGAGGCTCATTGTGGCACTGGCTCTTTTGTATGCTGCCTCCATCTTTGTCCCTCTGGCCATCTTGGCTATTACTGATGGCCTTGGTTGTAGCTAGGTCACTCACTGTGCTGCCCCAGAAAGGTTAGTTCCACAGGCAAAGTAAATGGTACTTGGATCTCTTTCCCCAGTGGTTGGCAACCTTCCTCATGCTGGGACCCTTTAATACATTTCTTCATGTTGTAGTGACCCTCAACCCCACCACCATAAAGTTATTTTTGTTGCTACTTTGTAACTGTAGTTTTGTTGCTGTTATGAATTAGTAATATAAACATCTGTGTTTTCTGATGGTCTTAGGCAACCCCTATGAAAGGGTATTTGACCCAAAGGGGTCGAGACCCACAGGTTGAGAACCACTGTTCTATACCCTGCCTAATACCCCTGCCAGAGTCTGCCTCAGAGCCCCTCAGGAATGCAGGTTTGGAAGGGATCTGTTCAGTTCCTTGTTCTCCATGTTCCTGGCTTCTCCATGTTCCTACTCTGGCTATCAGAGCTGGTCCTGCCTATTCCAAGTCTGTTGCCCCCACATGCCCGGTCACATCCTTGGTAGCCCCATCCCAGCCTCTGTTCCCGCTGTTGATGGCTTGCTCTCTGCCTCTTTATTATCAACTTGGCCCTGAAGGTCCGACTTAGGCATTCTCTTGCTTACTCTCTTCCTTAAGCAGCTGTTCCTGGGCCACCTACGACTGTGCTGCCTATTCCAAACAGTGCTGGCCAGAGGGAAGGGTATACGGTTTAGGCCAGGGCAACCGGTTTAGGGTGGAAAGGCAAGTCTCTAAAGGACTTCACTCTCAGGTTCCAGGTGGGGACAGCTGACTGCCAAAGGCTGCAGGGAGGGGTTTTCCCCACCTTGCCCACCTGGCCCCTCCGGGCCTACACTCCTACGACACTCGCAGTGACTTTCACAACTCGGAGCCTCAGTCACTTCATTTGTAGACGGAGGACAGGAGAGTAGTGCCAGACAGCAGGCTACAGCATGTCAGCCTCTGTACTTCACACGGTTTGGTAGCTGCTACTAATGACAACTTGATTCATTCAGTCATGCAGACAGCGCCTGGGGGAGAGGAGATTGTAGCAACCCCAGCTCTGTACTATCACATCCTTCAAGCATGTGTGTGTACGTGTGTGTGTGTGTGTGTGTATGTGTGTGTGTGCGCGCGCGCGTGCGTGCGTGTATGTCTCTGTTTGTGTGTGTGTGTGTATATGTGTGTGTATACATGTGTGTATGTGTGTCTGTGTGTGTGTCTGTGTGTATATGTGTGCATGTGTGTCTATGTGTGTGTATATGTATGTGTCTCTGTGTGTATATGTGTGTCTGTGTGTGTATGTGTGCATGTGTGTGTATGTATATGTGTATGTGTGTCTGTGTGTATATGTGTGCATGTGTGTCTATGTGTGTGTATATGTATGTGTCTCTGTGTGTCTCTGTGTGTCTGTGTGTGTCTGTGTGCATGTGTGTGTATGTATATGTGTATGTGTCTGTGTGTGCATGTGTGTGCATGTGTGTTTGTGTATATAAGTGTGTATATGTGTGCATTCGTGTGTCTCTGTATGTGTGTTTACAGGTACATGTGACTGTGTAGCAGCCAGAGGAGAACATTAGGTGCCCTACTATGACAGTTTTCACTTTATTCCTTTGAGGCAAGGTTTCCCACTGACCTGGAGTAGGCTGTAAGCTCCTCTTGCCTCTGCTCCCCTTCTCCGAGGTCGGAGCTATAGGTGCTTGTGCAGTCATCCTGGCATTTCTTCTTCACGTGGGTGCTAACATCTGAACTCAGGCCCTCATGTTTGAGCAGTGCCTTAGGTTTTTGTTACTGCAATGAACACCTTAACGAAAAGTGGCTTGAGGAAGAAGAGGTTTGTTTCAGCTTAAAACTGTCAGGCGCCGGCGCATCTCTGAGGGAAGGCACCCAGGAGCTGATGCAGAGGCCATGCAGAAGTTCTGCTCACTGCTCCCTTCCCTTGCTTTCTTGCAGCACGCACAGCATGCAGGACCACCAACCCAGAGGGCACTGCCACAGTGCGGCACATCAATCACCAATCAAGACAACTCCCACAGGCCAATCTGGTGGGAGCATGTTCTCAGCTGAAGTTCCTTCTTCCTCTTCCTCTCCCTCTCCCCCTCCCTCCTCCCCTCCTCTCCCCTCCCCCTCCCCCTCCCCCTCCCCCCTCCTCCTTCTCCTCCTCCTCCTCCTCCTTCTTCTTCTATTAAAAAAAAACCCTGTATTTACTTAGAAGCATTCAGAATGTCAACAAAACAGCCACATTTTTTTTTGCAATTACAGAGTAGTATTCAGTTAACAGAACAATTATCTTCTTCGCATAAGCTGCATCAGAGACAACTGAAGATGAAAAAAAAAACCAAAAATAAGACCAAAAAAATAATAAAACAAACTGCTGTCCCCATATATAACTAATCTATGCTGTGCACCAACAAGAACCTGCTTTAAATTTCCATGCCAATTTATAACCCTCAGACTGTACCAGGCAAGGTTAGTGACTATTGAAAAATACCACCAGGACAGGGCTATCTAAAGACACATTCGGTAGTGTGTTAACTATACAAAAAACTGACAGTTTAAAAACAAATCTCACACAGCCTTATTTTCTTTAAAAGGGTGGGTTGTGTACAGGGGGGTTAAATGCTTTATAGACAAGAAAAAAACTGCAGTAGAACCAACTTATTCATCATCGTCGTTTTCCTCCTCTTCCTCATCCTCTTCATTCTCATCTTCCTCTTCCTTCTTTTTTTGCCTTTCAGCCTTGACCACCCCCTTTTTTGCTGCATCAGGTTTTTCTTTAGCTCTGTAGGCAGCAATATCCTTCTCGTACTTCTCCTTCAGCTTGGCAGCCTTCTTCTCATAGGACTGCTTGTCATCTGCTGCAGTGTTGTTCCACATTTCTCCTAGTTTCTTTGCAACATCACCAATGGATAAGCCAGGATGCTCGCCTTTGATTTTGGGGCGGTACTCAGAACAGAACAAGAAGAAGGCCGAAGGAGGCCTCTTGGATGCATTGGGGTCCTTGAACTTCTTTTTGGTCTTTCCTTTTGGGGGGGATGTAGGTTTTCATTTCTCTTTCATAACGAGCCTTGTCAGCCTTTGCCATATCTTCACATTTCCCCTTTTCTTTAGCAGCCTTGGTCTTCCACCTCTCTGAGCACTTCTTGGAGAGCTCTGAGAAGTTGACAGAAGCATCCGGGTGCTTCTTCTTGTGCTCCTCCCAGTAGGTTTGCACAAAGAATGCATATGAGGACATTTTGCCTCTGTGCTTCTTAGGATCTCCTTTGCCCATGTTTAGTTGATTTTCCTCCTTGAGGCACAGAGTCATCCAGTGCTCTGGCTTTCATTTGCCCTGATGCTGTCTCTATGGAGCTCAATGCACTGCAATGGCTCAAGTTTCTTATTCTTAAATGACCCTATAAACCAGGCAGTGGTGGCACACACCTTTAATCCCAGCACTCAGGAGGCAGAGGCAGGTGGATCTCTGAGTCCAAGGCCAGCCTGGTCTACAGGAGAGCCAGGGCTGCATAGACTGTCTGAGGAGGAGGTGGGGAGTAGCCAGCGCAAGCCGTGATTGCTCCTACCCACTGAGCCACATCTTCAACCCCATGGAGCAATGTTGATGTCCTTACTGACCTCCAATCCCCATTGTCACAGTGTGGCTTCCTGCACATGTCTGTCTTCCCCCTTTATCTGTCCCCCTCTGTGACCCTTCAAGGTCTTGATACTTCTCACTGTGCAGGAGTGGAAGTGAGGAAGGACCTCAGAGACCTGCCATTGTCTTCTCGGTCAATAGCTAGGGAAGCCAAGACTCAGGAGGCCAGGAGGCTGGACCAGTGGTGCAGGGAGAGACGCATCGGCAGGCAGCAAGCCAAGCGAGGTGCCTTAAAGTAGGTCTTTGGTTTAATCACAACTGAGATCTGGATCTCTGGAAGACTGGGAGCTACCGCTACAGGTGAGATTCTAAGGCAGCAAGGGGAGGGAGCAGCATGGCAGGCATCCGGAGGACACAACTGTGTGCCCTGCAGTTGGCGCCACATGGAATTCAGATGTCTAGGTGACTGAAGTAGCCTGGGCACCAGGCCATTGAGGGGGTATCTACACAGATGGCTTCTGGGGAGTCCAGCAACATTGCTTCAGCTGAGCATCTCAGGAAAGTGTGTGTGTGTGTGTGTGTGTGTGTGTGTGTGTGTGTGTGTGTGTGTATGCGTGTGTGTAAGAGACAGTGTGCTCCATCCCTGAGCATCATGGAACGTGGTGTCCTGGGTATGTACCAGGCCCTGCAGCTTTTCTGTGATCCTGACCCTGTGCAGTATCCCCCTAGTTCTTGCAAGCATAGGACTGTATTCCTGTACACTGTACATAGGACCATATTCCTGTACACTGTACATAGGACTGTATTCCTGTACACTGGCATCATTGTCATTCACTGAATTTTCTGTCTGGGTTCCACTCTTCCGGAATGTCCAACAGCATCCTGCCCAAACCCAAATCAGATCAGGCCAAGCTGAAAGCCGCTGGCTCCCGACTGCCTGCAGGATAAGGTCTGACCTTCTTTCTGCTTCTTCCTGGTTCTTTGTCCCTGCTTCTAATCCCTGAACATCAAGAGAGGGAGTCACAGCAGAAGGTCGAGCTTTTTCTAGATGTAGGACTTCTAAGGCTCTCTCTGCCTCCCAGCCTCCCTCCCTCTCTGTCCCCTCTCTCCCTCCCTCCCCTCCTCCCCCCTTCTCTTCCTCCCTCCTTCCCTCACCATCTGCTTAACCCCTTCACTGCAAGCTCACCTCCCTTCCTGCATGCCTCCACTAGGGCTGGCTTCAGAGGATACCTGAATCTTGCCTGGCCAGATAGACAAATATGTGGGACACCGAGTTGGGCCTCTAACCTCTTTGAATGGAATCTCAGGCCTGTCCTGGATCAACACTCCAGAGTCACTGAAGCTACTGGTTGGCCCTTAACCCACTGCACGCCCAGCTCTAAGGCATCCCCAGGGACCTGACCACATGTAAATTGGCAAGGGTTGTTCAGTTGGATTCCTGCTCCACACAGAACCCTGCCGAATGCTCTACACCTCAGAACCTCTGACATCTGCCATTTTGAACTCTGTCCATGAAATCCTGTGCTGCCCCCCACCCCCAGGGCCACATCACCTTCTGTGTCCCAGTTTTTGGTCACCCTATACCTAGTCGTCCGCTCTCCTTGTCACACATGGATGGACTTCCTAGCTTACCCACCTCAAGCTTGTGACTGGCTCTGACTATCTGCTATGCAGGCCCTCCTTTCTGATGGTTCAGCGCACCCCTGAACACTAGCTGGTCAGAGGAACCAGCAGTTAATGACACAGAATCCCAGGTGTGTGCCAGCAAGTGGCTGGAGCCACTGGGAGGGCCGGAGCTGTTCCTATATTATGTTGGCAGCTGTCCCCAGTCTTTCTTCCTGCTTTAGAAGTCAGATGCAGGGTTCTGAGTCTCCTCCTGGGGAAAAAGCCTCACTGACAGGGAGAGCCAGATGGTAAAGCAGAGGCAGGACGTGGAATGTGTGTGGAAGGAGCCCTAAAAGGTTCCTCGGATACCTCTTCCTAAATACCGGGGAAGTGGGAGGAGTTAAGTGGTGGGAGGCACTCCAGGCTGAAGGTCTTGCTCCCTGGCTTCCTAGGGTCTGTATTGGTGCCCAGCTTTTCTGGACTAGGACCTGGAACATGGCCTTCATGGGTGTAGCTAGTAGGAGCCCGCCCTTCAGAGGCGTGGCACCAGCTCCAGGCTCCTCCTCCTGAGTGTAATAGCCCCTCCTGTCCACCACGCTTCCTTCCTGTGGCCTTCAGCTCCGTCCTGCTGGTCATCCTGTTACCCCGTTCCTCCTCTCTCACAGCTACCCTTTCCCTCTGATCCATGCGCTGGACTGGAAGTCAATGAACAATAAGGAGAGTGTGGGCTTGTCTTGGGGCACCTGACACCCTTTCCAGCACCCAAGTGGAGTAGGGTCACCCAAATCTGCTGGCTCTCCTCTCCTATCCGACTGCTGGCTATTTGTCTCTTCCCTGTCGATCTCCCCTCAACAATTCACCTCTTCTCCCTTAGGAAGGGATTCAGTTTACCTTCACCTCCACAGTGCCATCGCGTCCTTAGCTGGACAGAGCCAGCTAAGCGGGAGCAGATGGACACCTGGATGTTGAAGCCCCTCAGGGTAGGCTTCAGGGTTTTAATGGAAGATGGCCTGGTATCGTGGGTAAGTGCAACTCTGGGGTCATCAGGTGAGCTCTGATTAGAGTAGTCAGATAAGCACTTAGCCACTCAGCTACTCAGAACAGCTCAGCCAGGTCTTCTACAGGACAGTGAGGGTCATTCCCTGCTAGGGACCTGCGGATGGGCAGAGCCTGCTGGAAGGAAGCCAGGGCCACAGCCCAGGCCTGTCAGCTCTTTCCCACAGACTACACCTGTGATGTCCAGACTTTACTTAGGGAGCTAGGATGCTTTCAGAAGCACAGCCCGTGTTGGAAGCTCTCCACCAGCTCCTGCCAGTTCTCAATGGGAAGACAGGACAAGACTTGTCCAAGGGAGAATCCAGAACATGCAAATCAGGGTACTCCAGAGAGAGAGGCTAGTGGACAGCTGCAAACATAATCTATGGGAAGGTGAGCCCTATTCTCAATGTACACTCTGATTCAGCAAAAGGTTAACTAATGCATGCTGCCATTTGACCTTTAATATTTATTTATAGTTAGCTCAAGGGTGGGGGATGGGGGGAGGACCAACAAAAACAAAGTATGTCTGAAAATGCTATAATGAAATCCGAGGGCTGGTGAAGTGGCTGTGAGGTCAAGATGCCTGCAGCCAAGCCCGACTCAATCCCCAGTGACTGTGTGGAAGGAAGAACTGACTTTCAGAAATTGACCTTGGGCCAGGTGCAGTGGAGCACGCCTTTAATCCTAGCACTCAGGAGACAGAAGCAGAAGGGTCTCTGTGAATTCAAGGCCAGCCTGGTCTACTTAGTCGTTCCAGGCCAGCCAGGGCCGCATAGTGAGAACCTGCCTGGGGTTTAGGGGTGGGAGGGAGATTTCTATCAAAGACAGAAACAAACCAACCCACCATAGTTTCTAACACCATTTATATCAATTATCCAGAAGAGACAAATTCATAAAGACAGAGAGTTAGCAGGTGCTGAGGACCGTGGGGAGAGGGCATGCTTGAGTGCTGACAGGTATGGCGGACACATCTTTTCCACCCTGAAAATGGTGGCATTAGGAAGTAGTGACAGATCACGTGACCTTGTGATATAATAAAAACGGTCCACTTTTACACTTTGGGTACAGTTTGGGAGCTGGGAATACAGCTCAGTGGTAGAGTGTGTGCTTAGCGCACTTGAAGTCCTGGTGTTGTCCCCACAACCAAATAAGGAACTGACAAATACATTGTGGTGGTGTCCACTTCTAAACCCAGGTCTTGGGAGGCAGAGGTTCCAGTTTAAGGTCATGCTCAGCTACAGAGCAAGCTCAAGAACAGCCTGGACTGTGTAAGACCATTCTCTAAAAACAAGCACATGAATGAATGAATGAATGAATGATACCTAAGAAAGGAACGTGCCTTATGGTGTAAAAACTATATGTTGGCTGAGAGTTCCTGTTCCAGCTTCCACCTCTCCATGGTCAGCCCCAAATACTGACCATGAACCCTGTCCACCATCAAGCTACAATCAAACACCAAGACACACCAGGAGGTTAAGGCTGGACAAGGATCTTGCAAAGGAGCAGACCTCTCCGGTCATGATCATAATACAAAGTAACTACAGTTCCCTGAGACTGAGCACTTGACGAGGCAGCATCTACCACCGCTAAGGGTTTGTCACGCATCACCACAATAGGCCTCCTGATGACCTTGAGGTCAGTGGTACTGTCCCCATGTTCGGGATGAGGAAACTGAGGCTAAGTGACATCCTATGACAAAGTCTTTGACATGGTGGCTCATGCCTATAAACCCCTGAACTCAGGAGACATAGATAAGAAGATTGTCATGGGTCCCAAAGTTGACTGGCTCTCTGGTGAGGTCCGGGCCAGCCTGGCTATAGAGTGAGAACCTATCCCAAGCAAAACCACGGGAGCTGGAGAGATAGCTAAATGGTTAAGAGTACTTACTGTTCCTCAAGAGGACCCAGGCTCTGTTCCCCAGCACCCAGAGGTGGCTCACAACCATTATAACTCCATTTCTAGGGGATCCATGCCTCTTCTGAACTCTGAGGACTCCTGAACACATGTGGTGCACACACATACTTTAGCACACACACACACACACACACACTAATATATAAGACAAGTATTAAAAAAACAAAAAACAAACAAACAAAAAAAAAACCCAAACTCGAGAGAGCTGGGAGGTAGTTCCTTTGGTAGAAAGCTTGCCTAGAATCCACAAAGCCCCCTGCTTGATACCCAGTACAGCAACTCAAAGCATGGAGGGCACTACTTTAACTGCTGCACTGGAGAGATAAAGACAGTAGAGTCAGAAGTTCAAGGCTATCCTCAGCCTCACAGGGAGTTCTAGACCAACCTGGGTTATATAGACCCTGTCTCAAAGTTAACAAGTAGCACAATTGGTATGGAAAGAAGCCCAGACTTTTCTGTCTGGAAGCTCTTGACTACATTGTGTGTGGGGGGGCATCCTCCCATGATTTATGTCACCCCCATGTCTCCTCCTTCCTTTCCTCCCTTGCTTCTCTTCCCGCACCCCTTTCTCCAGGGGCTCATGTAACCTAACACTGGCCATATCCTTCTGTGGCCAGTGATGGTCGCCCTTGAACTCCTGCTGCCTGCCGCCTCTCCCGCGTGTGATTAAGGTGCACCCCACACCCAGCTTCCACCTCTGTTTTCTGTAACCAGCTGTACGTTTCTTTATGTCTGTCTCAAGCTCTTTCTGCACCTTTCTTGAGAAGGCCCTTTAGTGCAGGGGGAAAAGGTAGCTGTAGGACCTGTCTCTCTGCTTCCGGAACCTTCGCCGTGACCTCAGGCAGGTGCAAACTGGTGGCAGCCACGACCTGTTCCACAAAAGACAAAGAGAAACCTGTTTTTCCTCATCAAGGGTGCTGGAATTAGACAGTGTTTGGTTTTCCCTTGATGGAGGATCGTTCCCTATTCCCACTGGGCAGGAACCAGTTCCTGTTAGGCAGGGCAGCCTGGGCCCCTGCCAGGACCTTGGGGGAGGGGTCTCCTTTCTGGGCCGCTCCAGAGCTCTCTGTTCCTTGGGAGACATCAGAGGTTTAATCATTAATGGGCACGTTTACCTTTGGTTGCCGGCTGCACTGGGATCCGTTCCCAGGAGCAATTATCTCTGACACATTATTTTGTGTAAAATCACTTTTAGCTGATAAAGCTGAAATAAAAGGGGTCCATTACCCAGTGCTGGCCTCTTGGTGTCTGGGGCTCCCTGGGACCTAACCAAGGAGTCAGCCTTTAGGGGCTGTGAAAAGGCTTCTAGAAAACACGCCGAAAAGCCGCCTGATGTGTTTTCAAATCCTCCACGTGTCACCCCCATCTGCGGTTTCTGGGCTTGGCAGAGTGTCCTGGAGGCACGCCCACTTCGCGCAGATCTACCTGGGGCCAGGGAAAGTCGATGACTTGCACCCCCTGTTCCGGGGTCCTGCGTGAAAGCTGTGTGCTCCCCCGCCTCCCAGCCCAGGCTGGGTCCAGGCACTAAGGGGAGGAGGGGCGTCCTTGGTGCTTCAGTCAGTGAGCGCATTGTCTGTGCGCATGTCACCCTTCCCTGACCTTCCAGGTAGCTGGCTGAAAACACACCCATTACTTGGGAGAGCCCCATCAGGCCACCCATTCCCTGGGAGAGCCCGGTCAGGCCCAGCCACCACAGCTGTTACAGCTGTACTGGGGGGGGGGGCGGGGAAGAGACCCTCATGGGAGGGGAACGTTTGCTCTCCTGCTTTTTCTATAACCTCTTCTTCCACCCTAGGTTCCCAGGGTCCCTTCTTGCCATTCTCCCTGCCTTTGAGCTCCATCTGTGACTCACCTTCAGTACTGACTCCCCTACTGAGACATCTATGACCTCCGGCCGCCTCCCCTGACACCCACAGTTCTTTCCCCTCAGCCTTGGGAACCTCCGAGTGCACCTTCACGGTCTTGCTGCTAATTCTTCCCCGATGTGTTTTTGGGTTTGAATGTTTCCACTGCAGAGGCTCGGCAGAGCTAGCTGGCCAGTGGTGGTCCCGCTCCCAGGCTGCTCAGTCAATAGTGCTCGGGCAGGAATAGGCCAAAGACCTGGAGCCATACTGAGAGGCTGAGGAGCTGGGTCTCCGCCAGCTGCTGCCTGTTTTCCTCAGTAGCCCCAGACTCTCCCTCTGTGGTGCTTCTGAGACTGAGCTTCGTTTCCTGATGTTTTGTGAGGCTCAGGCCGATGTGACCTTTGGGGCCTGCCAGGAACCCACCCCCACCCCCACAGCCTGCCCCCACATACTCTGCAATGGTCAGATGCACTCAGAAACTCTAACCAACTTGGGCTTTGTATGATGAAGCCTTGGTGGAAGGAATGGCTGACCAGAGTTGCTGACTGGCGCAGCCCCGTGTGGAGCCTGCTCGCTGTTAACGGAATTCAGGAAACTGAGGAAGATTAAGGTAGAGGACCCAGGGATTTGGAGTCCCAGCTCCACCCTGAGGAGGTCCTGGGCCCGTTCTGGGTCCTGCTAAGAAACCCAGCCCCACTGCCCTGTGAGAGACAGAGCCTGCCTGCATGGAGTTGAGGAGAGATGGCTTCCTAGGCAGCAGGCCTTCTGAGTCCTTCTGACCAGCCCCCTTTTTTTGCACCCTGCTATAATCACATTCCCCAGGCACAGTGCTTGCCCAGCTGGTCTCTCTTGCTCCGTACCTTTTTAATATAAGTGTAGCTAAGGCTGGCCTGGCATTCCCTGTGTAAACAAAGAGGGCCTAAACCTCAGGCCTTCCTGCCTCCACCTCCCAAGTGTTAGGATCACAGGTGTAGGCCACCTCCTCCAGCTTCCTCCCTAAGACCCTAGCAGACTTGATCCATTAGTGAGTACATACTCTGAAAACAAGGTTTGTTTTCAATTGAGCTGGGTGTGTAACAGCTATTTTCACACAAACCACAGAGGTGCATTCCAGCACACACTCTGCAACCCCACACCCTCCAGAGCAAGCTGAGTGTGGCCTCCAGAGAGTGGTGTCTGTGTCAGGGTGGGGGTGGTGATGGGGGCAGGCAGGCACCACTGCCTCCTCCCTGAGAGTCACCGCTGAGAACACAGCTTAGATGCACATCTTCCCAACCAATAGGCTGTGTTATCTCCAGTATGCATGGGAGAGGCAGGTGATGGTTTCCAGATGTTCTGGGAGCAGCCTCCCATCCCCAGCCCAGCCCAAGCCAAGCTCCTCCTACATACTTGAAGTGCATGCCAAATGGTAATGTCTAGATCCAGGGGTAGGATAGAATGGGCTGGGTGGGGTCTCCAGGGTCCTGCAAACACCTGCAGGTGGGCTTGTGAGGATCAGCAGTAGAGGGTCTAGTCTGACCTCAGGCACCACTTATCATAGCATGGCTGGCATAAGCAATAGCATTACTGAGGACAGCTCCATAGAAAGGGACAGGACAGACCGAGAGGACAAGGGCTGGAAGGTGACTTGTGAGCAGGAGGCTGGCAGGGCCTTGGTCAAGCCTTCCCGGAGTATCCAATGGTTCTTGGACCTTGCAGGTATAAACCAGGCCTGCCCTGACCCAAGTCTCTGTCTCCTCAAACCAGTAGCTCATTAGCTACTCAGATAAACTAATTGTTTAGAGGCTTCTTAGAGTACACAGACACACTCCAGCCCCTCCCTCTGATTCATCATCCTACACATAGGAAAACCGAGGTTGAGAAACTAGAGATGGCTCAGTGGTTAAGAGCGCCGACTGCTCTCCCGAAGGTCCTGAGTTCCAATCCCAGCAACCACATGGTGGCTTACAAACCATCTGTAAGGAAAACCGAGGTCCAGAGAGGGGAGTGGTTAACTTAGGGACACAAGGCAGTAGAGCTAGGGCTGTCCCCATGGAGGGAGGGCAGGTTTGGCATTGAAAGTCAAGCCTGGCCTGGAGCCAACTGTGGGCTGGGGGAGTTGAGGGTGCTCTTTCTTCTTTAAGCCTTAATTCCAAAAAAAGATACTCACTTGCAGGACCCAGTCTCTAAGCATTGCTGGGAGATGACAGACAGATAGACACAGAGAGAAGAAGAAGAAGAAGAAAAAGAAGGAGGAGGAGGAGGAGAGTGAGGGGAGGGGGAGAGGAGAGGGAGAGGAAGAAGAAGAAGGAGAAGAAGAGAGGAGAGACACTGCCAGACAGGATACCTCCTCAACTAACCCCTTACCCTTGGGTACTTTCCTTGGGTACTTGGGGGTGTCCTTAGGTCTTGAACAGAAATTAAGAGGCCTTCCAGCTAGGTGGGCCTTAGTTACCCTCCAGAGCTCAGTTTTTATGTCCTTGTCTCTGTGGGCAGGCCTGGCCACTAGAGCAGGGCATCTGCCTGGCAGGACAGAGCCTCTCACCCCACAGTGCATGCTTACTGCCTTCTGGGACACACCCAGAGCCTTGTTCTTAGTGTTGGCACCAGACTGTGTCTTCTCGTACACACGAGAACCCAGAGACAGGTGAAACAATCAGGGTGCTGGGAGCCCCAGTCACACAACTCCGGCTTTTTCTCTGTGGATCTTCCTGCCCCCTGCCCGCAAAGGTGCCCAAGAGGTTCTTTCGCAGATTCAGAGGGTCAGAGGTTGCCTGTCAGCACCTGTGGAATGTCTTCATACCACCGCAATCTCTGAGTCTCATCCCCTTCCCCAAGGCCTTGAGTAGCACGCTGACATTCAGAACAACTGAGCTAGGCTCCCAGAAGGCTATGCAGCATCCAGTGCCACCATTCTAGAATCTTCTTTGCCTGATGACGTGTTATCACAGAGACATGAAGGGGACTAATGAAGAAGCCAGTGAGCATGGGCCCATGTCATAACATATCCCCAATTCCCCCTTGGCTCAAACAGTCCTTCACCCCCAACTTCTCCTCTCCCCACAGAGCTGTCAGGATCCAGTGGCCACCTCATGTGGGTGTCCTCCAGCCCACCCCAGGGCTCCCAGGAGGACCTTGAGGCTTCCTGTGGTCAACTCTGTGTCTGACGATGCTGGCCTTGAAAGCGGCCTCAGTAACAGTGTCCTCTGTGGGCTTCTCCGGGGGCAGCATGTCAGCGGATGGAGGTCGCCTGCCTACACCCTTGCTTCCTGCGCTCCTGTTCCTATCCACCACTAACTGCTCGTCTTTGACAGTACAGAGAGGGCTTGGTGTGGAGATGAGAAACCCTCATGTAACTAAGGGCTTCTGTTCGTGGCTCCCAGCCATCGCAGTCTTCCTACCGAGGTGGCTCCAATGTCCTGGCAGGGCAGCCCACCCCACCAATTTCAATTAATTAGGTCCTATGTGGGCCAGGAGCCCAGGGACCACCCTGGTGGTAGGGCCACCTGCATTGCTGTTGTCAAAATCCAAAGTTATAGCAAGTTTTATATTTTTAAAGATTTATTTGTTTATGTATGTGAGTACACCGTAGCTGTACAGATGGTTGTGAGCCTTCATGCGGTTGTTGGGAATTGAATTTTAGGACCTCTGCTCACTCTGGTCAACTCTACTCGTTCAGTCCCTGCTCACTCTGGCCCAAAGATTTATTTATTATTATAAATAAGTACACTGTAGCTGTCTTCTGTTGCCAGAAGAGTGGCATCAGATCTCATTGCCGGTGGTTTCGAGCCACCATGTGGTTGCTGGGATTTGAACTCAGGACCTTTGGAAGAGCAATCAGTGCTCTTACCCACTGAGCCATCTTGCCAGCCCAAGTTACAGCAAATTTAAGTGTCAAGATCTTAATTGGATTTACTTTCCATTTACAGAATGGAGCAGAACCTCATTTCATAAAAATAAAACCTACTCGTGTGCCAGTGTCCTGCGGTTTTGGATTTAAGTTTGGAGAAAGGTCAACAGAACAGGCACATCCCCCAAATCAGAATGGTTTATCTCAAAGTTATTTTTCCTGTAGAGGAGACAGGGATAGGGAGCGGTGGAGACATACTGATTGGTTAGCTTCCAGTCACTTAGGTTAGATAACAGCTGGTTTGGGGTTGGCAAAGTCTGTCAGTGAGTGACACGTGTGAGCGCCTCCATTGTGATTCCCAGTCTGCTATGTAACACTAGAAAGACAAATATGTCAACATCACACATTTATAAACATTTTCCTCAGAAAATGAGTTTATTTTCCCCGATTTCAGGAGAAATACACATATATCTACAGACCCTGCGACGGTCCTGATGGTCCTGTGTGATCTCAGGCGAGTCGTCCTGCCTTCCTAAGGCAGCCCCTGGAGCTGGATCCCTCCCTTCCCCGGGTAGGTGTTTCCAGAGCTGGCTTCCGTGCTGCTGCATGAAGGAGGTCTGTCTTCTACCATGGCCGTGGCCCATTTGAGGAGAAGCTGGAAGAGCTGGATAGCTTCCCCAGCCTGGAAGTGAGGGCCAGCCCCGCTGCAGTGCAAACCTGGCTCCCCAACCCAAAGTCCAGGCCCTAAGAATTAGTGCTCGGGATGGTTTTTTCTTGTTAAGATTTTTATTGGTGTGTGTGAGTGTGTATGTGCAAGAGCACATGTGTTCTCGTGTGTGCACACATATGACTTAAAGTATTCATGGAGGCCAAAAGACATTGTCGAAGCTGGGCAGTGCTGGCGCATGCCTTTAATCCCAGCACTCAGGAGGCTGGCAAATCTGAGTTCTAGACCAGCTTGGTCTACAGAGTGAATTCCAGTACAGGTGGGCTACAAGGAGACCCTGTCTCAAACAAGCAAACAAACAAAACCACACACGAAAAAGAAGTTTTTGTGTTCTCCAGAGATGCAGGTGGTTGTGAACCACCCGGTGTAGATGCTGGGCACTAAACTTGGGTCCTCTCCAAGAGCAGGACTTGCCCTTAACTGCCAAGCCAGTTTTCCAGCCTTGGTGGTTGGTTGGTTGGTTGGTTATTCTATGCAGAGTTACACCCATGTAGCCCATGCTGGCCAAGAACTCACTACCTACAGTAATTTCCTTGCTTCAGCCTGTTGGGTGCTTTATTTTTTTTTTTCTAGGTATTCTAGAACATTCTACAGAACCGCCTGAGCAGCCTCCCTCCAGTTTCTCAGGCCTTCTTCCTCCTCTGGTTCCTTCTGGTCGGGTGGAATGTCAGTCAACCAGCTGGAAGTGGGAGGGGGACTCAGAGGATTCTGGTCTGCCTTTCTGCTCAACCCTGACAAGCAGTGGTGCCCCAAGGCTACCCTGCAAGCAAGATGACCCGCTCTGGGACCACGAAGGAATCACACACGCGGGCTCTGTTCTGAGAAAGGGACAGGTTTAGATGAGAAACAAGAGCACTGCGCTGCTGCCTCTGGCATCTCGGAAAAACTCCAGGCTTCATGACAACAGCTTGTACCTAGAACCGAAAAAGAAGCCAGAAGCGTGCATGAGCAACAGGAATTCCAGTCAGTCTGAGCAGCTCTGGACTCCCCACCACAGGAGGCTGGGCCTGCACATTCCTGTAGCCATCTTCATCACTGCTGAGCCCCCTTCCCTCTGCTCTGGGCCGCATGGACCGTCCAGACTGGGCACCATGGCGATTCATGAGGATGGCCAGCCGTCTGTCCATCCCAGACTAAAGGCCCAAAACTGGCCCTGCAAGGCAGACCTGGGTTTTGAGAGCCTGAGCCCTCTGGCTGTGCCTCCTAAGCCCCTCTGTCCCTGTAGGGCCTGCCTTGTGGAAGCACAAAGAATTAGCTTTCGAAGCAGCAGGTCAGGAAAAGCAGGGTCTAACTGATATTCTAATTAGGGCGGCTTGAGCCTCCTCCACCCCATGACAGTGCGAGCTCGGCCTGCTGGGGACAGAGAGCGCAATGACAGCTCTGGTCTCCTCCTGCCTGATTTTGCTGGAGGCATCTTTCCTCCCTTCTGTTCATCAATTGTTTCTTTTTGGCCAGCATGGTGGGGGATGGGGCTCATGGACACTGTGGCTACGGTGGCACCTGTGTTCTCTCCCCAAGCCTAAGCCATATTGCCCTCCTGCTCCAACAGAGACCCAGCTTTCCTTCCTCTGGCCTTGGCCTGCCTACCTGGAAAGGCACTGGGTTGGCTTCCATTCAGGCTGATTCCTCATTAAACAGACACGCCCCTTGAAAGTTCCGTTTTCCTGGTCACTCATTAGGAAACCCAGTTCCTGGCCTACCTTCACGAGAGAATGGGGAGCCGAGCTGTGCAGACTGTGGAGGCCCCACTCTGCAGAAAGAAGGTCTCCCTAGGAGACAGCAACAGATGCCACAGACTGGCCCTGGCCATGCTCATCCCGCTTTCAGGGACCCACGAGTCCCTCCTCCCCCAGCCCTACCTAGATGAGGATACAGGAGAGCCAGGCTCAGTGATGACTCCGGGAGCAGAAGGAAGTCCTGAGTCACCCTGGCCGGGAGCAGGAAGTGGTTATCACCAGAACCAGCACTCCCAAAGCCCAGGAAGCCAGAGTGTGACGTCACAGCGGTGATGTCACCAGCCAGCAGGGATAGGAAGCATCTGCCAGGTCCCCAGCAGCCAGCCCTGTGCTTCTCCGTTCATCCTCTGTCCCTCTGTCCACCATGCGTGCTGCGGTCTACCCTGAGCACCGTGGCTGGCTGGGAATAGCTGAGTGAGGGCCTTGTCTAGTCTAGTAGGACACAGTGTGTGGTTCAGAGCTGGCAGGCGGGGCCTGGGCGGCTAGGGGGCGGGGCCGTGCCTGGGACCGCCCTCAGGAAAGGCCTCACTGAGCAGTTGGTGGTGTCTGCTTTGGGGCTTTGTGGGGTTCTGGGCCAGTTAAAACTTCCCTTCCTGGTGGAGGCAGTTTCACACAGCCTCCGTGTGGATGGACTCTGGCTATTTACAGGGCTGTAGGAAGAGGCTGAGTCACCAGGTAGCCTCCCTGGAGGCCCATGAGACTGGTCACCAAGGTCACAACCCTTGTGAGGCTGGTAGCCTGGAGCCTCTGGACCCTGACCCGAATGGGAGTTCAACTCTGCCCTGATAAGATATCATCTGCAGCCCGCTGGGCTTGGGGACTGTCACTTTATTGGTTTTGAAGTGCCTTGTTATTTTTTTGGTTATAGAGGTGATGTGGCCGAGTGATAAAGTCCTTTAGGCACCAGTGTGTGTGGGCGATGTTGTTGTTGGTGCCACCTCATGATGGGATGACTTGCCCAATCATAATTTACTAAAATCACAGCTCAACTAAGACCCTGGTAGAGAGAAATGCCATGAACCCCAGTCCTTCCCCACCTGAAGACCATCCACGACACACTTCTGGGGAGCCTCGCTCGGTGTGAACTGTAGGGTAGGTCTGGGTAAGAGCTGGACAAGAGAGCTGCTGACCCAGCCGGCCTGCCCTCCCCCCACCCCACCCCCAGCTGCTGTGACCACCCGGCATGCTGCTTATCTTGTTTCCCCAGATGCTTCCTGTGTGGGATGTAGGGGTGGGAGTGAGGGCCAGGCACTCTTCCAGGTCGCTCTGGAGACCTGATGTATCCCAAAGCTGAATGAACCCTGGGGGGAAGACTCCTGATGGCTTGCACGTGGGCCTTGAGGGAGAGACTGAGGGGGCACTCAGTCCCTGCATACCGTCCTTGGATGGGGTCCTCACCCACTGCGAGGCTGTAGGAGGCTGCCCCTGCCAGAAGTAAAGGCTAAGCCCGCTTCCCGTGCTGTCCTTGATATGCCCCAGCCATGGAAGCAGGTCAGGCCTCGGGGCAGCCCTCATACCAAGCTCCACTAAGTGGCACCCCTAGCTACTCCTCTTCAGCCCAGAGGGCATCCTCCTCTTCCTCCTCACTTCTCTGAACACAGAGGAGCATGCAGGCACAGAGCAGGGTGCAATAGCGACATGTCTGAGAACTCCACGGAAAGGTGCCCGCGGACACTGCCAGGCTTTCACCAGGTCCCCCTCCCTCATATCCCCTGGAACTTGTTTGCTCAACTCTGGTTCTCATCTGGGAACCTGGCTTCCCAAGGAACTTTGAGACCAGAGCCACCTCCATTGTATGTGTGATGGGGTTGGGCGGGAAGGGGGGGTGGGAAAGAATGCCTAACTAGTTACAAACCTTCCACATTCACAAAAGCTTACAGTTCATAATGGAATCTTTTCTGGCCCACAGCCCTGCAAAGCCCCAAAGCAGACACCACCAACTGCTCAGTGAGGCCTTTCCTGAGGGCGGTCCCAGGCACGGCCCCGCCCCCTAGCCGCCCAGGCCCCGCCTGCCAGCTCTGAACCACACACTGTGTCCTACTAGACTAGACAAGGCCCTCACTCAGCTATTCCCAGCCAGCCACGGTGCCCAGGGTAAACTACAGCACGCATGGTGGACAGAGGGACAGAGGATGAACGGAGAAGCACAGGGCTGGCTGCTGGGGACCTGGCAGATGCTTCCTATCCCTGCTGGCTGGTGACATCACCGCTGTGACGTCACACTCTGGCTTCCTGGGCTTTGGGAGTGCTGGTTCTGGTGATAACCACTTCCTGCTCCCGGCCAGGGTGACTCAGGACTTCCTTCTGCTCCCGGAGTCATCACTGAGCCTGGCTCTCCTGTATCCTCATCTAGGTGGGGCTGGGGGAGGAGGGACTCATGGGTCCCTGAAAGCGGGATGAGCATGGCCAGGGCCAGTCTGTGGCATCTGTTGCTGTCTCCTAGGGAGACCTTCTTCCTGCAGAGTGGGGCTTCCACAGTCTGCACAGCTCGGATACCCATTCTCTCCTAGACTGCTGGGGCAGCAGGGTAGCCTTCTTGTCTCTCTCCCTGGTTTTAAGTTGATTTCCATTCTCACCTATCCCAGACTGTTGTGTCCTGAGGGACTTCAGTCACCTAAGTTCACTGTCATATGGTCATACACTACCTTGCTGATTGGTATTGCCACCTCATCTGCAGTTGAGGACTGTTAACCCTGGACAGGACTCCAGTAGAGTGTGCTGTCTTTCATCTATGTGCTACACGGGCATCAGGTCCAGGCTGGGGTCTGGAAAGTGGAAGCAACCAGGGAGCCTTTCAGCTGGGCTCAGGAGTTGAGAGCTCTTCCTGTGACACTTAGGTCTGGGCCCAGCACTTCCTTTTTTTCCTGGCTACCTCTCAGACAGGCCTTGGCCTAGGCACTGGTCTTCTACTGCCCTCTTGGGGACATCTTTGCTTTAGGCTCCACCTGTCTGGTACTTGGTATCCCTCCCGTCTGTCAGGCAGCTTCTTAGACCTTTGCCTTCTGGTGAGGCCATTGTAAGCCTTGTATTGTCTCCAGCACCCTCCAAAGCCACCATGGCACCCTCCCTCAATTGTGACCATACTGTTGTCCCTTTTCAACTGCAACCTTTCCTCAGCTTCCTCAGCCCAGGGGTCACTGGGCAGCACCTGAGGTCTCCTGGGAGGGTGGCCCCGGAACTCGCCTTTCACGATGCTCTCCTGGGAAGGACACACCATAGGCTCACCTAGACAGATGTACTCCTAGTCACAGTGGGATCTTTAGGACTAAGATGACAGATCTGGAGAGGCCACCGGAGCCTATGGGTGAGTGGGGAGGCTGGGTTGTGGGGTCCGGCCTGGGGTAGTCTTCTGGGAGTGTTTGCTGGTTGTGACCACAGGAAAGGGGTAGATAGTGGGTACACTTGGCTGGCTTAGAGGCCAGAGAATTTGGACCTGGAGGAAGGATTGGGCAGAGCACATTGGAAAAGCTTGGCTACCCATCAGGGAGGTCTGCCTGTGGGGCTTGGAAAGGCACTGCATGCAGGAAGGGTCCTTTAAGCACTGAGGCCATAAGTGTGTGGCGGGTGTCTGGAGAGACCCTGGGCTTATCTGCTTTCTGCTACTTCCCTGCCACTAGGAACCACTGTGCTAGACTCTTTTGGTTTTAGGAGCCAGTGTACTAGACTCCGTTGGTTTAGCTGAGGATTTTGTCACCTTGTTCGCTTTGATCTGATACGTCTTTTCCTTTGATGGGAACTCCTCTAGTGTTTGGGATGGAAAACATGATCGTTGTTTGGGGGTCTTCCCAATGTAAAAGAAATACTTGGTGGAGCCCTGGCATTTGGCTCTTCCAGAAACTCCCATGGGGCCAGAGTTTCCCCAGACCCAGCTGACATAGAGGCTAGCCTGAGGTCAGCATATAGGCAGCACTGTGTGCACTCCTTGCCCAGAGGCTTAGAGATGAGAGGAGCTAGGGTAGCCGTAAGGTGACCTTATTAGACTCCAAGGGTGCCAATCTCTCTACAAACTTGCAATAAAATGTTACTTTACATTTTATTGTTTAAGATCACATGGGAAGCCAGGCATGGTGGTGCATACCCATGATGTCAGTACTGGGGAGGTTGGGGCTGGAGGCTGCCATGAGTTTAATGCTAGGCTAGACAGTGTACATACAAATCACCCAGGCTACTCAGAGGAAGATCCTATCTGCAAACAGCAACAACACAAAGCAAATAAAATGAGGACAGAAAGCCGCATAGTAATTCTTGAGTATAGTTTTGTAAAAACTGAAGCATTGGCCATAAATTTAAAGTTCGTCTTGACAAGTCCCATCTGATCTCGTCCCCTCTTCAGGATGCATTCACTATTCTGGTTTTGGATTCATTTTGTACTATTTACATATGTGGATGGATTTTTTTGTTAGTGCTGTTTGTTTTTAGATAGATTCTCACTGTGTAGTCCTGGCTAGCCTGGAACTTCCTATGTAGACGAGGCTAGACTTGAACTCCAGAGATCCACCTTGCCTCTGCCTCCCCAGTGCTGGGACTAAAGAGGTGAGCCACAATGTCTGCTAATATGTGCAGGTTTTAAATCATGGTATCACGGTGCATACAGCCCGCCTCTGCAGGTCTCTCTTGGAGCTCTTATTGCTTCAGTTTGTAGGAACTGACTTTAGAGCCTGTCCCTGCTGCAAAGGGCCCCATCTACAGCCATGTCCTCCGCAGCAATCATGACCCCATTTTATCTATGAGAAGGTTGGGGCTCTGTGTGTGTGTGTGTGTGTGTGTGTTGGATTGATTGGCTCAGGGTCTGGGAGAGGGCTAGGAGGAGCAGGCTTGACCTGGCAGCAAGGAATGATGACCAGGACCCCAGCCACAGGGCAGCAAGGGATGCTGGGGAATGTTGTGACGCCAGCTGTGTTGGGTTTGGGGATGGCACATAAGCACTCTGGGACCTGGAGGAGTTATTGAGGCATGATATCTGGCCACATGTTCTCCCTTTCAGACACCAGGCCCCTCTGCTGGCCAGGCTGGGTTTGCAAAGCTGGACCTTGCGCTCCAGGATATCAACTCTGACCCACTTCTGTACTGGCTGCTCCTAGGTGTTCTCACCCCTACTCCTACGGGGAAATGCCAATCCTCCTACCTCACCAGCGTGGAGTGGCCTCTCTACTGGGTATCTGTCCCCTAGGACCCATGTCAGGGCCAGGTATACGCTGTTATAGAAAGGGCAGGCTTGCCAGGTGGGTGGGGTGTGATATGTGATATGCCCTTTGGTCAAAGGGGCCAACGTGGTAATTAGGGCAAGCATCCGTCAGAAGAGAAGTGCTGGAGATGCTCACCTGTGTCCTAAGCCTGGCTTCCTTCTGATTCAAGGTTGCTTACCATTTGCCAGCCTGAAATAGTAAATCCAGGCATCTGGCAGACCATGGTCTTACTCCATTCTTCAGAAATGGGCCTCCCTCAGCTGACCTGCCTCCATCCCTGGTGTTTGACTGACTCAGGCTAAGGCCATCCCCAGCACCGGGCAGTGTTGTTGGCCTGGTTCCCCAGGGCTGGCTCCACTGGACTACCTTGTTTCAGTCTCCTTGGAGACCACTAGCTACACAAAGCCACAGGTGCCCAGTGGTAAGGGCCACCTTCACCCTCAGCTATGGTGTGGGCCTGAGGGTTCCTTGTAATCCTGGTCCACTGCTCAGTGGGCCTTGGGAACCTTGGGGCTGGCCATACTAGCTGGACTCCCACAAGCTTTTCTTCTTCGTTTTAAAGAAATTTTTGTTACAGCAGAATTTTATAATCCAAATTACATTTCTTCGCTCAGCTCTCAACTCTGTTACTTAAAGTAGGACAGCCGCCCTAAGCCATTTCACAGTAAAGAATTATAAGGCTCAAGAAAGGGATGCCTGAATTTTGTATTTTGCTAAAAATTCTTTTCCCCAGGGTCTTTAAAACCCTTTAATTTTTTTCATATTTCACTATTCATATAAATGTTTTTATTTATTTCAGAGAGAGAGAGAGAGGGAGGGAGAGAGAGAGAAAGAGAGAGAGAGAGAGAGAGAGAGAGAGAGAGAGAGAGAGAGAGAGAGCACTGTATAGGAGTGGCGCTCAGAGGACTGGTTCTCTCCTTCCACCAAGTGAGCCTCAGTCTCAGGTCGTCAGGCTTGGCTGCAGGCACAGGCACCCTCACCTCCTGAGCCAGCTCAGCAACCGCTCGCCCACTTGTCCTTTTAAATCAAGTAATTTAGGGCCAGCATTCTTCACTAGATCTGGCATTTGCTCAGTATGTTAATAAGACTCAAGGTTTGTTTTTCCTTTTTTATATTTTTCAAAATTTCACAGCATTAATATTGTGAAATCTTTTCCAATACTTACATCTTCAAATGTTTAGATACTTTTCTTTGGTGAAGCATGAATTTATCATCACGGCTCATGATTCATCCTAAACAGTTGGAGCTCTGTGCTCTGTTAGCTGCTATCTGGGCAGCTGTTGGGCTTGGTGGCCTTGCTGTACAGATACAGTTCCATCGTCCTTAGAGCAAAAAGACTGACTGAAGAATGCAGCCTATGAAGGGGATTTGAAGTGCGAGCCTCCAACATGGCTGTGGTTCTGCCAGCAAGAGCAGGGTATGTGGCTTGAAACATTGTCCACCTGATGTTTGCTTTTGCTTTTAAGACAGATGCCAACACGGAAGCTAACAGTTTCTGACCTCATATGTAAACAACAGGCCATTTCAGGGTAGCTTGCAGCTATGCGTTATAGTTGGGGATGTTAGAGGGTCATGCAGCACGGTCCTGGCAGCTGCCAGGAAGGAGATGCCAGCTGGGGAGCTGAGGATGGGGTCCAGGGCAGTGTGGACACTTGCCATTCTCTGCATATAACGAGTAAGGTGGGTCTGGCATCTTCTCGACACTGAACTAAAGCTACGTACACGGTCTTGGAAATGCAGGAGGTGGTGGCACATGGGCGTTTTCATCTTATGCATGTGGTGCCTGTGGTGAGCAGAAGAGTGTGCCAGATCCACAGGCGTGAGCTGCCATGTGGGTCCCCGAAACAGAATCCTCTGCAAGAACAAGTGCTCTTGACCACTGAGATTCCCCCAGCCCTTCCTACCCGGGTCTTCGTGCCTGCCTGCATTGTCTCAGTCCCATCTGATCTCAGCAGTGACCGCCGTCTCCGTCTTTAAGGGAGTGTTTGAAGACACTGTGCTGTGGGAAGAAGTTTCCATGTGGAGCTTTTTCGGAGAAGGACCAGAGCTTGTGACGAGCCTCCATGTAGTCATCACCTGATGGCACATCTTCTCTTCGGTATCCTCCATATTGTTCCCTTCTGCCCTAATATTCTGAAGCCACCAAGGAGCTTTCTGTTGACAACATTGACCAGATTCACTCCAGGAGCTGAATTCTAGGCTGGGGCCCAGAATAGATGTGCTTAAACAGAGCTCTCTCAGAGTCTTGGCGGAGCAGCCAAGGCTGAGCGCTGGGACATTGAGAGACCCCAGGGGAGGTGGAAGAGATGAGTTTACCTGGATCCGTTAAAGGACACTGGTATCTTTCCTCCAAGTTCCTTCCAGAGAATCAGCTGCTCCAGACAGGGACGAATCCCCCTAATGTCCCCTTCCCTACCTCCTCTTATAGGGTCTTGGCAGGAAGAGAGCAATGCCTTCCTGTCTCCTTGATGACGTATCAGCCGTGTCAGCCCCCCACCAGTGAGAGAAAAGGCCTGTGGGATATACCCATCTGCAAGGGTTAACTGAGACACCATGAGGATAAATGTTCCCTAGGCCTCAGCCAGCTGGATCCCGTGATCCAGAGCCTGGTGCTGGCACAGCCAGCAAACAAAGATGCTTTGTTCATGTACGAGAATAAACACTTCCCCTGGATATTTACTCCCGGGCTCAAGTGTAATATGGGGTGTAAGTTACTCTTTAACAGGCAATTGGATACTGGCTGTTGAGTTCTGAACTAATTTCCTGGAGGGAAGGGATGGCTACATCTGCCCAGGGGATGACCAGCCTCAGGAGCGCCTATGGCTGGCCATTACCAGAATCTGAGAACAGACACAGTGGCCACTGCAGGCTTCTCCAAGAGGCAGGGGAAGCGGAATGAAATGGAGGCCCAGCAAAGGGGATGTTTATTTTGCCAAGGCAAGGAACCTGCCTGTCCATTCCCCTGCATCCACACCAGCTGCTTGGGAGAAGGCAGTCATCGTGTGCTTTGGGTGGGAATAGGCTGTCCAGTGCCACGGTGCCCAGCCCCAAGCTCCATTCCCACCATTAACTGTTGCTACCCAAGTCTAAGCCTAGTCTTCTAGATCAGAGGCAATGGCTGACATACCATGACCTGTCAGTCTTTAGAACTTAAGTAAAACTGCACGGAGTGAGGCGTGGTGATTGCTGGCAGGGTCCTTGTCTGGCATGTGGCAGGCGCTGGGTTCCATCCCTGACATCTCAAAAGTAAATGAATAGCTACTGCACATAGTTTTACATGTCAATCATTAGAAACCTAGATGAAGACTTTGGACAGAGATTGTGTAGGATCCACGGGGAGGAAAGGAAGCCATCTCTCTTCCTACTGCCTGCTCTGATTGGACCATGGGAGACCTCTGCCCCAGGGAAGTTTGTCCTTGGCTTGCTAGAGACCTATCGCTAAGTACAGAAAGATGACAAGGCTATTGACTTGCCCCTGCGTGGATATTTGGACCAGAAAAAGAGGAGGGAATCACTTTGCAGGAGGATGATATAAGTAAATGACATGTGGGCATCATGGAGGTCACTGCACAATGCCATCCTCTGTGGCGGGCACAGGAGGGCACCAGGAGACAGACTCAGGAAGAGGTGTGGAAGGAAGCAAGTCAGAAGCCCTCAGAGCAACAGAGAGCTGTCCTTTCCTTGACTGTGTGGTGGTTGGAATGAGAACAGTTCCTGTTCGCTCATAGATTTGAATATTTGGTTCTTGGAAAGGTTCGAAGATGTGGCCTTGTTGGAGGAGGTATGTCACAGGTGGTTGGCTTTGAGGTTTCAAAAGCCTATGCTAGGTCCAGTCTCCATCTCTCTTCCTGCATCTTGCAGATAAGATCTACAAAAGCTCCTAGCAATTGCTCTAGCACGATGCCTGCCTGCCACAACGCTCCTCTCCATGATGGTAAGGACTCACCCTCTCAGACTATAAGCAAGCCCCCAATTAAGTACTTTCTTCTAAAGTTTATCTTGCTCATGGTGTCTCATTATGGCCATAGAAAAGTAACAGAGACAACTTGTTTGGATTCAGGGGCCAGCCACAGAACTAGGACCCAGGATCCTGTGACCTGTCAGTAGATCTGGGCACCATGAGCTCCTGAGAGAGGCCATCTCAGGATGGCTACCTGTGGGCCCTGGGCTTCACTCTTCTTCGTGCTCCCAGCTGCTTTTATTGACAAGTGGGGAGATAAAGAAGATTGGGAGTGGAGTCAGAGGCTGTCATGTGTACACGTGAGCCTAGAGTCAGCCCACTTTCCACCTGTAGTAGACTTAGGTTGACCTGTATCGGCTCAAACACTGAGTGGGTGGGGATCTAACAGATTTGGGTGGTCAAGAAGGGGAGGGTCTGAACCTGGGTTCTGAAGAGATTGGAAACTTGCCTGTGGTGGCTAAAACTCAAGAAGCTAGGTTGACCTGTATCGGCTCAAACACTGAGTGGGTGGGGATCTAACAGATTTGGGTGGTCAAGAAGGGGAGGGTCTGAACCTGGGTTCTGAAGAGATTGGAAACTTGCCTGTGGTGGCTAAAACTCAAGAAGCTGGGTATTTAAAAACAATAATTTGAAGCGGGAAGACCTACTTTAACCCCAGATCTTTTGAGATGGAAAGATCCATCTTTAATCCGGGCCACACCTTCTGCTGGCAGAAGATAAAGGTGAAGGGCATGGGATAAAGAAGTTTATTCTTTTCCCCTGCTTGCTTTTGCTCTGCCTGGCAAGTCCATTCCTCTCCTGGCCATTAGAGCCTGCTTCTTTAGGATTCCAGCATATACTGAAGATCGGCTGAGACGGCCAGCCTCACAGACTGATTCTTAGACCTTCTTCTGGTGTACAGCTGTTGCTGGACTAGCTGGACCAGATCACAGCCTGTAAGCTATTTCTAATAAAACATTTAAAATGTATAAATTACATATATACACTCAGTCTATCAGTTCTGTTCCTCTAGAGAACCCTAGTACACGGCCTGAGGGGTGAGGTCAGCATGAGATAGTTGTGGTGAGTGAGGGATGCAGGAAGGGCATTCTGGCCAGGAGTGACACTAAGGACATCTTTATTTTATGTGCATGTTTGCATGTGTGCATGCGTACATGAGTGAGAAAGAGAGGACTTCTCCAGATATAAAAATCCCCAGATGTTCAGAGCCTCCTATAAAAGGTGTAGATTGGTGGCTGGATATAGGACTTCCTGGTTAAGAGGGCCCAGGTTTGATTCCCAACACCCACATGGCAGTAGACAGCTGTCTGGGCTTCCAGTTCCTGGGGATCCCACACTCTTTTCTTGGCTTTGTACAACATCTGGGACACAGACATACATGCAGCAAAAAACCCCATAAGTATAGAAACTTAAGTAATCTTTAAAAGAAAGGTGTGGTGTTGCGCAGACGATCACACCCTTCCCCCTGGCCTTTAAATTATCTCTAGGTGACTTTTAAGGATTGATGCAATGGAGCTGGGTGGTGGTAGTCCATGCCTTTAATCCCCACACCAGCAGAGGCAGGCAGATCTCTGTGAGTTCAAAGCCAGCCTGATCTACAGAGTGAGTTCCAGGACAGCCAGGGCTGCACACAGGAACCTTGCCTTGAAAACCCAGATGCAATGGAAATGTTAGGTGAATAATGTCTGTCCTGTCCTGTGTAGGCTGTAAGAAAAAGGGTAAGGATGTGTGTATGTTCAGCACAGATGCACTTCTTTCAAATACTTTAAATTTGCTATTGGTTGGATGTGTGGTTATGGGATTCATGGATATTGAGAGCTGACTACATTTTTAAACTGTATATTGGGAGTTGGAAAAGCATGTGTGTCCTAAGGAGCGCTGTATTAGGGAGGAAGGCAGAGCCTCTTGTGAAAAGTGCAATGCTGGAAAAAAAAAATCAAGGCCAAGGGGAGCCCAGCGTGCTGGCCTAATGTGCCTCCAAGCAGGGAGGGGAGAGAGGATCTCCACCCCAAGTCTCCGGGTTGAACTCCTCGAATACTAGCCACTGTCACCCAGCCCTTGTGGGCAGGGTATGCGGAGGGTGGGAAGGCAGGATGGATGTCTGGATGCACAGCCCTAGTTCTGTGGCTGTTCCCTCCAGGAGGTCTGGAGGCTGAGGCCAGAGAGGGACACTCTGTAGAAGAGTGGACATTGTATTAGAAAAACTGCTCTGAGCAAGCTCTGCAGGTGGTGAAGCCTGGCTTCAGGCTTCCTTCACAGGCATGTCCTTGGAGCTCAGTGTGCATCGTCATCTTCCCAGGGGCTCTGCAGGGCAGAGCACTTGGCCCTCTCAGGCCCAGAGCAGAAAGAAGGTCTGCCCTTCTGCCCCAGGACCCCACTGGGGATTAGCTACTGGCCAGCACCGATTGTTTCAGACCTGCAGACAATCCCCAAAGACGATGTGAAGAAAACAGTCCCCTCTGCCAGTTCCTGTGCCAGGCACTCTGTGGAGTCAGGAGAAGCCTGAAGTATCTGTGAGTTGGTACCCACTGTCCAGTGGGCTTGGGGGACATGCACCCCTCACAGGTTGTAAGGCAGCAGTGGCTCTGCAGATGGGGTGAGTTTTACACTCACTCTCACTGCCTGGAAGGTCACCGGTGCCAGTTTCAGTAGAACAGCCATTTGGCTACAAGGCCAGAGTGGGGACAAAAACACAAGGTCCCACTCTGTGCCCTTTCAAAAGAGAAAACGCCTGCATTTCTATAGCAGACTGACTTCATTGTGGCTGTAAGAACCTGAGCCTGTTAGGACAGGTAGTGTCTCTGTGTGGCTCCTCACTGTCCCCAACAGCAGTCCCTTTGTGGGGCAGGAGAGAGGGTGGCCTCCTGCCAGTCTCCTGGATACTTGAGGACACTACTAATAGTCCATCATGATGTTCCCAAACCTTGGTTTGGGGCTATCAGGTCACCTGAAGACAGATGGGTGGGAAGGGCACTAGCGAACCCTATGTGTGGCTCGGAGTCCTCTGCTTCTGTCCCTGTCTTCTTCATTCAGAAGGCATCCAGAGCCCTAGGGTGGGCTATCGGGTGGCTCCCAGATGATGCCAATCTGGGCAGGGGTGGGGCTTCTGGTCCAAGCCTTATTGGGAGAATGGTAGCCTGTCCCCATGTAGGCATGGGTGGTCAAAGGTCACAGGCTGCCCTGCGGGAGCATGAACCTGTGAGGTCAAAGCCCTGGTTCTGCAGGGAGAAGGTTTCACTGGCTTTCTGACCCTCCCGTCTGTTTCTGTCCAGAGTGAAAGCAATGGACACTTAGCCGTGGACTGAAACTTTGAGACTATGAACCCAAAGTAAATTCCTTTTAAGGTTGATTTTTCTCAGTTATGTTGTGACAGCCACAAACACCAACACAGTTCTTTTTAAATTTATTTTTTGAGACAGGGTCTTTATATAGTCCTGGCTGTTCTGAAACTTGCCACATAGACCAGGCTGGCCTCGAACTCACAAGAACCTCTCTTGCCTTCCAAGTGCTGGGATTAAAGGCACATGCCACCACACCTGATCTAACAGTTTGAAACTGATTTGAATTGCTTAATAGACATAGGGCCATCTAGGCTATTGTTTTTTTCTGTTTTTTAAAATTGTGTGTACACTAAGAGAACAGTTTCTAAGAGTTGGTTTGCTCCTTCCACCACGTGGATTCTATGGATGAACTCGGGCCCATCAGGCTTCCAGGCAAGTGCCTTTGCCCGCTGAGCTATCTTGGCAGCTGTAAAGTTACCTGGTTTTTCTTGGTGTGAACTCTGGAATGACGGAACTTTCTTACAAGGGGCTCGGCCATTTCTTACACCCTGTAGTTTTTATTGGCACAAAGCCATGGCATTCTCTTACTGTCCTTTCAATCTATGTGTCCAGTCACTGAGGTCTAAAGCCAGGCCTTGGGCAGGCCAAGCCACACCTTAGTCCTTGTCCCTATAATGTCTGTAAAACCCGTATTGACATCTGCCCATTCTGTCTTCTCTATCTGTCAGTCAGGCTGGGGGTTTCCTCCTTTATTGATCTTCTCAAGGAACTGGCATTTATGTCCATCGATTTTGGTCCATTGATCTTCTGACTTCCATCTCACTGGAATAGGTTAGTATCTTTTGCTTTCTTGGTTATACTTTTTATGGGTACACTGTAGCTGTTTTCAGACACACCAGAAGAGGGCATCTCATTACAGATGGTTGTGAGCCACCATGCGGTTGCTGGGAATTGAACTCAGAACCTCTGGAGGAGCAGTCAGTGCTCTTAACCACTGAGCCATCCCTCAGCCCACTTTCTACAGATCTGCCTACCCTACTGTGCTGAGATGAAAGGTATGCGCCACTATGCTTGGCTCTACAGTTTTGTTTAATTTTCAATTTGCCTGCACAGTTTCTATGTGCTTCAGTCTCTAGCCCACCTGGTGGTTGTTTGACTTTATTCTCCCTCACTCAGTGGGTTAATCAACAGTGTCCTGGAGTTCAATTCTCTGAGGCCTGTTGTCTCTAGACTTCTTAGCCCTGGAGTACAAATTAAATCAAGTTTCTGCCCTGGCAGCAGTAGGGACCATAGTTCTGAACCTGTGCTGCTACACTGAGTCAGATACATGGTGTGGCCTGTGGAGTGGGAAGCCCCAGCCTCATTTCCTTGTCACAGGCTTTGTATGTGCTCACTAACAACACTGTTCTGTCTTGTCAAGAGCTAGGAAATGTACTGATAGGAAGTGAGATCGTTGCTCAGGCTGGCCCAACCTGTGCCCTCCTTGCTAGGTCTCTCAAGTTGGTTGGGGCTATAGAAGCACATCACACTTGGCTCTGAATCTACTTAACTGCCATGCCCACCCATTCAGTGACACTTATCAGAATGCCAGAATACAGGGGCTGAGAAACAGCTCATAAGCATGCTTACTGCTCTTTGAGAGGACCCGGATTGGTTTCAGTACCTATACTGTGTAGCTCCTGGCTCTAGTCCCATGCCCTCTTCTGGCCTCTGTGTGCACATGAGCACGCATGATACACACTCAAACATACATACACGCATAAAACAGCAAAATCGTGATCCTTCTCTTACTGTTCCTTAGTGCCACGGGCACAGTTGTCACCTATGCTCTCCGCCCTCAAGGCCACTATGGTAACCAGTTTGGCCACATTCTGGCTCCACCTACAGGCCACTCTTGGTAGAAGACTTGCAGCTACTGAAACCCTGGTGGATTCTGTATTCTCTCCACTGTGCAAATGCAAGTGGGGTCTGCACAGGCACATTGAGGATTTTCTTTTGTTGTTGTTAATGGTTTTAAGAAACATGCTCTCACTGAGTAAACAAGGCTGGCTTCCACTCATAATTGCCTTGCTGCTGCTGAGATTAGAGGCCTGTGTCCCTGCTCCCAGTGAGCTACAGACAGCCCCACATAGACTTGCTCTCACTTCTCTAACTGAAGGACCACTTAGTAGTAAACGGGGGGAGGGGGTGGGGGGAGAGCAGCTGCCAGCCTGTGTGTGGGGCAATTCCAAGGCAGATGTAACCAGCTTCCTCTCTAGATGGGCCCAGGCTCCCTGAATCCTTCCTGGCCTGGCACGTGATAACCAACTGCACTAAGCCATATGTACAGCAGATGGCTGCTATCCATGAACGGAGGCAACTGTCAACAGCCTGTTTTCAGTGTGACTGGCCTTTTCTAAGACCCAGTTTCGAGCACCACACACATCTGGGGGTAACTTTGAAATATTAATTTGTCAAGCTCTTCCCCAGACCTGTGGAAAGTCACACACAGGAGCCTAAATCCACATTAATGGCCTTTAGTTGATTCCAGTATGTGGGAAGCCACATGTGCCGTTGCAGAGTGGCACTGACTACTGCTGGCCACCACGCATAAGTTTGGACAAACAACCAATGTGTACATATGCAGTAAAGTTTTTTGCAAAGACACTGCCTGGCCCGGGCATGATAATGAGGCTTTGGGAGTATAACCAATCAGATGTGAGACATGCAAATGAGGTATGATAATGAGGCTCTGTGAGGTACAGAGAGAGAGTAGCCAATCAGACGAGGAACATGCAAATGAGGCTTAGTGCATAACCAATCCGGGTGTGAGACACGCCTCTCCTAGGCCTATATAAGCAGTACCAGTTCTGGGCTCAGGGGTCTCTTCGCCTCTGCAATCAAGCTCTCCCAATAAACGTGTGCAGAAGGATCCTGTTGCAGCGTCGTTACTGCTGGCCAGTCCGGCAAGCGCAAGACCAGTACAGGCTGAGAAGAGCTGGTGCAAACCACCAATTCTGTTCTTTATTGTTGCTTTGAGTCAGGTGATGACCACGAAACTCTGGCTGGCTTGAAATTCAGTAAGGTAGAACTTAAACTCAGGAGATCTGCTTCCAGGGCAGCGCTGGATAGTTGTCAGCTCGTCTGGGAGGGGTAAACCATAACTGAAAAGGCCTGTTTTCTAATGAGTGACTGATGGGGGAGGGCCAGCTTGCCTCGGGTGGCGAAGCCTCCCCTCAGCTGGTGGTTCTGGGTGCTTTAAGCAAGCAGGCTGGGGGCCAGGTGTGGCAGGGCAAGTCTTGATCTCAGCGCTTGGGAGGCAGAGTTAGGTAGATCTCCATGAGCTCAAGGCCAGCCGGGTCTACAAAGCAGGTCCAGGATAGACAGGGCTTATTACATACAGGAACCTTGTTCTTAAAGCAAAACTGAAACAGAGAGAGAAAGCAGGCTGACGGCTCTTCCGGATGGTCCAGGTTCTAGTCTTAGTACCCACATGGTGGCTCACAGCCGTCTATCACTCCAGTTCCAGGGTCTTCAATGCCCTCACACAGACACATATGTGAAAACACCAGTGCACAGAAGATAAAACAAAACAAAACAAAAACCAACCAGCCAAGCAGGCTGAGCAAGCCCTGGGGCGCAAGTCAGTAAGCAGCACCCTCCATGGCCTCTGCATCAGTTCCTGCCTTGGCTTCCCTCAATGACCCGTGATTCAGAGTATGTAACTCAAGCCTCTTCCTCCCCAAGTTGGACATGGTGTTTTAGCACAGCAATAGAAACTAACCCTAGGACAGGAGCTATGGAACTAGAGGTGGGCCCCACCGCCCTCTAAATATGTTTGAAGTAGTCCCGTTTAGCCTCAAATTCATTAAGTCATGAATACTCAGAACTCTATCCTCTTGCCTCAACCTCCCAAGAGCTGAGACCACAGATATGAGGCCACCATACCTGGCTTCTCTGTAAGACAAAGTCCACAGGGCAGGCTGTTCTAGAACTTGTGACTCTCCTGCCTCAGCTTCCCACACACTGTGGCTATAGGTGCGCGACAACAGTTCATTGTTTTTTCACATTGCTTATTTTGCCCCGTGATTCATTACTCGGATATAATTCTGCCCAGAGCTTATGTCGACCACATGCTCTGAGGTGATCTTCCCATTAAAAAAAAAAAAAAAGTGTGCAAACATGTGCTCATGCGCAAGTGGAGGCCAGAGAACTTCCAAGAGCTGAGGTGGCTTTCTCCTTCCCCACATCGGGGGCCCTGGGAACCAAACTCAGGTTATCAGGTTTGGGAAACAGCACCCTTCCCACCGAGCCATCACACCCGCCTTCTTTCCCTTAATTCCTTACTAATGGGTATACATGTAACTGATAACGGGTATGTTAGATGCAGGGTGTTGAGTCCACTGGAGCCAGAGTCACAGGTGTCTGTGAGCTGCTTGATTCTAGAGCTGGAACCAAACCTGGGTCCTCTGTGATCAGAGCAGCAAGTGATCTTAACCGTGCCACCATCCTTCCAGCCCTTTTCTGCTTATCTTTATGTAAACTTTTGTTTTCCCCAGACAGGGCTTTCAGTAGCTCAAGCTGGCCTTGAACCCCTGAACTTTCGATCCTCTCTGCTTCAGCTGAGATTAGTGGTGTTTTCCTCTTACTTTCTTACTGACCCTAGTAAAAACTTCAAGTTAGCCCTTAAGATAATTAACATCTTTCTCAAAATATGAAAACAAGACAGAGAGGTCAGATGATAGGCAGAAGCAGAACCACTTGACAAATAATTATTAAGTATTGGAATCAAAGTTATTATCTAGATCCTGATGTTGACTCTTAAAAGGCGTCAATCACTGCTTCTCTTTCTTCAGGCTTCCTAATGAAGGTGGCTCAGACGTTCTGACGGAGCCTGCTGCATCACCAGGGACTTACTCAGGGGAAGCAGAGAGTGGTATTCACAGATACATTTATTAATGCCACATTATAAATGGTACTTAGATAAGTGTACAGTGATGTTCCATGTTCCCATCTAACAAAGCTTGCTCAAGTTTAGCCGACGTCTTCATCTTGTGGATTCGGAGCAGTTAGTGATGGCCATGGGCAGGTGCAGGACCTTTCAAGGAGAGGAACAAGTGGTACAGTTTAGTGGTACAGAATGCAGCTTATTGTTTGAAGAACAAGTCAGAAATGCAAATATTCATTCTAATGCTACAAAAAGCATGGGGGCTGGGTGTTAATTCCAACACTTGGGAGGCAGAGGCAAGAGGATTTCTGAGACTCTGCCTCAAAAGCAAGCCCTAGCCCCCAACCCCCAATCCAACCAAACAACCAAAACACCCCACCCAGCATGGGGTTGGGGGCCACTTCACTGTAAACTACTCAGCACAGTGCCAGGTGTGTGCAAGTGATGCTAACACAGCTGTCCCCCTGAAGGAGTGGAGAACGCTCGCCTCCAAAAGTTCAGGAAGCCAGTCCTGGGTTTGGGTAAGCTTCGAATGGCCATAGTTTCACTGCCACCAGAGAAACAGAATAGACAGACAGCCAGTCCCGGGGCACAAATTTTGCAGATATTTTCCTTCAAAATTCCACGAAACATCAGGAGTTTCGGTAGCACACACGCTTGCCCAGCGAGCCTGTGCTTGCCCAGTGAGCCTTGCTTCCGAGCGTCATCAGTTATCCATTTTCTCTGTCACTGCCAAAGGGCTACAAACAGGTTTGCTTTTAAACATCTAACTAAAAACTTTTTGTTTGGCTGTTTGTTTTTTGAGACAGGATTTCTCTGGGTAGCCCTGGCTGTCCTGGAACGCAGAGATCCACCTGCCTCTGATTCCCGAGTACTGGGATTTAAGGTCAGCTGCAAACGTCTTGATCTTTACTTAATATTTCCACTGTATCTGACAATCACTGAACCAGGTGTCAGTTTTAATTCAGGATTCATATACCTTGTTTTAAAAAGCCACGATGGTCTTTTTCACCCCTCAACCATTCCAAAAAGCAGAAATCTTACCTTTCAAAGCTTTACTTCTTTTATCTAAAACAGAAAAAGGAAAGAAATCACACCAGTGTCCTACACTGCCAGTCAAATTCCCAGTCACAAGCAACATTGGCTGCAGGCTTCACAGGCTGGGTGAAGCATCCCAGCATGCTCTCAGAGGGATGCCTGTATCACAGCCATTTTCTAGTCCACAATTCACATACAAAGCAGGTGGTCTCATTACAGTGGGTGCACACCCGTGCCTCCCCCTGCCCTCCCCTGCTGTCCTCTCCCTTCCCTGCTGGTCTCTTCCTGCCTGCAAAGTCGACTGCGCAGAGCAGGAAAACATGTAATATTTATCTTTTATAGTCTGGCTCATCTCATTTAGCAGGATAATCTTTATTTCTACTGCAAACATTTTTTTTAATGGCCGAATAAAATTGCACTGTGTGGAATTGCCCAGGCTAAGCTCTCCCAACAAGGGCTATGTCAGCTACTTTATTCTATGTTTTCTTTCTTCATTTGTTGAGGAACATCTAAGGCCACGTTATGGACCAGCCAGGTGGCTCAGCAGGTAAAGGTGCTGCTATACAAACCTGGTGACCCGAGTTCAATCTCAGGGACGCACGTACAGGTGGAAGGAGAGAACCATTATACACCTCTGCACGAGGGCTTCGGCATGTGTGCCCACACATACATCATGTGTATTTACGTGTCCAGGAAAAAGTAATAATTTAAAAAGTCACAGTTCCTTAGTAGATAACATTGTTATTTTTTTTCCTGAAAACATTTCCCCCTGCTAAATGCAAAGAAATAAAAATATAACCTACCAGCACTCCTGATTTTATATACGATGAGGCTCATTAACCCCACTCCTACCCAAATTTCCTGGTAAACCTGGGTATAGTAGGGTTTCATGGGGACCCAGACTTTTTGAATCAAGGTTTGAAACATCTGAAATAGAAATGATAAACATTAAGGTAATTGCTACCATATACCTAACTGACAAGATATTTTCATCTACCTGACCAGAGCGCTAGTCCATACTCCACAGGCTCTGGGGAGCTCTCTGAACTCCTGATACCCTGCCAGCATCTTGCTAGCAGGCTGTCCCTCCCACAAGCCTCCCTGCCACTAAGGCTGGCCCCAAGCCATGCATCATTTTTTCGACCTTTGGGTAGAAGCACCCTTTTCTAGCATCGTTAGCATTTCAAGTTGAAAACAAAACAAGCAAAACCACACACCACGGTCAGATGTGGGTCTTCCCATGGGAAATGAAGACGGAGGCCTGTTAAACTACTACCCTTTAACCTCCAGTAGCTCAGGCCTGAGCTGTCAGATAAGTACACAACCAATGGTACAGAATGAGCCTAATGGGACAGCCCTTAAAGTAATGTTTCCAGTTATGATTACAGCTTACTAACTGGATACCAAACTAGATACCCACATTCCCAACCCGGGGCTTTGAAACAGCTGATGGATTTGACAGCTGCCGGGAGGACCCAGCTCTGAGCCCTTCTCACCTGACTGGGAAACCCCTGGGCTGCAGTCAGTACCTTGCCTTGATGGTTCTGCTCTACACTGCTACTGCACATTGAATCCTACTCTGCAACACTATAAAACTGACATACTGCTGTGAACAACCAGGGAAAGTGTTCATTGATGTACAACAGTATGTTATTCTTACAGCACCAGCTCAATTTAGTCAAATGGCTGTCTGTGAATTATTGAAACCTGGACCATATTCACTCAGCAAAAAAAATGAAGGGCACATGTGGTAGAGGCACGAAGGAAGAGGGGAGGGAGAGCCAGGCTACCCAGAGAAGCGTCTTCAGTGGAAGCACGGATAGTGAACTTGAAGGCGGGGGAGAAGGCAGCTGCCCTGGTTTCACCCACTAGTTTACATGACCTGACTGTGTAACAGGGATAGTAAGAGAGCTGCACTTCACACGGGTCTAGGATTCTTGCATTAGTGCACACAGCCCTGGTATCGTGTCGGGAGTGCTTGTTATACAGAATGCTACTGTTGAACTAGGGAAACAGGGAAGGCGTGCACACCATTTAATCTTGAATTTAGGGATATGTCTTCTGGGGGTGGAGATGGCTCAACAAGTCCATGTCCCAGAATCCACAAGGTGGTTTGCCACCATTTGTAATATAACTCCAGTTCCAGCGAGTCTTTTGACCTCCTGGGCATCAGAGAATATAGGGTGCATATTCATACTGTTTGGCATATTTCTATACTGCGTCCCAAAGCATCAATGATCCAAACAAGACTAGATCACACCAAATCTGGCCCACATTGCTGATTACTTCAGGAACCAATCTGCCTCTATGGCCGTGCTTCCTGCTCTTTCCTATGGGAATGAACCTAAGTGGAAGAAAGGTCTGAAGGTTAGCTCGTCCAGTGAGAGTTAGCCTGTAGAGTGGTGCTATCATCTTACCATAGATGGTCATCTGTCCTTAATTCCTCCCTATTATGTGCACCTGAATGTTCTAGTTGGATTGTTCTGCTTCAGAGCATTAGAAGGCAGCCTCTGGAAAGCGTGAAGGAACCCAAGTCACTGAGTAGGTGGAGTGGAATCTTTGTGGCACAGGCAAGGACTGAGAGAGTACTGTAGGGGACCAATGGGTTAGAACCCTTGGGATCCAGCTCTGTTCTTGACTTTAGGAATTCTCTAAACCTCCTTTGTCAGATCTCTTCATCAATCATGGACCTCCTACTTGCTCGACAGACTCTTAAAAAATAAAGGACCCTAGCTGGGAGGTGGCAGCACAAGCCTTTAATCCCAGCCAACCAGCACTCTGTAAGTTCAAAGCCAGCCTGGTCTACATGATAGCCAGGGCTACATAGATAGCCAGGGCTACACAGCAAGAACCTGTCTCAAAAGACAAAAACAAAGATATCCCCCACCCCGTCCCCAAACAACAATGAATGGATCCAGAATGGCACGTGGTGCACAGTGAGCACTCAGGAAATGATCAAATCAATAGCAAGGAATTGCTACAAAAACCCAATAGAAAGCAGCAAGTCCCAGGCCACTGGGATTCTAAGAAAGTACTTAAAGAGGTTTCATCTCATAGGCTGTGCAGAAGTGTTGAGCTGTATCAAGACTGGTATGATATCAGCGATTGACTTTAATCCTAGCATTTGGAAGGTAGAGGCAGGGGGATCTTTCTCAATTCAAGGCCAGCCTGGTTTATCTACAAACGGAGTTCCAGGATGGTCAGGGCACAGAGAAAACTTGTCTTGACCTCCCACACCCTGAAAAAGAATGTGGTGTCACAGGAGGGTCTGGAAGGAAAAGGTAAACAGAGGATGTGGAGGGACTTCAGTGGTCTTGGTGTTCTCCTCAGCATCGAGGCATCCTGGCACTGTGTCCTTATTCTAAACTGCCATGAGTCCCGACACAGTGAAGGCCTGCTATCCAGTACATTTACACCCCACCCCCACCCCTTTGTCTCTTGCTCCTGGACTTCCATTTTGGTCAGTTTGGTTGTATTTGACTACACAAGTGACATGTTCCCTGTACTCAGTGTGGCCTCTACTCTTCCCACCTAAGTTTCTCTGGCTAACCATATTTCCCAGTTGTTAGTTTTACAATACCAGATTCAATAAAAGATCATCCTACTCGAAGGTCAAATGGCTGTCTACTGAGACTGCCTATGCCTGCAGAGTTTGTGAAAGTGACAGTAACAGCAAGCTATTACCTGGCAGCACACTGTAAAGAGGGGAACATGTCTGAGGTTTATAATGTGGTTTCATACATTTTCAAACATCGGCCTTGCCAAAACCTAACTTGGAAGAAACCTGTGGAATAATGGAAAGAAGGCACTGGCTTTGAAGTGATGTTTCTTGGCACGGATTTTTAGCTGCATCCCTCCCTGAGTAACTTGAGTAGGTAACAAGATGCTCACAGTTGATGGTGGCATGCCCCTTTGCCAGAGCCTATAGTTACACAGGTTCATCCAAGTGTCAGCACAAGGACACAGTCCATGCTGAGTGGACCTCCACTAGAATCTAGCTCCTGGACAACTTCTGTGAGGATGATACTAGGGCCCCTGGCCCTCCAAGTCTTGAGGAGTAATCCCTCTTTCGCATAGAAATTGATGTCTGAGCAAAGTCTTATCTGTCCAAGGGACTGACAACCACCCCTCCCCTCATACAATCAGGAAGACTAACTCCAGAAACACCTTCGCAGTGTGGAGGACTGAACGCCGTGCACATCCCTGCCCTCGGCGTGATGGAGTCCCGGACACTCTTGGGGGACTCTTGGGGATCTGGAGGACTGACCCCGGACACCCCCGCAGTCTGGATGACTCAGCCGGGCACTCTCTCCGTCACAGTCGCGGGGAACCCGGTGGACCCTCCCTGTAGTAGGCGGCGCAGGGGCTGACCCAAGGTCAGCGTGTATCGCAGAGTCCTTCGCCCGCGATCTACCTGGGCCCCACCGCACCCGGTCCCGGACCCTCCTTAGTCCCCCGGGTTGGGAACACAGCAAAAAGCCCAGGTTCCGCTCTTACCTCCGCGGGACCAAGACCACAGGCAACACCAAATTCTGCTACAGAATGGGAAAGGTCACAGAGCACGCAGGCGCCGCGCAGGGCCTGCTGGGAAAGCGGAAGGAGCGGAGACACCAGACGCCGGCTGCCCGGCCTTCCGCGCCTGCGCACCACAGCGCCCCCAGTGGTCGCCCGGGTGTTACAAGCTTCGGAAGGGATTAGTCCAAACCAGGAGGAGCTGGGAGAAGCCTACTGTGTTTCTAGGTGTCATAAAACTGACCAGATTTCCCAGGGTTTGTGGGTTTCCAGGAACAGAGGACTTTCAGTGCTGAAACCAGGACAGTAGATAATCCGGACAAATTGTCCTTAAGTAAATAAGTAAATAAAGCCCCTTTTACATGGTTTATGGCTTTAATCCTAGCCCTCAGGAGGCAGAAGCAGCAGGATAAATGTGACTTTCAGGCCAGCCTGAAAACCTAAACCAAAATTCGCGTGTGTTGGTGCATACCTTTAGTCCCAGCACTCAGGAGGCAGAGGCAGGAAGATCGCTGAGAGTTCAAGCCTAGTCTATTTTTTTTAGTGAGTTCCAGGACAGCCAGAGCTACACAGTGAGAACCTGTCTAAAAAAAAAGAAAAAACAAAAACAAAAACAACCAATCAGACCAAAGGCCAGACATAGTGGCTCGGGTCTTTCATCCCAGCGTTTAAGGGGCAGAGGCACAGGGTGGAGGGTGGAGCGTGGGGCTGTGGGTCTATTGAGTTTGATAGCCTGGGCTACTTAGTGAGACTCTCACACTCCCTCCTCCTCCCCTCTCCCCTCCAACAAACAATAAGAGCAAAGGAAATAAAGCAACAGTGACAAGGGGAAACCCTCTTTACTTGAATTTTTTTTTTTTTTGAGATAGGTCTTTCTGTAACTTGTTATGTAGCCCAGGCTGGCCTCACACTCAGGGATTTGCCTGCCTCTGCCTCCTGTCTTCTTGGATTAAAGGCCTGCACCACTATGCCAGGCTTTTGGCATTTCTTGCCATTTCCCCCTGTATTGCTACAAAAATTTTTGCTCTAATATTTGATTAAGCAGCCATGCTGTGCATAGTAATTATCATTAAAATTGTTGTAAAGCGTTGCAGAGACTTCTGCAGGAACGCTAGGGACTGGACCTAAGGTTTTATGTTTTAAATAAGCATGCTAGCTGGGTGTGTCGTGATATAATCCTAGCACTTGGACAGTAGAGGAAGATGATTAGGGTTTTAAGAGCATCCTGAAACCCTGGTTTGGTTTTTAGAAAACAAAACCAAAACAAATGAACAAAAATTGTTATTGCTTTTTTTTTTAGTTTTTTTTTAAGTTTTTTTTTTTATGTGTATGAGTGTTTTGCTCACATCTATGTCTGTGTACCAAGTATGTGCCTGTTCGCTCTCAGAAGTTAGAAGGCATTGGATACCCTGTAACCAGCATTATGGATGTTTGTGTTCTATCACACTGGTGCTGGGATTTGAACCTGGGTCCTTTGGAAGAGCAACAAATGCCCTGAGTCACTAAGGCATCTCTTCAGCCTCAGACTTCTGTTTAAGAAATGACTGACATCTGAACAGAAACTGAACAAAAGAAAGCCACCTATTGGGTTAAAACAAATTAGGCATGTATAGCCATTACCCAAGCAGAACACAGAAGAGCTAGTCAGGAACCCAGACAAGCAAGGGAAGACAAAGGTGTCGCACACACAGAAGGAGCCCAGTCCCCTCGGCCCAGAGCAGCTAGCGCTTTCCTCCTCCCTCCTTTTCTCTTTACTTTTTTTTCCCTTAACAAATATTATTACGTGGATGAGAGTGGGGAACAATCCCCAGTGCCATGGGGCCCATGTGGAGGTCCGGGGAGCGAAGCTGTCAGGCATCTTTACCCACTGAACTGTCTTGATAACACCACTTTATTGCTTTAGTTTAAAATCACTATTATTTTATGCATACGTGTTTTGCCTGTGTCTAAGTATGGCTTCAAACTCATGACAATTCTCCTGCCTCAGTCTCTAGTGCTAGAATTACAAGAGTGGGCCACTTTATCCAGCTTTTTCCTCTCATGGTGCTGAAACCATAGGTGGGTACCTAGAACAAGATATAAACTCTACAACTGAGCTTTACCCTCCATCATACAGCTAACTGGGTCTAAGAAATCAATGAGGAATAGGGTAGAAATATTTGAAGAGCTAATAGCTGACTGAGAATTTTGTAAAAGGAATATTAAAAAAAAACAAAAACAAAAACAAAAAGGCTCCAAAACATCTTAGTGGAATCAAGCAGACAGAGAAATGAAAGTCTGGAAGTCACGTGACAAAACTAGAGCTGAGGGCTGGGGCTGCAGATCAGTGGAAGGGCGCTTGCTTAGCGTGTGTGAGGGTCCTGGGTTCCAGACCCAGCACTGCCAAACAACAAAACCCTAACACCTAATGATGATGTTAAATGACTGTTCCTCAGGATTCTCCTTATAGGAAAATTAGCATTTAGTAAAGGTGAAGTACAGTTTTGAACAAGTTGAGAATAAAGGAATAATTACTAACAGAGCATCTGCAGGCTTAGTGATTTCTAAGGCCTCTGAGGACCAAAACTTTTCACCACAATAGTAACATTTGCCTTTTCTTGCTAGAATTCTCTCATGTGCACAATGGAATTTTCCAGAGGCTGTGGGACTTGTGATGTCATATAGTGTTAACACAGAGACAGAAAAGATGTTGTCTTCTATTCAGTTAGACACTAAGGGACTGGTGAAGATTTCTAAGTGTCACTCTGGGACTGGAGAGATGACTCAGCAGTTAAGAGCAGCGGTTGTTCTACCAGAGTACCAGAGTATGGTTCCCAGCACCCATGTTAGGCAGTTCACAGCTGCCCTTATCTCCAGCTCCAGGAGGGATCTATTGTCCTCTCCTGGCCCCTATGGGCACTGCACTCACACGTACCATACACCCATACATACCTGTAAGTAAAAATATAAAATTGTAATTTATGAAAAAATTTATATGAAATATAAAATTTTAAGTGTTTCTCTTACACACGAGGCTCTTGGAAAATACAGTGATTTTTCATAAAACAATAATGCCTGACATCAAGTGAGTTTTTAATTGCTAGTTTAAGTTATCAATACTGTCTTACTTTGAATTCTGTCCCTGCAAAAAAATATTCTGATTAATGGAATTTGGAGGGGAAAGGGTTAAACTCAACACTTAAAAGTCAGAATCTATCACTGAGGGAAGTCAAGCCAGGGACTCCAGGCAGGAGCAGAAGCAGGAACCATGGAAAAGGGATGCTCAGCTCTACCTGCCTAGGAATAGTGCCTCCCACAGTGGACTCACACATCACTTATCAAGACTTTCTCTGACGGACATGGCCACAAGCCAATCTGATCTGTGTAGTCCCTCAGACAGTCGCTGATCAAGACTTCTTCAGATAACTCTGGGCTGTGCCAAACCGACAACTGAAAATTATTTGGACGAATACATAAAACTTCTTGGTTGTCATCCCCCTGTAGACAGATATTAAGCCATAAACAAAAGCTCTTTAGGGTCTCCAGTCACTATTAAGAGTGTAAAGAGGGTCTTGAGAGATAACTCAGGGTTAAGATGTGTTTCAAAAAGAATATTTTACTTTGATTTTTTTTTCTTTTGAGATAATCTCTTTCCTCTGTCGCTCAGGCTGGCAAACTGTTTCAGGCTCCCAAGTGCTAGGATTACAGTTGTGAACTATCACGAGGAGAATCATAGTAAGCTATCTGAAGACAAAGTTTCTAACCAGGAAATCAACAAACTTTTAATTTAATCTCAAGTCCAAAACACCCTAAGTCATCTAAAATTTCAAAATGTTACAGGTTATCCCAGCAGATTCATTCGAAGCACCTAATGTTGCATTTTGAATTTAAAATGTGGGCAAAACTTAAGCAGTTTCTCTTGCTATTTAGCAGATCTTTCATTGCCAAGTGTTGTTGTTAGCTGTTTGCAACCTCAAGCTGCTTTGAGAATAAACCCAATCTGCCCCAGAGGTATCCAATAGTCTTCACTTGACCTAGAGCTTACGAGCCTTTTAAGAATTGCCTGATCTTTGGGCCATGTAAGAAGAGAACACTAAGAGCTACCCTACTTTGAGGCAATGAGACCATGGTTCAGTGAGTGCTTTGGTGGTCCTGTAGGCATAAGGTTACAATCTCCATGGTTTGTGGTCCAGCTCCAGCTGAGGTTAGTCCTTGTGGGACTCTAGGCCAAGCTGGCAGCAGGGATGCAGTAAATATTTTCTTAAAGTATTTTTTGTTAACTTTCTCTCAGATATTACATCCAGACTGTAGTTTCCTCTCCTTCCTCCCCAGTCCCGTGTCTTGGCTTCCCCTCCTCCTTTCAGAAAAGGGGAAACCTCCCCGGAGATATCAACCAAACATGGTGTATCAAGTTAGTCCAGTAAATATTATCAGCGGACTCCAACATCAAATCCACAAGCAGCTGGTCTCCATAAACACGTGCCTGTCCAGGTCACCTGACTCCAGCTTACAGACTTCGCGCATGCTCCAGAAGGCACGAGGCTCCCACGTGCATGCAGGGCCTGGCCCCACTCTCTTGCGTGGCACAAGCTGATTGGATGGCCTCAGTGAGGGGTGGGGGTAGAGGCTTCTGGAACGGTCGTTGGCCTGCTGAGCAGGGCAGCGCTCATAAGGCTTTGCCACCATTGGAGTCGGGCAGTTGAGGCAGCGCTTAGGCACCGAGGATGTTGCGCAAGCTCACGGTCGACCAGATAAATGACTGGTTCACCATCGGCAAGACGGTGACCAATGTGGAGCTTCTGGGCTTGCCACCCGCCTTCCCTGCGGAGGCGCCCCGGGAGGAGGTACAGCGCTCGGAGGAGGTCCCCAATGAGGATCCTACGGCCCAGGCCCAGGTTCCAGTTAAGGCCACAGCACCGGCCAGACCAGCTTCAACCTCCGGGAGGTAGGGAGTCCAGGAGGGCATCAGGAGGGTCCTTCAAGAGCTCTCAGTAAATAGGTCCTCTCCTATGTTTTGTTTTGTTTGCAAGAAGCCGAGCAACCTAAGCATTTCGTAATTTGTTTATTATAATTTGCAGCCTGGGTTTTTTTGTTTTTGTTTTTGTTTGTTTTGAAAGAGTCCAGTGTTGCCCAGTCTGGCCTCAACTTACACCTCTGTGGATAACTTTGAATTCTTCAGCCTCTGGCTTCTACTTCCTCAAGTCCTGAGATTACAGGGTTACATCTGCAACCCCAAGTTCATAGACTGCTTTAAAAATTTCATTGTAAGGGTGCAATGTGTGTGTGTGTGTGTGTGTGTGTGTGTGTGTGTACACCTGTGCCAGGATACTTTGTTAGAGTAGGCGCTTGTACCATGTCGGCTCCTGGGGATTGAACTCAGGTGGTCAGGATTGCTGGTAAGTGCAATCAGTTTAGGCATCTCACTGATTCAGACTCTGCCTACCCTCTTTTCTAAAGGTTGATTTTTATTTATGTGTTTGTGTGGGGAGGGAGACTTTCTAGTGCTGGAGTTGGAGGTCATTGTGTGCCATGTGACCTGGGTGCTGAGAATGGAACTCGGGTCCTCTGCCAACCATCACCACACAGTCCTACAGCCTGATGATCTCTGTGACCCATCTGGACTTCTCAGACCCTGAGTTTTGAAGTTAGTCATAGGTTGCCAGGAACTTTGCGCAGAGTCACCAAAATACCCTCTTCCCTTCTGCACTGGCCCCCGTCATTACCATACACACATCGGTGTGGATTTGAGCACGTGATGGTGCACATCCGTTCCCCTCCTGGTGTCACTGGCAGTGAAAATCACTCTGCGCCACCTGTTTTCACTGTTCCTTAACTTTCAACAACTGATGGTTTTTGTTGCTTGTTTGCTTCCCTTCTCCAGCAAGTCATGTGTCGGAACCACACAGCCTGTCGCCCCCTGACATTGGCTGCTTCCACCTAGTAATGTGAAGTTGAAGTTCTGTACGTTTATGGCGCTTTTAGCATAGACTGAGAGCCCACTGGCTGAATGTAACATACTTACTTCTCTACTGACACACGTCTGGGTTGTTCCCAAGTCCTGGCAGTTATGACTGAAGCTTCTGTAGACGTCTGTGTGAAGGTTTTTGTGAAGATGTAAGTTTTCAGTACCTTTGTACATTTTAGTAGATCAGTAGCGAGGAGTTTGAATGCTGGCATCTTGTTCAGTTTTATTATTTTACGTTTATGCATCTGCGGGTATAAGGCGTATGTGTGTAGGTGTCCATAGAGGCCAACAGAGGGAGCCAGATCCCTGGAACTGGGAGGTGCAGGCAGTTATAAGCTGCCCAGTGTGGGTGCTGGGAACTGAACTCATTCGTTGGAAGAGTGGTAAGTACTTTTAACCACCAAGCCATCTCTCCAGTTTCCTTAACCTCTCACCTCTCACTCTCTTTGGGTTAAGTAGCTGCCTTCACTTACATCTGAAAGTGGTGGAAATCAGGCTGGAGGAGACCTTCTGTTTACCAGAGACCTGGCTGTTCGTGAGAAGAGCTCCAGCTTGGGGCCTCTCTGCTCTCACCCCATCCAGTGCCCTCTGAGGTTGAGGAGCCCTTTGTTGTCAATAAAAATTATTTTGAGGCAGTGTTTTACTATTTTGCATAATTGCTCTTTAACTGAGCCTAAATGATCCTCCTGCCTTAACCCTCTAGGCACTGGGGTCACAGGTCTGCACCCCCAATTCAAATGACTCTTTAATTTTTAAAAGTTAATTTATTATTCTGTATTTCTGTGATATATAGGTGTGTGTGTGCACACGCGTGTGCATATGCAAGTTACAGTGTGCATGTGGAGGTCAAAGGCGACATCTGGGAGTCACTTCTTGCCTTCTACCTTGTGACTCAGTTTCTCTGGTTTCTCTTTGCTCCATGTTAGCTGGATGGAGATCCCCTAGACAGGCCTCCTGGCTCTGCCTCACCTCACCGTGGCCTGCTGGGTACAGATGAGTGCCACCTTATTGGGCATTTCATCTGGGATCCAAGGATGGGACTTGGATCATGAGGCTTGTGTGGCAAGTGCTCTTCCTTCTGAGCCATCTTGCTGGTAGTGTTTTAAAAGTGTTTCTTGTTAGCATTCGGTCCCCTGTAGCATCAAGTGCAACCTGTACAGCTTTGGTCTTTGTGCTTTTTGGAGGCACCCAGGGGACATAGAGGGGCCACTTTGTTTATATTTTTTACTTTATTTCTTTGAATTACTCTGGTAAATGACTTTGTTCCATAGCCTCTACTTAAGGGACTGCAACCAATTTAGGCTTCCCTAAATGTAATGTTTTAATTCATTTATTTTGATATAGAAATGAAATATTTGTTGACCTTGTCAGAAACTAAGCTTACAGATTCAACTGTCATTTTAACTGCTAAGAAGCAAAATAAAACTCTTCAATTCTTTTATGGACTAAGAGTTGTTAAATCAAAAGTAAATTTACAGAGCAGTGAAATGAGAAAAGGTAAGCATGCCGCTGCAGAGTTTGGCTTGGCATTTGCAGAATTACTGCGGGAGATCGCTAGAATTGTTTGAATTTACCTACCTATCGAGCTACTGGCCATGCTTTTCTGAGTAGTGCTAGTGGGGACGGCACTTCCCTACAGTGCCTTCCTGGACTCTGAACACACACACACACACACCCAGTACAGTGTTCCTGGCATGTAGTGGTCACTCAGATCGAATGCAGCTATGTTATTTAATCCTTACAGCAACATCTTAATGTTATTGGACTTTTATCAGTTGATCATCTGATTGATGACTGTGTAAAGGAAAAAATGGGTTTAGTTGGCAGAGTGACGTGCCTAATTTCCTGTGGCAAGTAGTCCTGTCGGGCAGAGTGACTTTGCACAGTCACTCTGTGTGCCGCAACCTGTGAATGTGCAGTGGTCTGTGGACAGATGTATGTGTATGAGTCTTTGCACCATGTGTGTGCCTGGTGCCCAGGGAGGCCAGGAGGAGCCGTTGGATTCCATGGAGCTAGAGTTATAACTGGGTGTACGCCACTGAGTGGCTGATGGGAAAAACCTGGGACCTCTGAACCATCTGTACAGTCTTGGGAAAAGGGATTTTTCTGGCATAGTTAAGATTTGTTTTTTTACATTTGCTTACTGTGGGTATGCATGCATCCACACGCTTGCAGGTGTATTCGTGTGGTATGTGTACCACAACATGCATGTGGAGGCCAGAGGTACCGTACAGGACTCAGTTCTCTCCTTCTATTATTATGTCGGTTCTGGGGATTCAGTTCAGGTTTTCAGGACGTGAAAGCAGGCATCTTTACCTTCTGAGCCATCTTGTTGGCCACAAACTTTTTTTTTTTAATTGGTACTTGAATAAAGCAAATTATCCTCCATGATATGAGTGTGCCATTGACAGATGGCCATGGGACTGGTGGCTTTTCTAGGTCTCTAGCCTGTTTGCCTGGCTGTAGTTATTAAACTTGCCCTTTGATGGCTGTATGAACTGAGTCCTATGTTTCTCTAAGAATTCCCATTGTATCAAGGGAATTGTGTTTAGACTGGTAGTCAAGGAGAGGTGAGAATGACAGTTGTATATTTTATTTTATTTTATTTTATTTTAGGTAAATATACGGTATTCCTTCCCCAGCCTCCCAAGTTCTGGGATTAAAGGCCTGAGTCCTCAGGGCTGGACAAGTGTTTTCTTTTAAGCCCGAGGATTGAACCTAGTTCCTCATGTATGCTAGCTAAGAACAAAGCTGAGCCCCAGCTCAGCCCTTGTGTGTGTTCTTATGGTAGAGGCGCCTGCTTCATAGCAGAATCAGAGACAGGGTGCGAGTGAGTACCAGGTGGTCATGGGTGACACAAAGGTTTCTGACCAAGCCAAAAGGAAAAGAAACCTTTGAAAGAACTGGTATGAGGAAGATACCACGGATTTGATTTGGATACAAAAACTTTGACATGCCTATTAGCCATGAACGGAGTGAGTCTGGTTGAAAGAAGTCGGGCCACAGCTATACTTGTGAGGGTCAGGATTCTGAGCCCAGTGTGACAAGAACACTAAGCCTGTGGATGGTAGGTCTCAGTGGGGAAGGTAGAGCCGGAGCACACAGCTCTACAGCTTGATCTCAGTGGCAGAGGCTGAGAGGTTGGTAAGATGGACTGAGAAAAAAAGAGATTTTTTTGGTGGTGGGTGTGGAAGGATCAGGAAGCCATGGAGTGAGACCCCCTCTGCCCTGCCCATGCATCTCTGCACCCTGCCCATGCATCTCTACACCCTGCCCATGCATCTCTGCACCCTGCCCATGCATCTCTGCACCCTGCCCATGCATCTCTGCACCCTGCCCATGCATCTCTGCACCCTGCCCATGCATCTCTGCACCCTGCCCATGCATCTCTGCACCCTGCCCATGCATCTCTGCACCCTGCCCATGCATCTCTTTGTGTATTTCGGGATTCGTCTATGTGTTGTTTTCAACAGAGTTGCTTGCCAAGGGTAGAGTTATCACCGAGTTCCTGCATTCACTGCAGCCTCTGACATGCAGTAGACTCTCAGGGAGCTGAATGAATGAAATGCCTACTGGTCCCCAGGGATCAAGTGGTTTTGCTACAGCAGTTCTTTATTCTAGACTGGAGAGTTGCTCCCATGTAAAGTGGGAACATGGCTCCTCCAAGGTGTGGTTGAAGAGAGGTTTTTATTGTAGATAGGAGGGAGAGTGCAGGCAGAGGCATCTGGAAGAGTCCAGAGCAGGGAGAGAAAGTAGGAGACTGAACATGGCCAGCAGAGGAGAGAGGAGCAGGCCACGTGAGGAGTGAGGGAGAAGAACCTGGAGGAAGACAAGGGAGAGAGCCTTGAGAGCGAGAGCTGAAGGGGTGGGGTCAGATGGAGACAAGAAGCAGGGCAGGGGAAGCCATGATCTGGGGGAGTTGGGGCAGGGCATTGGGAGAGAAGAGCTGAGGAGAGCCACAGGTACTGAGTGAGCCTGGTGGCCAGCATGCACTTTGGTATGCTAATGGGCACCCCAGGCAGCCATTTGTTCCTTCTGACATATGAGGAGTGGCTCCTTTGGGAGAGGGAAATGAGTGCAGCAGTTGGCAGCAGGGCTTGCTTGGGACATGAGGACCTGACAGCTCTCTGATCCACCCCTGCTCTGACTGACTCAGTTACATATGAAGATGGTGGAAAGATAGACCTCACTCTCCGGGGATACAGCTGACTCCCTCCAGGCTGTTTTTGAGGATATGTAAGTGTACAGTTAATATGAGTGAGAATGAGAATTACCCTGGCAACTTGCTGTGTGTGTTTGCAGAGTGAGAAAGTGGCTAGTGTTCACGAGTTACCATCCTGGAAGAAGCTGTGTCTCTTGCTTACGTTACTGCAAGAACCTTCCGTCTTTGGCCTGGCTCCTCTTGATTTTCTGTTTCTAGCACCTAGAGGGATGTCTGGCATGAGGCCAATGCTCAGTTACTATTTATAGAATGAACACATTCTCACACCAACACTCACACCTAAGGTTGAATATACAAGTGACTGTCGGTAGCTATGTTGCTATTGGACAGAACTGGAGTGCGTAATTATGGCCTTCCTGTGATCTGCTGCTGCTGCTGCTGGCTGTAGTGTCGTTTTCTATGCTGAAGGTTCTAGCTGTACTCTTTGCTGGCAGCATCTGCATCTGCTCTGCTGTATGGATTGCTTCCCTCTTGGGTTTCCCTGTGCTGGCTTCCTGTTACCAGGGCCTGTTCACATGTCTGCTTAGAGAAGATCCTGCGATCTCCATGGCTTCTTCCTCTGCCTTCCTCCTAATTTCTCTCCTTAGTTTTGTCCTTTTCCTTTCTCCAAGCACTGCCTCTTACTCCCTTTTTTTGTTATTTGTGTTAACCAAAGGCCAGTCATCTTTGTTCTTGTGTGTTTCTGCCTTTAATCTGTCCCCGTCCCGAGGCAACCCAAGCAATTATGCGACCCTGGCTTGTATACCTGGGTGGGCGGTAGTCCTGCAGCCACTGACATAGAACATGGAGCTGTTGAAGAAATTGAAGGTTGTGCTGTGTGCGTGTGTTTGAGACACAGTTTTAGTCTGTGTTTGTGTGCATGCTATGGTACATGTGTAGAGGCGTGTGCACATGTGGAAGCCAGTACAACTTGTAGGAGTCAGTTCTCTCTCTATTTTCTAGGTTCCAGGGATGAAACTCAGTTTGTCAAGCTTGGTGGCAAGTGCCATTACCGGCTGAGCCATTTCACCCTCCCCTTTTATATTTATAAACTTATTGAAGATAGTTTCTTACTCACCTAGCGCTTACCAAGTAGACTAGGCTGCCTCGCCAGCAACCCCAGGGATCCAGCCGCCTCTGGTTTTTGAGCTTATTGACCATGCTCAGCTGGTTTCTGTAGATTCTGGGTTTCAGATTCAGGATCCCAGGCTTGCATGGCAGCACTTCCCCAACGGAACTGTTTTCTTGCCCCCCACCCTTCGGATTTTATTCTTTGAGGAAACAAACAAACCTCCGGAGGCTTGGGTTGTGACCATGTTGATGTTGTGCTTCCTGTGAGCATGCAGGAGGACTTGTCAGATAGGCAACTGCTATGTGCACTGGGACTGCAGGAGGGAGCTGGGCTCGGGGTGTGACAGGCTGGGTGCGACTCCAGCTCTGCCACTGGCCTTGCATTTGGCCAGGCACTGAGCTTGTCTGATGGTTTGCTCCTTTGCCAAGTGAGAGTTGTATCTCAGATGTCCCAGGTTTGGGTTAATGAGAGGTAATGCACAGTGCCTAGAAGGTAGTGTTACTTTAGCATTGCTCGGTAGATGGGTCTGGCTGGTGATAACAACTTTAAAGGTCTGTTGTGTGCAGTGCTCTACAGCTCTTGTTCTGTGAGGAACTTATTTTCTCTATTCCCTAGCTAAAAATTTTAGTTACTGTGCCCATTGAAAATGTTCAATAAAATGTGCCTGAAGCACCTTACACACACACACACACACACACACACACACACACACACACACACACACACACTTAACCTCAATTCCTTTGCTAAATTTAGGTTTTGCAAACAGTTTGCGGTATAACAACCGGGATGTGTTTAGCCATGATTAGAGATGAGATTGTCGGCCGTTCCCGTGAGCTTCTGTGCTTTTAAATTGAAGGTCATGTTCATGCTCGCGGACCCTTTCCCTTGTTCCCGACAGGCGACATTATGTAATGGATGTGGGCTTCGTTTCAGTTGCATTGTAGGGAGAAGCTCACATTAATCATTTATTTTACACATCAGCTTTCTTAGAATAAAAGCCAAGATTAATTAAGTTTCACAAAGAATCCGTCATACTTCATATTAAATTTCTTTAGTTCTGTGACATATTTGAGGTATAAGAAACTTCAAACATTTAGACAGTATTTTAGTTAAAAGCATACTTTTCATTAAAATATTGAATATTTAGAGTGGTTAGAAAATAGTGCTGCTTAGAGAAGTTGGCGGTACAGGAATTTTGAGGAAACCCTGACATTGAAGCCAAGACACTTGGAGTCATGCCACTGTTTGTTCTCAGTGCTAAGGGTGACTCTGAGGTGGTCTTGCTAATTCCTCAGCTTGGTGGGTAATAGTATGGCAGGTTCCATACTCTGTGTGAACAGGGGGGAAACCTGTTCTTGGCATGTTTGTCTACATAGCTTGAAATCGTGGGTATCTCCTCTTTGTCTGGCCTCTCAGAGCTTTCACCTGGGAGCGCAGGGGTAGGGGGACCGGTGATGTCAGAGTCCCATAGGCCAGCATGGTGACCCCCTCTGGCAGGACTGCTGAGAAAGTCTTTCAGAACTTGCTTGAAGATGTAGACAATTTCCCAGGGAAGTACATCGTTTTCTGCCAAAAGTTCTCTAAATCTAAGGGGGGGGGGAGTTGTAGGGATGAGTATTTAGAAATTTTCTTGTACCCGATTTCCCAAATGAAGCTTACATATGTAACTGTGTCCAGAAAAGCATTATAATTAAGTAACAGGAAAAGCATTATAATTAAGCTTTCAGTGAAGAAACTTTGTAATTAAAGTAAATTTCTACCAGTAAGCTACCTAGAGGTACATAGGGTTTTGGGCATCGGTACACGGATTGAGTTTATATAATGAGGCAGCTTTTAGTCTGAATCTCACACACCACAAGACCATAAAGAACATAGTAGTCTACCTGCTGAGAACGGTTCCAGCTTGACAAGGTTGTACTTGTGAGCACAGAACTTCCAGTTGTCTTTGTTCGGTAGCTGGGATCATTGTGTGAGAAGTCTGGTAACTTCTCAGCCAGTTGTAGTCCACGCCTGTCTTTTTCACTTTCTGTTCATTTTCGATCTCATGTATTAATCTCTCGCGCTCCTTCAAATGCCATTTTAACTCCCGAAGCAGAGTCTTTGTCACTACCTCAGAGCCAGCGTAGCGTGTTTGTTTGTAGGAATAATTTCTTGGCCATTTCACCCAGCTAAAAAGTGGCATTTTTAGGCTGTGGAGATATGAAATGTTTACTTGCATAAAATTTTTATGGTTTTTAACAGTAAATATTTTTTACTATTGCCAGAAAAGTACATGAATTTTTCCACTGGTAAAACATGCAGGTCAAAATAAGATTAGAGTGTGGATTAAAGTCTTTCAATTTCTAACTAGGTCAGTGCTAAACCCAAGCTTTGAAAATACCTAAATAAAAACTAAGCAGAAATGAAATAAAATCAAAGATAATAATACAAACTGAGCAATTTCTGAAAATAACACTTGCTAATAGAAGTTTTTAGGGGGGTCTTGAAACATCACCAACTTGAAAAGTGCTGTCCACAGCACACGTGTGACTCACTCTTAGTACAGAAAACGCAAGCTTACCTGCCGAGCCAGGGGTCTGTTGCGGGAGTGTTGCCAGAGTTTGCCCAAGTTGGGGATGAAGCTGTTTCTCTCAGATGGGTCTCACTCTCTGGGGGTGTCCTCCAGGGAAGGAATGTCTCCTCATTTACCCACTGGAACTGTGTTTGAAACAAACAACTTTCTGTGTTAGGAATGGGGATCTGTTGTCTTCATTTGGAGATATATATATATATAAAACCTTTCATCTTCATGAGTTATATAATTGTCTACCTTTTGAATGTAGCTTATTTTCTTTGGAAAGGATGCTGGCAGCTACGGATGCTGGTCCCAAATGCATGCTGCAGCATCTGTAGGAGTGGAGTGAAAAAAAAGCAAGCGTCTGAGGCACCACAGATGCTCCTAGCTGAGGAAGAGTGCCGCGTGGTGTGATGCTCTGCTGTGCATAGCTGTGGGTCACAGGTCCTGCCGTATTTTTATGCCTGTAGAGCTCTAAAAATAACCACACTGCTGCTTTTCATCTTCAGCTTAACTTTGAGGCAGTTTGGAAGCCAGGTCACTGTCCCTTCTAATGAAAGCAGGAAAAATAGATCAGACTTGACTATATGCAAAACATGCACTCTGTGGAAGCTCACTGCCACCAAGTAAACTGGGCAGAGCCTGCTGGCGTCAGTCATGTGTGGGGCAAGTGAGCTTTCATTTACTGCTCATAACATAGCAAACCCTTGCACTGGAGCAGGTGGACATGCTAGGGGACACTGAAGCTGATAGGGGACACTAGCTGATAATCAGTGTGCATTTGATTGTCTCTGTTCAAGGTGGTAAGATGGCGATGAGTTATCGGTGAGAGTGGAGACCTGAAGGAGAACCAAGGTAGAAATAGAACTATACTACATAAAGTCAGGTGGTAGTACTACATTCCAGCAATCTCCACTTGGGATATGGAAGAAGGAGTGCCAGAAGTTCAGGGTCACCCATGACTGTGTATAGAGCTCAAGTCTCAAATGTGCAGATGAAACATTATAACCCCTGCTTAGGTGAGCACGTCTGTGCCTTGGACTTTGTTGTACATTTTCTGTCCAGATGCCTGTGTGAAACAGTGGCTAGAGCATAAAAGGTCCTTTGCGTCTTAGTTTCCTGCTAAGTGATGACATTATGTAGCTTTTCCTTTTATAACTATTTCTTCTGTTGCTTTTCTTCCCAATAAACCAAGAATAATAGACATTTTCCCCATCAGACCTGTGTGCCATGTGTGATCAAGAGTGACATGTGTGGTCATGCTGTAGTTCCTGTTATGACCGGGAAAGGCCAGATGTCAGGCTTCATTATCCTCAGTGAGCCGCGTTCACATTACACTGCCTGCAGTAGTGGGAGAAAGGAGGGAGTGACGTTTATTGTGACAAGGTGTCCTTCCAAATTAAAGTTGAAGCTGTACCAGTCACGCCACTTTCCCTGTGAAGAGCGTTGTGACTCTTCAGCCTCTCCTCCCTCGAACGTGGAAACTGAAATATCACATATATTGGAGAACAGGCCTGGTTTCCACTCAGGTCCTCTGCAGTCTTACTTACTTGTGCATCTCCAGCTCGCCTATCAATCCACTGCAGTGCCGAGCATACCAGTGCTGCTCTCCTGGGCTCTCAGTACATAGCCCTGGCTGTCCTGGAACTCACGATGTAGACCAAGCTGATGTCAGACTTGGAGATCCACCTGCCTCTGCCTCTTGAGTGCTGGGATTAAAGCCACCACACTGACCCTCCCACCCCCACTCTAGATTGAGATAACTGACTACCCAAATGCTTATTCTGTCTCTTAGTTTGTAGCTGCTGTCCAATCAGGCTTTGTTTGTTATTGTTGTTTGTTTGTTCAACTCATTTCTTTTTCTTCAACACTTTTTCCTGGATCCTACTCTTGTTCTCTTGTTTGAACTTATTCTAGTTCCCTCTTCACAATCCTTAAGTGCTTTCTGATTCATCTCGACTATGTCTCTTATATATTTGCTCAGTCGCTCAACAGATGTTCACTGATGTCTCTTGTGGTGTGGAGGCTTGGGACCTGGGGTGACTCAGTTCACTAGACAGACCCACTTCCTGCTTTCATGGGGCTGCCCTCCTAAGGGAAAGATGAATGTGTGTGAATAAGATAATTATAAGTTGTCTTGTGTTATTTAGCATTCATGTCCTGCTTCCTTCAAGTCAAATGAGCGGATCAGGCAAGGACTTTCTAGCTGGGATAATTCCTCTGAACAGGGATTTATTTGTTAGTTCTTGAGTCAGGGTCTCACTGGGTAGCCCCGGCTGGCCTTAGATGCACTGCACTCCTGCCACAGCCTCTTAGGTAGATTACTGGCCTAAGCAGCTGGCCTTTGAGCAGACTTCAGTGGCCTTAGAGGACTTCTTGAGCCTTCTCTTGGTTCCTCGGCTTATTGGACATCTGTCCAGCTGCTACAATTGCTGCTTGTGGCTTTAGTTGCCACCTCAGTCCACACGAGGACTGGCCTTTGAACTCACTGCACACACATGTTATCTAGTGCTTGGTGTGTGCTACTTACATTACATTTCATTTTTCTCCTTTCTCATGAAATTGTTAAGATTGAAGTAGAGACCAAATACCATTTTCTTTAACTATCTCTCCTACTACCATGTAGTTAGAGAACATATTTGTAGGTAAGATAAGGCACTTCCCTTTTAAAGTTAATTTTTGCTGTTTATTGGGGTAAAACCAGATTAGTGTGAGTTTATCAACTATGCAGTAAATTTAGTAAATGGGTCGCCTCTGATGTATTGGAACCTTATTAGCTATTGTGTATGGAAGGCTTGAAACAACCCAGTCATTCTCTGTGTGCTGGTTGTCTTGTTTACTTGATATTTTTTCTTTTTTTCTTTTGTGGTGGATAGACTGTTGAACACTTTTACAGGTTTTAACTATGAATATTGTGAAAAGTTACTGTTTTATCATGGCATTCTTTTACTTTTTATTTTTGGATTTAAAAATACTTTTATTATGGTTAAACTATACATACGTGTGTGTGTGTGTGTGTGTGTGTGTGAGATATGTGTACCTGAGTGTCCATGGCCAAGCAGGACGGCGGCTTCAGGCACGCCTGAACCTGAGTTACAGGCAGTCGAGAGCTCTTCAGTGAGGATGCTGGCCGCTGAGCTGGGTTCATCCTCTCAGGAGCAGTGTGTTCTCTTCACTTCTCAACCGTCTTGCTTTCACTGTCTTTTTGTTTTGTTTTGCTCTTTTTTCTTTTGAGACAGTCTTGTAGTTCAGGCTGGTCTGGAACTTACTATGGAGGCCACGCTGGCTTGAACTTGAGCTCCTTCTGCCTCAGCTTCCCGAGTGCTGAGATCACAGACTTCCCTGGAAAGCTCTGCTCTCTATCCTGAGTCAGCGGGTGCTTTGTTTCTGGGGTGGCATTGTCACAAGCCCCTAGCTTAGCTTGCTGTGCTGTCTGTGACAATTGTCTGAGACAATGCCTTCCAAGTGGCAGGTGCTCTATGAGGGTTTGCGTATTGAATGGGCTCTTGTATGCTTGCTTGCGCTCGTGGCTTTGTGTGTGCAGGTTTGCAGGGTTCCAGGGAAGATGGTGAGGCTGTAGGTGGAGCATGCTTTAGTCTCTGCAGGTTGTCCTGTGTCAGCATGGATGGTCAGGTCACTCACCTCCTCATCCCCTGGGAGGATTGACTTGTTCTTTTTGTCAGCTTTGTTTGTTTATTTGTTTGTTTGTTTGTTTATGGTTTTTTTTCGAGACAGGGTTTCTCTGTGTAGCCCTGGCTGTCCTGGAATTCACTCTGTAGACCAGGCTGGCCTTGAACTCAGAAATCTACCTGCCTCTGCCTCCTGAGTGCTGGGATTAAAGGGCGTGTGCTACCATGCCTGGCAGCTTAGTTTATTTTTAAAAAAATCAATTCATGTTGCTTTTTAAATTTTATTTTTATTTGTATGCATATGGGTGAATTGCTTTTATGATGTAAGTCTGCACCAGTTTTGTGCCTTGTGCTTGTGGAGATCAGAAGAGGGCATCAGATCCCCCAAACTGGAGTTATGAGTGTTTGTGAGCCATCATGCGTGTGGGTGCTAGGAACTGAAGCCTGCCCCTCTGGAAGAGCGGCAGGTCTCTTCCCTACCCGCTGTGCCCTCTTTCCAGTACCACAGCTCTCAGTGTTTCAGTCCATCTCTATCTGGTAACTGAATTTGAGCATTTAAAATTGTTAGTGACTATCTGTGTTTCCTCTGACTTCCATAAAATAACTGCTCAGAAACTTCGTGCAGAAACGTGGTGACTTTGTAACTCTTCTTTGCAGGTCACTCAGTCAGAGGAGCTCAGAAATGGAGTATATTAACAAATACAGACAACTTGAAGAACAAGAACTTGATATTTATGGCCAGGATCAGCCACCCAGTGGACCAGGTACGCAGGTTTCCTTAAATACCTAGTATATGATGCATCAATAGTTCATGCATTAAAAGCTCATCTTTCCAAACATTTAATAAATACAGTATTTTGGTCAAAGTTAAAAAAAAATCTTACATGGCTTCTTAATTAAAAATGGGGGGGGATGAGTGTATAGTAGATTATAAAGTGTTAGTTTTTTATCTTAAATATAGAGCCAGAATATCCTGTTCTTCGAAGATTGATTTATTACTATTTAATAATTACTATTAAATAATTAAATAATTACTATTTAATTCCTTACTATTAATTGAGAAAGTTTAACATGTTCTTAGCTGGGTGTGGTGGTACTCACGCCATCCCAGGACTGACAAGGCTGAGGTGCATGCTCAGGCTTTGAACCTTTGCCTTTGAGCCAGTCGGGTCTGCAAATCCAGTCCCAGGGTACCCAGGGAGTCCCCCAGCTCTAAAGACAAACCAGCATAACTTAGGAAGGGACTGAGAAGATAGTGCAGTTGGTAAAGTGTCTGCTGCACACAAACAAGGGTCTGAGTTTGGGTCTCACTCACCCACATAGAAGGTTGGTATTGTGGCGTGCACTTGTGGTCCCAAGGCAGGGAGAGCAGGGGCTGGCAGACCCCAGCAGCATACTGCATAGAAGATAGATGAGCTCCAGTCCGTGTGAGAGACTCTGTCTTGCAAACCAAGATGGGGAGCAATTGAGGAGACACATGGCGTAGATCTCTGTGACCATATGCACTCATGATCACACATAAACACACCCACAAGAGCACATGAATGCACATACCACACATACATCACACACAGAAAGAGTAACAAGAACACATGAATGTAAATTTACCACATCACATACATACACAAAGACTAACAAGAACACATGAATGTACATATAACACACAAATGCAAAAACTAGACTTTTATTAAAAACAGAATTTTAAAGAGTAGAAATGTATGAAATAAAAAGTAAAAGATTTTTTAAGAAATGTTTTTTGAGACAGGGTTTCACTCTGTAGTTCTGGCTGGCCTAAAATTGCCTATGTAGGTCAGACTGGTCTAAAAGACACAGATCCACTCGCCGCTGCTTCCTGAGTTGGGTGGACTTGCTGATGCACGGCTGCTAAATGGATTGTTCTCTGTTGGCAGGGTGCACTGCTAAGTGCCTGGGCTAAGTTGCTGCAGTTGTTTTATTTGTGCTGGGCCCTTTCCTGTGAAGGAGGCTCCTCTGAGATACTAGGCTGTCCCCACTCCTGCCCCACATACTTGCACTCCCATTGAAGGATTTATGGAAACATTTCCTTATTTGCTTTTAGCCTTTTTAATAATTAGAAAGTACAGTCTATGCCCAGTAGTTCTACATTAACCCCTAATCTTGGGATTTATATGAGCAGCTTGATAATATAGATTGCTATGTTCTGTTACTCCTGGAAATTCAGACATTACTTATGCAGTCTTTTCATTTAGTTTTGTGTTTTAACGTTTTTAGGTCGGTGTGATGGATTTTATTGCTTGTCATTTCATATTCACCACGAGGCAGAAGCAGCCCTTAGTGCCCTGTTGTGCATCCTTGCTCCAGTGGCAGCTTCTGCCGGTCTCATCTCCCCTTCAGTGCCTCTAAGAGGCTCCGCATCGCGTTTTCCTTTGAGTTGGATACTGTCCTAGCTGCATTTCTTTTGCTATGACATAACCCTTAGAAAAAGCAACACAGGGCAGGGCCGTTGCTATGGCTTTCCCTCGGGCTTCAGCCCTCAGCTGAGGGTATGAGGGTAGATGAGCTTTTCTAGCACGAATTCACTCCATGCACTTGGAGTGGAAAGGAGGAGCTGTGCTGGGTTTGCGTCTGTAACTCTGGCTGTGCAGCTCCTGTTGACTCTCGCCACCACGCTGGTCTCACGCTGCTGCTGTCCTTCACAGCTGTCCTTCGGGCTCCCACTGCATGATCCTTGGTTTTTTGAAGCCAAGCAAGTGATACAGAAACAGAAATCGCAGGATTTTGTTATCTCTTAGGCAATCAAGTGGCTCACAAGTGCAGAGAAATAGTCTCAATTATCTTTGAAACCAATCAGAGCTGCTCTGAGCAGCTCACACCTAAGGAGATGAGGGAAGGGACTTAACGAGCAGACATTCCTGATGAATGATCCCCAAAAGATAGATCTCTGGTAAAACCAAATCCAAATGCCATCTCTCCACTGCATAGAACTCTTAGAATTTCTTAGGAAGCCCAGTTAGTATGCTACTGATTTTAAAGTTATATTTTGAGGCAGTGTTCTTCAGCTAAGTACTTTCTATGTAACTTAATGTTTTCTAAGCAAGCTTATTGGTAATTTCATCTATATACTTAGGTATAAGAATACTTACCTATAATACTAGTGTTACAATTTATTATTTTATTTTTATTGTTTAAAGAGAAACCAAGGTAGGAAGCCAAGCCCCAGTCCTACCATAGGCACTGTTGGGAGCAGGAACACACAGTGCACTCAGCAGCCTGCCTGTCCCTACTGCTCAGCCAGCATCCTTCACTCAGATGCAGTTCAGGACAACCCTCCACTGACATGCCTGTGGCTAACCTGATCTAGGGTGAAGACTTCCTTCTCAGGTGGCAGGGTTGTGGCAGGGTGACATTAGAACCTCCTGTCACAGATGTGATCATTGCTGTGCTCATCAGAGCAGTTTGGATGCCCTGGAAACCTCACAAGGTCAGGTTGAGAGGAGAGACTCGTGGGTCTCTCCCCTCGTGACATCATTTCAAAGCTCTGTACCTTGGTGGTACTGGTCCTGCTTGTTATGGCTCTCAGAAGAAGTGACCTGGCACTTGGCTCCGGAACAAGGTGCAGAAAAGCAAAACCTGAGTGGAGTGGAGACTCCTTGAGAGGGACTGTGACTGTCTGCCTCCTGAGACTCCGTTTGAGCCTCCTCGCTGTGCTGGTGCGTGGCCCTCACTGAGGGACAGGACATGCAGCTGGGGCGGGGCTGAGTGCAACCCTGGTGTGGTGTCTTCCTCTGAGTAGTCTGGACAGCATGGCTCCATCACAGTGGCTGGCCCTAGGTGGCCCCCTTCCTATGGAAGGGGAGGCATTACAATGGGAACTAGACATGCTGAGAGTATGGCCTCTGATTTGGCAGGTAAATTGGCTCAAAGAGGAAGGAAGCAACCCCAGGTACTGATCTGATGGAGTGGGCAAACTCTGTTTCTGGGTAGAAGGCAGAGGGATGGGGTGGATGGGGTGGAGTGTCTCCTGTAGGTCAGGGTTTAGAAAGGACTTGGCTGCTCTTATTTCAGGAATGAAGGAGCTGGGTGTGGTGGTGCACGCCTTTAATCCCAGCACTTGGGAGGCAGAGTCGGAGGCGGAGGCAGAGGCAGAGGCAGGTGGATTTCTGAGTTCGAGGCCAGCCTGGTCTACAAAGTGGGTTCCAGTACAGCCAGGGCTACAGAGAAACCCTGTCTCGAAAAACCAAAAACCAAACAAAACAAAACAAAAAAACAACCCAAAAAAACAAACAACAACCCCCCCCAAAAAAAAGAGTTTAAAAAAAAAAAAAAAAAAAGGACTGGAGGAGTGGGAGCCCCTGTGTCTATGGATGTTTCTGTCTGCAAATGCCTACATGATAGCACAGCTCTTCCTAGCTTGGTGTCTGTTTACAAGGAGATCATGAGATTACCCTGACACTTCTGTTTCCAGACAAGGTATTATGTTTGTTTGTTTTTGTTTTTGTTTGTTTGTTTGTTTGAGACAGGGTTTCTCTGTGTAGCCCTGGCTGTCCTGGGACTCACTTTGTGGACCAGGCTGGCCTTGAACTCAGAAATCCACCTGCCTCTGCCTCCCAAGTGCTGGGATTAAAGGTGTGTACCACCACGCCCGGCTGTAAGATACTATGTTATATCCAGAATAGACATAATAGAATAATAGAATGCTTTTGTAAAATATTATTGAGTTTGCTGTGGCATTAGTGTTATTTCACTTGTAAGTATTCAAGAACTTGTTTCTATGTAGAAATTCCATACACTACATTAGAATAATCCTTCATATTTAAAAGTAAATGATTTCATAAAGATGGAAACTGACATTAACAGGGCAGGGCCTGGCTTCAGCATGCCACTTTTCATAGTATTTGCTTTTACCTGGCCACGTTCAGTTGTCCTAGATGGTGTCTTCAGGGAAACAGCAGAAGCCACAATGATCTCTTGTTATTAATGTGGAGGTATTTTAGCGTGTGATGTGTCTGTTGTGTGACTGTGCCTCTGTGTGTATGTCTGTGTGTGTTGTGTGAGTGTATACACTTGAGTGACAGTGTTCATGGAGACCAGAGGTGTCACTGTTCCCAGAGCTGGAGCTCTGGGTGGGTGTGAGCCAACTGATGTGAATCCTGGGAGCTGAGCAGGGAGTGAGGGTGGGGGGTGGGGGTAAGGTGGTGGGGTCCTCTGCCAGGGCAGCGTGAACCCTTAGCTCCTGGTGTGGGGATGTTTTTAGTGGTTGTTTCACCCCCTCTAAGTTTTTCTTCTGCTCCTGTAAGAGAACAGCCTCTGTGGTGTGCTGAGGAGACACAGGTCACCTCTGTGGCGTGCTGAGGAGACACAGGTCAGCTCTTTCAGCTGAGCTTGATTTTGAATACAGAGCATCCCCCTCCCCTTGGAGAAAGCAATACATTGTTATTTTGAAGATTTAGTTTTCTGTTTAGGGTATAAATCCAGTAATTTAGCTTAGTTTTTTTTTTTTTAAAGAATACAGATAGTATCTAGATTTTGTTTGTTTTTGCATTTATTTTTAGAGACCATCTCAACACGTAACTGGCTAGGCTAGCCTGAACTCATAGCAAACCACCTCTGCCTCCTGAGTACTGGGATTAAGGGCATGATAGTGTCTAGATCATATCTGCCTGGACAGGTTTTAGGTTTTAAGGTAAACTTTATGCTCTCTGTGGCAGCCAGGTGACAGTGAATTTCGCTGCAGAAGTTGGTTACATCCTGTGACCTCTGGACTTGTGTCAGATTTTAGCTTGTTTGATGATCCGAGGCAGAGAAGTGGGGAGATCAGCAGTGTCTGAGATTCCCGTTCTCCAACTTATAGGAAATATTTAACTAAGAAAATGGAAACTGAGAGCAGCATAGTCTGAAGTTGCAGTATTTCTATTTCTGTCCACTTCTGGACTTGTGTTTGTCACATGGAATCTGCTCGCTTGCCTTAAATCATGTTGACGATCTTCTTTTTATTTGGTTTATACAAAGCCATCAGCCACTCGGCTGTGAACATGTCTGCTCCCTGCTCTCCTGTCCACCCGGGGCAGTGTCAGTGAGAGCGAGGCTTGCTCTGGGCTGGGTCTGCTTTAGTCAGTGACCTAAAACTGTCAGGGGAGATCCGGTGCTACGTGAAGAAAGGCTGTGGTTTAGACACGGTGCCAGGGGCTTTGGGTTTTTTCCTTCTTGTAAATGTTCTCTCTTAAAGTAGCAACCTTCAAAATGGATGTAGTGAAGTCCAGTGAGTCTGACCATGCTGTCAGAGCAGCAAGACTCCTTTAGAGACACAGTGAACCAGACTCAAGGGTTCTTAGCAGAAATACAGACCTGCCTCCGTTTCCTGCTGTCCTGAGTCCTCCCCACTCTCCATCTGTGGATGCTTGTCCCTCAGCCTCTTTCTCACTTCTCCCCGGCTGCTTGCCTGTCCCTCCATCCCCTCTCTGTCCGTCCTCATAACGGTGGTGGCTTCTTTCTTCTGTGACCACAGGAAAGCAAGGACTCAGTCTTAGAATCTTGGGGACACAGGCGTCCCTGAGATCATAGTGGCATTTTCCAGCTCAGGTTCTCCTAGGATTGGAGGCCACTGCCTGGCCTGTGAGGGTGATGGGGTTCGGTTGTCTTCATCTTTCAAATAAAATAGTTTAACATAAAAAAAGCCTCAGGGAAAAGCAGTGTGTGGTAGCTCGTGCATGTAATTTCAGTATTCAGGAGATAGAGGCAGGAGAATGGGGTTCAAGGTCATCTTTAACTACATAGAGAGTTCAAGGCCAGTTTGGGCTACATGAGATCCAGTCTCAAAAATACAAAGCAAACATATCATACCTATCCCCAAACCAACCAACCAACCAAAATAACAACAACAAACATACCATACCCACCCCCAAACCAATCAAGGAACCAAAATAATAACAACAAACAAGCAAACCCAACCTGGCCCATGCCAGAAACTGGGAGCCATCGTGAGTGAAACTAAGTCCCAATGTGGAGAGACTTCATTTCTGTGAGCTTGTCAGTGTGTAGAGAAGGTGGTCGGAGGCCTGCACGGAGGAGGCCTAGGGATGTCTTAGGACGAGGACTGTTTCCCTGGAAGGAAGAGTTGGTCATTGACACATGTGACAGATCTGGATGTGCTGGCTCTGAACTTATGGACGAGCATGAATTCAGATGCAGGAAAGGCTGGGGTCAGGGGGAGAGCAGATGGGAGGATCAGGGTTTGAGATCTAATGTCACCCTCCAAAATTTAAATGTGTGCATATGTATGTATATAAAAGATGTGTGTGTGAGGCTTAGGGTTTGATTCCCAGCACCATAAAATTTTTAAAAAGTAACACTTTAGTCACGCATTGTTAGTCTCCCTGTGAAAGAAAGATTGAGGATGTGTCTTCATGGTGAGCCCAGGAAGCTGATGTGGGAGCGGGAAAGGATGAGGAAGAGAGAAAGGGGCCCCTGAGGCTGAGGCTCAGCCTCAGTGGAAGCGGGAGAGGAACATGTTCATCCGCAAAGGTGCTGTGCAGGGTCTCCAGGACCTTGTCCCTTGCCATGTGGTGACATGAGGCACTTTAGAATTGAAGGTTGGCCAGAGCAGGTGCACAGATTTACAAGGGAATGTTAAATAGGTAGGGTTGGATAGACACCAAATCAAATGTATTTAGCATAGCATAGCAAACAAACCCGTTTCACCGAACCCACAGTTTGTAAGTTGTATTTGACTTCTCTGTCACCATTATCTATTCATTTTGTAGCAAGGAATGTACACTTCACCACGTGTGTACACCACCATAATCCCACAGTAGTGAGCAGCTGCTGAGTCAGGTGCTGGAGCCAGTGTGTGTCAGGTCTGTTGACTTAGGAGCAGTGTAGGCCAACAATGTCCATGTCTGGGATGGAAGGCCGCAAGCCTTGGTGGCTTGCCTGCATCATTAATAGTGGACCCACCAAGAGGGAAGGACTGTCAGTCTATAGAGAGTGTATTTAGCAAGGTGTAGGGTGTGTGTCTGTGTCTGTGTGTGCACATGCGCACATGTGTGTGTATATGTGATAAGACATATACAAAGATTAGATAGGTCATTGGCTTGTTTACTTTCTTTTCAGCTACAAAATAACTTTGTTTTGTCTGAATACAGGTCTGAGGTCACCATTGGCTAAGTTAAGTAATGTGGCATGCATCCCAGAGACAACTTATAAATATCCTGATTTGCCTATAAATCGGTGTAAAGAAGAGGTAACACTTTTCCTAATGTAATTAGCTGTCTGACTAAGGCATAGCACTATTGGGAACATGTGGGGGGGATTAATATGCACAAGGCAGAAGAAAAGCCCGCAGTGCCCGTCACACAAGACACCTCTGCAGAGCCCGGCTAAGGCTCTGTGTGCCGTGCTCAGATGTACCTGTGCTCACCTGTAGTCTGTCACTGAGAGCTGATAGGCGCATGCTCTCCCTTCCTGGTGGAGCTTTTTGTGCAAGCAGCACACAGCCAGGTGTTGCTATGGAGAAGGCCACACCCCCAACATCTGCACTGGGAGCAGTGGCTGCTGCTCTCTTTCCCTGTGTGTTGGCTGACTCATAAGTATGCACACATCCTTTTGGTTAGATTTCTGACTAGTTAGTTAGTTATATGTTGTTAAGCATGAGTAATAGAAGTAAATTTAAACCATTACTTACTTTGGTGAAAAAAGAGTTGTAGATAAAATAGGAAATGTTCCAGATTTCATTTTTATTTGCTGAAGATGGAATCATGCTTTTATGGAGTAGATACACTTTATTAAGCTTATATTCTGAAACCCACATTGGTTTGTACTTGCTGACTATGGCGATTGTTGGAAGGGTGACTAGGATCTTACAGCACTGCGTGTACAATGTAAGGGACAGTGTCACTAGCTGCTCAAAATTTATCTGACAACTTGAAAGTTTAAAGTCAAGTGACTATTGGCAGGGTTTTTTTGTTGTTGTTGGTTTTGTTGTTGTTGTTTTTGTTTTTAGTAGAATTGCATTCAGTCTTTTTATAAAATAATAGACATTTAGACTTAGAACCATACAAATTAAGTTTGAAAGTTTCTTTCTTTTTTTTTTTTTAAAGAAGAAATTGAGACACAGAGCCCTGGTGACTTTGGCCAGGTTTCCATAGTTGTCAGTAGTTGTGCACTTGGGAGGCAGAAAGGTCTCGGGGCTACATAGTGTGGCCTTGTTTCATAAACCAACCAGCCAGCCAAGGCCTCGGTTATCACTCGTAGACCGATCCTTTATGTGATGTTAAGGTGGTGGACCACTGGGTTAGGTTGAGCCGGCCTGAAAGTCTTCTCAAGACAGTGTTTTACCTTGTTGTCTAATCTGTGCCCATGGTGAAAGGTAATATTTTAAAAATTTTTCAGGTCATTTCCTTGATAGAAAGCAATTCTGTGGTGATCATACACGGTGCCACAGGAAGCGGCAAGAGCACACAGCTCCCACAGTACGTGCTAGACCACTACACCCAGCGCTCTGCCTTCTGCAACATCGTAGTCACCCAGCCGCGGAAGATAGGGGCCAGCAGCATTGCCAGGTGGATCAGTAAGGAGCGTTCCTGGACGCTGGGTGGCTTGGTAGGCTATCAGGTGAGACACAGGACGTGAGCTTTCTCTTCTTGGGAATGTTTTACTCTATGTAAGTTGAGGGCAGTGTATAACTGTTTTCTACTGGAAATTAAAGACCAGAACTATGCTATAATTAAAAATATTGATAACCCTGTCTCGAAAAAAACAAAAAAAATTGAAAGTAAAATTCTTAAATAATTTTAGATTTCTTGTGCAGTTGAATAGGAGATAAGGGAGAATTCTCAGACTGGTGCTTTTTATTATTTGATCTTTTTAATTAGACCCTTGTAACATATAAAGGCTTGTCACCTAAAAATACCATAGACAGCATAACAGCATAAGCTAATCCTTGCTCATTATGGAAGGAAAGAAATCAATTTGAGATCTTGACTTTTCATTTGGAACTTGCATATTTTCTAAAATACAGTGACTTCTCATTCCTACCTTAGGTAAAATGGACATTTATTTGGGTAGTTAAGGGGGAGCCAGTGAAACCTATACTTTCTTTCTCTCTCTTTTCCTTCCTCAACTTTAGGTAGGGCTGGAGAAAATCGCAACAGAAGACACTAGGTTAATTTACATGACCACTGGAGTCCTGCTTCAGAAAATTGTAAGTGCCAAGAGCCTGATGGAGTTCACGCACATCTTCATTGACGAGGTGAGTGTTCTGCTGCCTGGCAGGGCCTTATTTCCGGGCAGTGTGAGCTGCCATCCTGTGTCCTTGCAACAAGGTTCCTTCTGATCTTTTTAACCTTGTGAGGGTGAATTATCTGTTTTATTCTTTGTTCTTTGTCTCTCAAAATATAGGTGGGATGTTGAAGACTGGGAAAAGATTGTTGTATAGAGCAGAGATCTATGGGCAGGTTGTAGTCAGATCTGGCCCTCTGAGATGTCACTAGAGCCTTCCCTCACAGTGTTCTTGTGGTTTGAATTGCCTCTGGCCTGCATCTCAGCAGGGTGCAGCAGTTGCAAGGGACGTTCTCCAGCCTGGTGAAGAGTGCTCTCCACAGCCCACATATGGAGGCAGACTTTCTGCCTCATCAATCAAGGATGACAATAGGGTTCAAAACCTGGGCTGAGGGTGTAGTTCAGTTGTAGAGTGCTCTCCTAGCATATGAGAGGCTCTAAGTTTAAACCCCAGCACTGCAGGAAAAACTTTAATAAGGTAAGACATATTCATCTACTCTGAAAAAGGCCTTCTGGATTTCCACTGTGTCTGTGAGGCACAAGCAGGGGAGCCAAGAGCAGAACTAGCTACAGAGTGAAGCCCTGTCATTCTTGACTCTCCAAGTGAATCACTTCCTGTATGCTGTTGTGTGTCCTGACCTAACTGGGCTTCTTTTGGAAACAGGCTCTGCCCTCACTGCTTTGGTGGGACAGGGTGGTGTGGATGGATCCCTGGGTGGCTCAGTCTGGGTCTGCATTTGCGTAGGGCTGGGAGGCAGCTGCTACCCCACGTGTCCCCTCTGTGGTCATGTTGAAGTTCCACCTGCTTGCCCTAGACTCTGACCTTGCTTGATATGGTTCACCAGCTTCTGACTGGCTAACCTCTTACCTATCTTGTGAGCTTCAGTTCTTGTAGGCACATATTTCTTTGCAACCTACTTTTAATAAGGGTCCAACTTCTCCTCTAGCCCAGTACCCTGCAGATGTAGTAGAAGAGAAAAGTTATTAGGATCTGGGGGAAGTGGACCTGTTTAGCAATAGTTCTTTGGGGCGAGCTTGATCTCCTTGGGCAGCAGTTCAGTCCTGTAGCAAACACCAAATACAACTCAGCAGCTGCAGACCAGTCCTCTAGGCAGACACTAGGCATGAACTAGCAACTGTAGTTCAATCCTGAAAAACTGCCAGGCTCACTAACCAGACTGAGGTGAGGCTGCAGAAGTGGCAAGCTGCCACAGGAACCTTGAGAGTGGTTCTTGGGTGAGTTTCTCTCAATGGCGGTTTTATCAACAAGTTGAGCTGTGTAAGGCGAACCAATACATGCATGTTGTTAGTGAAGAATAGTGAGACAGAGAAAACTAAACCAAGGCTCAGTGCTCGTCTCCCCCTGTCTGTGGGGTCATACTTAACTCTTTCACCACGTGGCCTTTCACGTTTGCTATATCCAAACACCCTCTCACCTGTGTGCCCCATTCGCCGTAGTTCCTTTTGTCATGGAACATGGCTTGCAGCTCTGTTGCCAGTGTTAGACTGGTTCATCTCTAATGCCACACGTGCTGGGATGACAAACCACTGCAGGGGGATCAGCATCAGCTGGGCAGCAGTTGTGCTGTTAAGTGGGCAGGCTTCAGGGGCCTGAGCATTGCTTTGCCCTAATGCCAGTGGGTCCCAAAGAGAAATATTGAGGGTGACAGTGACCCGTGTACCCTCTGGCTGGTGGGAAGATGCTGTTTGCATACTCCTCGGCTGGAAAGGCGTGAGTCCCCTGACGACCTCTGCTGAGCAGAGAGGCCTAGTTTAGTTGAAAGTCTAGGAGCATAAAGGTCCTCTACCTTCTCTCAGCAGGTGACATGTACCTCTTTCTGTAAAATTCCATTTTCATGTGTGTGGTATGCCTGTGGATATGCATGTTTCAGTGTGTGTTGGCAGATGTATTTGAGGGTGTGTGTGCATACGCACGCTCATACGTATGGAAGCTAAAGGTTGAAAGTGTCTGGTCCCTCTTCCACCTGATCTGTTGAGATGGGTCTTTGAATCAAACCAGAGCTTGCCTACGTGACTCGCAGCTTCCTCCAAGGAGTCTCCTGCCTCCACCATCTGATGCTGCAGTTACAGACCCACTGTGCTTACCTGGCCTCTACACGGATTGCTTGTGCAACCTTCCCTGCTGTGCCGTGCATCGTTGATGTCATGGCGGCGGCTCCTTTCTCTGTAGGTGCATGAACGGACCGAGGAGATGGATTTCCTGCTCTTGGTCGTCCGTAAACTCTTGAGGACAAATTCACGGTTTGTGAAGGTACATTTTTAGATTTCATTCTGTATTGTGCTGGTTGGCTTTTGTCAATGTGATACAAGCCTAGGTATATCTGGCAAGGTGATGTTTAATTGAGAAAATGCCTCAGCACTTGTAAGGCAGAAGCAGGCAGATCTCTGTGAGTTCGAGGCCAGCCTGATCTATAGCTAGAGTTCCAGGACAGTCGGAGACCTGCCCCACCCCCCCAAAGTAAAAGATTGGCCTGTAGGCAAGGCTGTAGGGCATTTTTTTGATTGATGATTTATGAGGAAGTACCCTCCCCACTGTAGGAGGTGTCGTTTCTGAGCAAGTGTTTTCGAGTGATGTAAGAAGCAGGCTGAGTAAATCATGAGGAACGAGTCAGAAATCAGCATTTTCCCATGGTCTCTGCTTTAGTGTCTGCCACCAGGTTTCTTCCTTGAGTTTCTGCCCTGACTTCCCTCAGTGATAAATTCCGACCTAAGACTCCTCCCAAGTTGCTCTTGGTTGTGGTGTTTATCACAGCAATAGAAACCCTGACTGAGACAGATACAGTATCTTGGACTCTATGGTCAGATGTCGTACTCCAAATCCTGCCTGGGAGGAGGCCCGGGCATTCTTTATACTGTTTTAATTTAGATAATACACAAGAAAAGAATCAAGATAGTCTATTTATAATTCATTGGAGGCCTGCTCTTACTGAAGAGCAATAGAGGAGGAATGGATGGGGAGGGGGAGGGGAATTGTGGGAGAGGGACTGTGAGAAGAGGAGAGACAGGAAAGTCTGGTCAGAATATAACAAAATAATAAATAAAATAAAGTAAACTAGAAGGCTTCAGTGGGTTGTACATGGTGGGAGGATGTGGCAGGTGGGCCTGGGCTCTGAGGTGGCCAGCCTCGCTCGATCCACCCGCCCTGCCTGCCCTGCTCACCGCTGGGCTCTCTTCCCTGCAGGTGGTCCTCATGTCTGCCACCATCAACTGCAAGCAGTTTGCAGACTACTTTGCTGTTCCCGTTCAGAACAAGATGAACCCGGCATATGTTTTTGAAGTGGAAGGCAAGCCCCACGCTATTGAAGAGTATTACCTTAATGACTTGGGGCACATTTATCATAGTGGGGTATGTTGGGACACATTGCTTCTTTTATAGTGAGTGGACTTTGGTTTCTGACAAATTGAATTCCCCAGGTTTGGTTGTGAGGCCCTTTTAGAACTTGTCAGAGCAGACACATGGGAGGAAGGGGGTGGAGGAAAAGAAGGGAGGAAAACATGGGCTTTTGTTACATCTGGGAGTTTGTAAATATCCACATCACAGTCCCCATAGAAATCATTGCGACTAGCGTCATGCCTCTCTCATGTGGAAAACCAAAGCTTTGGATTTCTGTCATTATGAAATAGTAGATTTACTTAAGGATGGTAATTGTACTTGAGACAGAACTCCGATTAAATGTATATTTTCTAATAGAGGGTGACAGTGAAGACTGGGGATATATATAACTTGTTTTCATGTGTGTGGGACACTCGAAGATCTCAGAAGTCTAAACCTGAAGTAGAAGCAGATACGAAGCACTTCCTGTCCTACCTTCTGGGAGTGTGTTCAGCGAGGACGTGCATCTGCATCTGTGTGAGACCCTGGGTTCCACCCCAGCTCAGGAACAAAGGCGAAAAGGAGTGAAAACTTGCCTCAGTCCTCTCCTCGTCTGACCACTGCCTGTCAGGCCTTCTTCCCTTCCCATGAGACACTCCTCTTGCACAACTCTCGGGTCTGTCAGGCAGACACGGGGCTTTCTGCTGCAGAGATGGCAGACTGTCTGCAAACGGAATTTGCCCGGCTCCCCACACGTGTGCCGTTCCGTTCCCCCATGTAACTGGTCTCTGACATCTTGGCGCTCACTAGACAGTGCTGCAGTGACCCGCCCTGCCGCATGCTTCTGTGCACTCCGGAGAGCATGTCTTGTAGAACTCTGTTTCTCAGCCTCAGCAGCATTGGTATTTTGGCCAGAGAATCTTGTGTGGCAGGGGTATCCTTAGCATTACAAGATGGTTTCTTCTTGTCCTTGTCCCTCTCCATTATCACACCCATCGATATCCTAGACAGTGCCAAATGTTGTGTTGAGACCTCTGTGAGTAACATGCCTTCCTGGAACCTCTGAGCCTGTGGGGAGATTGCTGGGACAGAGAATACATGCGCTTGCAGTTTGAGAATGGAGCCCCGTTCATCGGAGCAGGGGCTGAGTTTCTGTTGAAGATAGTTGTAGTGTTGACGAGTGGGCTCTACTACAGTGAGGGCTGCTTAGGTTCAGCTGACCTCAACACCAGACCTTCTTTGTGGATGCGTGGAAGGAAGGGTAAGGGCAGCTGTGGGCATCTCTGGTTGCCCCGGGGCCCTTTGGCTGAAGGTGGCCTCTGTTCAGCTGTTTTGAAGGCCCCTCGGCTTTCCATTGCTGTCACATCGCCTGTCTTTGGTAGCTGGAAGGCACATAGTGAATATTTTAGGGCACAAACAAACTGGACAGACCTAACTGCATTTTGATTTTTGTGTGGACACTGTGGGGGAGGGCGCTGGGATGGAGCCTAGGCCCTGTGTAGCTAAGCCTTGTTCTCACTCCTGAACCTGCCTAGTTTGTCAGCGGTGAAAGGCGGTGTTTTGTTTATTTGTGATGTTCAACATCAGGAGAGAGCGTTATCAAGTCCAATCTATCATTGTGCTGCCTGTTGACTAGTGCCATCGTATGCTCCCAGCATACCTCGTGGGATGCCCGGCCCCTCCGTCTGTCTGTCTGTCTGTCTGTCTGTCTGTCTCTCTCTCTCTCTCTCTCTCTCTCTCTCTCTCTGCTTGACCATGGCTTGTTGTCTTTTCCTCATCTTGGGATCACTTGCTGCTCATCTTTTGTTTTTGTTTTACAAAACAGGATTTCTCTGTGTAACTCTGGCTGTCCTACTACTTTCTCTATAGACCAGACTGGTCACAAACTCACAGAGATCCTCCTGCCTCTGCCTCCCGGGTGCTGGGATTAACGACGTGTGCCAACATCGCCTGGCCGCTTACCTTTCTTGCTCTTGTTTGAACATAACAGAGAAATATCCCCCCCAGTCCCAGGTTTCCCTGCAGCCCTTCCCAGCCTCTGCCTAGGGTAGGTAGGGCTGGGGATGGGATCTCGGTTTCTCTAGTTCCCAGGTCTCTTGTCTCTTCTAGTGTGACTCTACTGACCCCACTTAGCACAGCCTGTATTTACCAGGCTCCTTCGTTCCTGTCACCATGTAGCAAGGTGGGCCTTAGGTGTACTTGGCTTCTGAGGGAGCTGACACTGTCACTGTCATCGTCTTTAGTCCCCAGTGCTCTCCTGGTTTTGCTGATGCCAACTTTAGGTGTCCTTGCATGGCCCCGGCAGGAGCCTCCTATGTCTTTGTGCTCGGCTTGTTTTCCTTCTCTAGAATGTCTTTAGACAAGTGTAGTGTGCGCTCTAGGGGTTGTGCAGAGAATGTTGGTGATGCCCAACCCAGACACATAAGTGTGGTGTCCCATCCTCGGTACAGTCTCTCACACTAGTGCATTTCGTCTGAGGCAGAATCTTATGTAGCCGGGCTAGCCTCAGTCTTGCTGTGTAGGCAAGGATAACCTTGAACCCCTGCTCCTTCTGCCTCTGCTTTCCCAAGTGCTGGCACAAGTGTATGCCGCTGTGCCCAGCTCACAGCAGTCTTTCTGCACTCCATTAGGTCCCCTTAACTCAGATGCCCAGCTGTCCTGCCACCGATTGGTCCCTACCATTGGATGTGTACCCATTCTCTTGATGCATGTATTTTCCTAAGAACTTGTTCCTTGTTTTCTGGAACTCCCTGGCCAGACTTGACATGTCATTTTGGTGGCATGTGTAGGGATCAGAGCTTCCTCCTTGGGCATGGATGTGGCAGAAGGACTGCCCCAGGTGACTGGTGCTTCCCTCACACTCGGGCTTTGTGGCAGTACGCTTGTGCAGTCACTTGACTCAGAGTACAGGGGATGTGGGCCTCTGCCTTCCTTTAGACATCACAGACAGACGGGCCACAGCCGACTGTGACCTAGTCACCTGTCAGAGTTGTGTTAGAAAGCATAACTAGGGGCCGAGTGACAGCTCAGGTGCTAATGTGTTCCTCTCACTATGTGAGAACCTGAGCTGGCTCGACGGGCACGGTTGTTTACTGTCATAATCCTCAGCACTGGGGAACTGGAGACAGCCAGGTCCCTAGGGATTCTTGGCCAGACACCCACAAGAACAGTGTCGAGGGCTTGAGTTCTAGACCTCAGCAGAGTTACTGTGACTCAGCCGAATCCTTTCCCACATGGCCTGTCTGTAGCAGACTTCTGAGTGGGGTTGGTGGGGGTTGTGGAGCACATAGCTTTTCCTCATTTCTGTCTTTGAGTAATTGCGTTACAGAATATCAATCCCTGTTAGGATAGAGTAGGAGATAAAGAGAATACCAGAGATGACTGGATTAAACGCGCTACTGCCCTCTGCTGGTAGTTCCTGAGTGTAGCTGTTGGGATGTCGGTGCTTTTAGAGGCAGGGATTTGATATCCGAGTTCCCTAGGCCTCTAATGCAGTTTGTCCAGTGCCTTAAAAGTAGTCTCTGCTTGAACTCTCAGGTTCCATCCACGTTGCCATTGACTTCAACATCAGCATCTCAGGGATCCCAGGCAGCGAACACTGCCACCAAGTGTTCAAGAGTGGCTGTGAACGGAATTATTATTATTAGTAGTAGTAGTAGTGTATCATCATCACCATCATCACCATCATCACTTAGGGTCTCTTAGAATGATGGCTGAAGGTGTGAGCGCAGGTCTTACCCCGCCCACACTTGTCTGCAACTCTATTTAATTGTCCTGTTCCTTTATTTTTTCAGCTTCCCTACCGTCTGGAGGAGCCAGTGATAACAAAGGATGTCTATGAAGTTGCTGTCTCTCTCATTCAGATGTTCGATGACCTGGACATGAAAGAGAGCGGGTAAGAGTCCCTCCAGCTACAACTCCATTTGTGTAACTTAAACACTGGTTCCTCATTCGAGATGGCAGAGTGTGTTTGCATATTAAGCTGTAGACATTTGGGCTTGAGCTGTAGTCTTCCTGCCTTCAGGTTTCAGGGTTTCAGCTATGTGCTGCCTGCCACTCAAAGCTGTGAACACCTTTGCAGCAGTCACGGCCACTCTGCAAACTTCTGCTAACGGAAGGCAAAGACTGTTGTTTAAGTTAGATTGGGCCAGAAGTGGGATGTAGTCACACGGACTCACACAGACACAGGAGTCACACGGCTTTCTCTGCTTGCTTTTGTTCTCTTGGGGCTATTTTTGGACATACCATAGGCAATTTAGATGTTTGTTCTTTTAGCTTTTTTTTTTTTAATTTGCGATTTTTCCCCCTTTTAGGATAGTTTAGGTTCTAAGTGCTGGTTTGCCTGTCATAAATAGTATTTATTATTTTAGAAACAAATACTGGCGATGTGTATTCTCCTTCGTTAGTAACCAAAGCTAGATGGCTGGGGTAACATTTTTCTTGTAGACCTTGGGATACCCCTGAATTAATCCTTGTCACATCTGGACTTCTTACCTTGGTTCCCAAATTCTGCCCTCCAAAGACTCTGTTGGTAAATGTTCTCAGCTTTTATTTGGGTAAAAAGTTATTTTATTTCAGTTTCATCCTTTGTTTAAAAAATCTAAATCTAAATCAACAGATGGGGAGATTTGGTAAAGTACTTGCTTTGTAGGACCTGAGTTTGATCCCCAGAAATTACAGGAAAAAAGCCAGGCGTGACAGTGTGTGCTTGTCATTCCACTGGGAAGGTGTAGGCAGGTGGTCCTTGTGTCAGACTGGCCTGGCTGGTGAGAATCAGGCCAGTGAGAGGCCCTGGCTGGAAGAAAGTGGGCAGAGCTCTTGAGGATGAAACCCAAAGCTGGCACTCACACTTTTCTGTCTCATTTTCTCCCACCATCCCGCCTTCCCTTCCTCCCTCCTTTCCTTCCTCAATTCCTTCCTTCCTTCCTTCTTCCTCTCTCCTTCCTCTTCCTTTTCCCTCTCCTCTTTCTCTACTCCTGCATGCACATATTCAGCCCCCCAAGTACACACGCATGCACATGCACACATTGCACATGCATACATGCACATGCACACAGTGACAACCCCGTGTCTTTACTGTATGTGGCATGACTTGAAGCATGCAGACATTGGATAGACTCAGCAGTTGGTAGCCACAGGCACTGGCTCTCATTCTTGTGTGCATACAGTGCTGGGGGCTGCAGACTGGGCCTCTCTCACCTTAAATGCTTGCACAAGGGTGTTTGGTACACTGGAGTGTTTTCACAGACTTCAGTGCTGAACTCATAAACACTCCAAATTCAAAAACCACTGTGCGGCTCAGAGTCAAGTGTCAGACGCTGCAGACACTGCAGGCAGACACTGCAGGTAGACACTGCAGGCAGACACTGCAGGTAGACACTGCAGGCAGACACTGCAGGTAGACACTGCAGACACTGCAGGTAGACACTGCAGACACTGCAGGCAGACACTGCAGACACTGCAGGTAGACACTGCAGGCAGACACTGCAGACACTGGAGCGGTTCCAATTTTGGATTTGCAGAGCAGGAATCCCTGACTTGTGTGAGGCTCTAGGTTCTCGGGTGCTCCCTGCATTTTACTTCTCTGCCACTGTATTCACAGTCTCTGAACTAAGCATGTAACAGAACACATCTTTTGATGTCTTTAGCACTCGTTCTAATGCTATGCTATTTTCCTATACTCTCTTGGCTTGTGCTACCACAGTGATAAAGCTCCTTTTTGTCTCACTGCTCCTCATAGGTAAATGTATCTTTTCATCTGGCTAGCTCTCAGGTACAGTCTTTGTCTTTGATGACCTGGGAGCAGGCATGGGTTTCTTTGTGGTTCCTGTGTCTGTGCCTGAGTGTGCTTGTTGTCTCAACACAAGTATTAAATGCTGCCTGCCAGCCCTGCCTCCTGTGGATGCTGCCTGAGTCCTTACGAGATTTGCCATGTTCTCATTTTCCTTTGTTCTTTCTGCTTGCCCTAAGATTGTTCCACAAGGAAGAACTTCCCTCTACCTGCTCTTTAAGTACTTTACCCACCAAGCCATCTCCTTGGCCCTGATTTTTTAAATTGGTGAATAGTATGCCGTTGTCTACACTGACCACGGTTTATCTATTTACCTACTAACTGACGTGTTGATTGTCTCTAAGTCTCAAACTATGACTAGAGCTGCTATAAGAGCTTTCGGGCCAGCTTTATGTAGACCTGACATCCAGTGCAGTGGACAAATTGTAAGGAGCACAGTTGCTGGCGTCCATGTGGAGAGCACAGTTAGTTTCTGAAGGAACCATTGGCCTACCTCCCATTGTGGCTGCACCATGTCACATTACCACCAGCAAGTGGCTCAGAGGCTTTGCCAGCTGTGTGTGGCCTGGGCTTGGCTCTCAGAGTGGGCATGGTGACATCTCACTGCTGCTTTGACAAGGTGTTTGCTCATGTCCTTGCCCATTTTTCAATCCCAATTATTTATTTGTTGCTTTGTTTGTTTGAGACAAGGTGTCACTAGATAGCACTGGTTGGCCTGGAACTTGCTATGTAGACTAGGGTGCCCTAGAACTCACAGATCTGCCTGTCTCCACCTCCTGAGTGCTGGGATTAAAAGTATATGCCATTATACCTGGCTTTGTTCTTTCCAATGCTGAGTCTAAGTATTCTTTATGTATTTGTATAACAGTTCTTTATGTCAGAAAAACTTCTTGCAAATATCTTTTCATTTATGAGGTTCGTTGTGTTAGTTTTAAAAGATTGATGGATTTTGTTAATTTCAGTCAATTTGTGTGTCCCAGTTGTCCTAAATGACGTGAGTGGGAGCCTCTTGGGATGCCTGCTCCATCCTTGGGCTCCATCCTTGTTTCTGGCCATTCACCAATTTTAACCTTGCTCCATTCCAGGAACCTCCCATTCTTCCAGGGAGTCAGCTCTTGCAGTGAGCAGCGTGAGTCTGTCTTTAAAACGACAGCCTGACTCTGGCCTTGCACTTTGTTACTGGTTTGTCACTGTTTGTAGGTATTTTCAATGGTCATAGCTAGAAATGAGTGAATGAGTATGTGTGCCTTTGTATATGTGTGTGCGTGTACGTGTGTGTGCGTGTGTGTGCGTGTGTGCGTGTGTGTGTGTGTGTGTGTGTGTGTGTGTGTGTAGGTAGGTAGGCTGGAGGACCACCCTGGGTGTCGTCTTCAGGATTGAAATCCAGCGCCTCTGAGACAAGGTTTCTCATTGGCCTGAAGCTCACCCCAGTTGGGCTACTTGGCAGTCAAGCCCGAGGTGTCGCCCGTCTTTCCCTCCCCAGAACTGGAATCCCAATCATATGCATCCAACAATTTTACCACGGCCCCAAGGGTTGAACTTAGTTCCTTATGTTTGTGGCAAGTGAGCATTTGCCAGCTAAGCTTGTCTCCTCGGCCATTAGTAAAGATTATTACTGTGTTTGTGTGTGCGCATGTGTCTCAGTGCACATGTGGCAGTCAGAGGACACGTGTGTGGAGTCGCTTCTCTGATTCCAGGTTTATGTGTGCTCCAGGGGTGGGACTCAGGCTGTCAGGCTAGTGCATCCTGCACCTTTACCCACAGAGCCATCTCACTGGCCCAAGCCCTCAGTTTTTGAAATGGGATTTTTTTTCCTTATGTTCTTAGACTGATTTTGAACTGGGATCAACCAATCTCCTGCCTCAGCCTCCAAGATGGTTGATACTACAGGTGTGCAGCATTCTGCTAGGCTTGGGGATTTTTACATTTTATTTACGCATTTATTTTCAAATTTATTTTCTCTTGTGTATGCTTTGTGTGCATGTTGTGTGTGTGTGCATGTGTGTGTGTTGTGTGTGTGTGTGTTGTATGCATGCATACATGTGTGTGTATGGAGGCCAGAGAACAAGTTTGTATTGTATCAGGAGCATCTCCACCTCCTTTGAAGAAGGGTTCCCACTGGCCTAGCACTCACACGGCAAGCCTGGCTGGTCACTGAGTCCCGGGGTCCGTCCATCTGTCTCTGCCACCGCAGTGCTGGGGTTGTAAGCAGATGTCACCACACCTTGCATGTTTATGTGAGTGCTGGGGACTGAACTCAGGTCTCATGATTGTGAGGCGGGTGCTCACTGACTAAGCCTACTGACTCCCTAGCTCCTTGGGAAGATCATTTAAAACCAGTCCCCTATGTGGTACAGGCTATTCTTGAACCCCATACATTTTTACATGGTCACTTTTGTGATCGAATCTCCATAAACTTGGGATAAACACTGCTTTTTATCAGTTTTTACTTTTATTTTTTAATAATTTAATTTGTAATTCCCTTTACATCCCATTCACAGCCCAAGCTGAAGGCTTTGTGGGTGAATTGATGCCCCCTCCCTCCTCTGAAAATCCTGCCTGGCCCACAGGAAGAGGCCACTTCCTCAGCCTCTATATCCCCCTCTGGTAGGGATCTCAGCTAGGGTCACCCCCATAGACTTTCTGTATCCTCCCCCACCCTAGTCCTCCACTCCCAGAGATCCCCTCCACTGATTTCCAGCCCTCCTCTCCCCCTCCCCACACGTGATCGCCGTTCCTGTTCCTCTCCTCACCTCCTGTCCTACCCAGTTCCCTCTCTCCATCCACATCCAATGGCTGTTTAGTTTCCCTTCTGAGTGAGGCTCCTGCATCCTCCCTTGGGACCTACTTGCTACCCAGCTACTTTAGTCTGTGGATTGTAGCATAGCTGCCCTGCAGTTTACAGCTAATGTCCACTTATAGGTGCGTACACACCGTATGTGTCTTTCTGGCTCTGGGTTACCTCACTCAGGATGCTATTCACTAGTTCCATGCATTTGCCTGCAATTTTTTGATGTCTTTGTTTTTAATAGCTGACTAGTATTCCATTGTGTAAATGAACCACAATTTCTTTATCCATTCTTCAGTTGAGGGACATCTAGGTTGTTTCCAGTTTCTGGCTATTACAAATAATGAGCAAGTGTCTCTGTGGTTTAATGCTACAACTTTTGGGTGTACTGTAACATTTCCCTTTGAGCCAATGGTTGTCTTCCCCCGGTACTGGCGTGGAACCCAAGGCTTTGCACGGGTTAAGCATATGCCTTACTCCGCTGTACCTCCAGTCCACTTTTATACACTGGCATTGATCTTGAATCCTGCGACTTATTGGACCTGTTAGAATCCACCTCCCGATTTCTGCCTGCTCCCCCCCTCTCCCCAGGGAGGGCCCACAGGTCTGAGGAGGAGAAAATTTCTATTTTATACAGAAATACCCTGGTAGTAAGAAGTGTTTATCCTAGACCTGCATCCTTTGTAGTGATAATCTGGGCCTTAATAAGGTTTGCTTATAGTTATTCTAAGGCTTGTATCTTGGGGCTCTTGATTATAGAATCTAAATTTGCAGGAAAACTTTTGCAGATAGTGTCTTGGGGGCCAATGCATTGGAAGTGAAGAGCCCTGGCCTTTTGCCTGGTTGGCCTCTCTATGCATGCCTCTATCTTCGTGTGAACTGAAGAACATTACCTGACGTGATCTGCAAGAGCTTTCATGAACCAAGTGTGTAAACTCAGGGTCTCATGCAGCAGGGACTCTGCCAGCCTTGATTCAAACTTGTTCACCTCACGTTTTGACAGGAACAAGACCTGGTCCGGGGCGCAGTTTGTGTCGGAGCGGAGCAGCGTGCTGGTGTTCCTGCCAGGTGTGCATGGCGTGTTTTTGTGACTGGAATTTTAATTCTCTGGAAGCGCATTCTGAACAATGGTGTTCACGCTGCCTGTTCTCCTAGACGTGAGAACGCAAGCAGCTGTGACTCGCTTTGCCTTGTTCATAACCTTTACCTTGCTACAAAGAGTTCATAGTAAGGAAGAATACCTTTTTAAGGCAGGCTTGTCTGCTTCACAGTTCCTGGTAAGATATTTTGCTTTGTTTAGAACATTCGTGGTCATGTGAAGTGTTTGTCCCGATTTCTCAGTGCCGGATTCTTAATGAGAGCAAAGCATGAAGCCCTGCGGGCTCAGCAGCTCCCCACTCCCTTCTCACTGCTAAAGAAAGGGGCTCCTACTGCACCTTACAGAGAGACTCAACTGTGGCTAACGGCCTTTTGTCAAAATGACTTTATTGAGTAGTGGTGTTTGATGACATTATAACAGTAATTCATGTATTTTGTTGCTGAGGAGTAATATACAGAACATGTGAACATTAGTGTGTGCAGGGCTGGAAGCAGTAGTCTGCAACAAGAGAAACTTGATTTTGGAATGTAACATGTGAGTTTCAAATCCTGGTCACATTTTGCTTACTGAATAGACTCATGTACAGAGACAACTGTTAGCTGGCAGGTACGGAGAGTTTGCATCTGTGTGGATTTGCCCGTCACATGACTTCTAAGTCCTCAAACTGTGAGGAAAAGGCAAAGCTCTGGTCCCTCAGTAATCTCTCAGGTGTTTGCAAGTGACATCTTACCTTCAGCTCTGTGACTTTCTTTTACATACTAACGCAGGCCAAGTCTGGCATGTTATGTTTACAGTTTCATTAAGTGACTTGTTTTGAGCAGATATGAATTATTCTTTTCAGGGCTGCTCCAACAAGGCATTGAAAATTGGATGCTCAAAACAAGAGTGGTGTGTTTGCCTGCTGTGAAAACAGTTAGGCATGCTGAAATGGGTTATCAGGAGGCTTGCTCCCTCAGGCCCTCTGGAGCCACCTCAGGCCGTGGCTTGTTTTGTTGGTGGTTTCCACTCACATGGCTGTCACTTGACATTCCTGTGCCTCTAGCTTCTCCCTTTTTTTAATGAGAGTCCCATTGGGTGAAGGTCCCAGTCAACTGTACCAGGACCATATTGTAGCTCCTGTATGTGCAATGACTGTTGATGAGTCAGGCCACACACATTTTCAGTCACCAGAGTTGGAATCTAAAATAGTTTTTGGGAGACACAGTTGAACAAGTTCAAAATATTGATAATCCACACGAGGCACACTGCATATGCAGATGCTGGAAGGCAGTACACATTTTTAAACCCACTGAAAAGGAACAAATCCTTTAAAGTATTATTACTAGTTTTGTATTCTTGGGATCAAAGGCAACTCACCACTCAGAACCCACCCCTGAGTTACACTCACGTCCATTTTGGGTTTTTTGTTTGTTTGCTTTTGACTTGAGACAGAATTTTGGTGTAGCCTTGCCTGGTGTGGAGCTCTCTGTGGAGCCAGGTCTCGCCGTGACTGGATATTACCGTGCTTCCATCTCCCAATTTCTGAGATTTCAGACTGGAGTTACCTTATCTGGTTAAAAAAGTTGTTTTGATAAGAAACATTTTGTTTATTCATTGGAGGAAATTCGGAAAACAGGAGGGAAGCGACTTCTGTGGCCAGCACTCATCAGTAGTCACTGCTCTGACAAGGGAAACACTGAAAGAATTATATATTTAAAAATAACTTTAAGTATTTAGTAATTAATGTCATGGTGCATTTGTTCTAGTTCTGGCACAAAAGGATAAAGAGTCAAACTTGAACTGTAGGGTTGTCTTTGAAAAAGTTATTATTTTATCTTCACGTTAACCTAACAAAGGAAATAAAAGACTTGCTCAATAAAAAATTTTAAGACACAGAAAAAAGAGATTGAAGAAGACACTAGAAGATAGAAAGAGCTCCCTGCTCAAGGATTGGTAGGAGTAACACTGTAGCAATATCAGCCTACCCAAAGCAGCACACACAGTCAGTGCAGTCCTTACCTAAATTCCAGGACAGTTCTCCACAGAAATAATTTCCAAATTCATATGGAAACAGAAAAGACCAGGATATCTAAAACTATCCTGGACAATAAACCACTGCTGGAGAGCGTTATGTCTGATTTTCAGTTATGTTATAGAACCATAGAATAAAAACATCCTGGTACTTGTATAAAAATACCCGCTTATGAACACACACCCCTGCAGTCAGTCACCTGTGAGCTCACACTCACCCCTGCAGTCACCTATGAGCTCACACTCACCCCTGCAGTCTGTCACGTGTGAGCTCACACTCACCCCTGCAGTCACCTATGAGCTCACACTCACCCCTGCAGTCATCTGTGAGCTCACACTCACCCCTGCAGTCACCTATGAGCTCACACTCACCCCTGCAGTCATCTGTGAGCTCACACTCACCCCTGGAGTCACCTATGAGCTCACACTCACCCCTGCAGTCATCTGTGAGCTCACACTCATCCCTGCAGTCATCTGTGAGCTCACACTCACCCCTGCAGTCATCTGTGAGCTCACACTCACCCCTGCAGTCACCTATGAGCTCACACTCACCCCTGCAGTCATCTGTGAGCTCACACTCATCCCTGCAGTCATCTGTGAGCTCACACTCACCCCTGCAGTCATCTGTGAGCTCACACTCACCCCTGCAGTCATCTGTGAGCTCACACTCACCCCTGCAGTCATCTGTGAGCTCACACTCACCCCTGCAGTCATCTGTGAGCTCACACTCACCCCTGTAGTCATCTGTAAGCTCACACTTCTGCAATCGCCTGTGAGCTCACACTCACCCCTGTAGTCATCTGTGAGCTCACACTTCTGCAATCGCCTGTGAGCTCACACTCACCCCAACAGTCACCGGGATCTTGATAAGAGGCCAAAACTACACATGGGAGAGAAGATAGCATCAGCAGCAAGTGGGGCTGGTCAGACTGCTACATAGCAGGTAAAGAACAGAACTAGATCTTCCCTCACACCCTGTCCACACCAGTTAGTGCCAAGTGGATCAGGTACCACAGCGTAGCATCTGATCAAGAAGGCGGGGGACACACTCACTCTGCTGCCACAGGAAGGACTTTCTGAGCAGGACCCCAGGAGTGCAGGCATTGAGGCTGACAACAGCAGATGGAACGCCATTGTTCAAACAAAGATGCAGCTTACAGGGTGAGAAAAAAAATGCATCTGACCAAGGCTTGGTATCTAGAATATATAAAGAATTCAGAAAAGTAAACACCAAGAAGACAACCCAGTTAAAAACTAAGGCAAGGAAATAAACAGAGTTCTTAAAATAAGACAGTGGACAAGAAAAATGTTTAAATTTAGAGTTTAATTTTATGTATATAAGTGGTGTTCCCTGCATGTATATCTGTACACCGTGTGCATTGCCTGGTGCCTGTGGACACCAGAGAGGGCGTCAGATCCCCTGGGGTTGGAGTTACAGAGGGTTCTCAGTACTGCACACTGCATCTTTAACTGCTCAGCCATCTCTCCAACCCAACTGATAAATATTTTAAGAAACATTTTTAGTCATCAGGGAAATTCACAGTAAAACTACTTTGAGAATTTATCTCACTGTAAACAGATGGCTAAGATGAGAGAAACCAACAGACACTAAGGGTGGCAGGTATGGGCAATGTGGGCGTGGCTGGTGGGTGATGTAGGCGTGGCTATATGCTGAGGACTGAAGGGCTCTAAGGCTCCTCCTGTATCTTCCTACAGAGACACTTGCTCATCCATGTGCATTGCTGCTCTGGCTACAATAGCCGAGACATGAAAGCAGCCCAGGTCCCCATCAAGTGCTGGGCAGTGAAAACGTGTCACAGACACAGTGGGATGTTGTTCAGCCGAGAAGAAAGATGAGATTAGTAACTTTGCAGGTTAAATGGGTGGAACTGGGGACAGTCATTCTGTGAGGTGACCGAAACCAGAAAGACAAACTGCATGTTCTTTCCTGTGGCTACAGTCTTTGACTCTTTAGATATGTGTGTTTGTTTATTTTGTTTTGAGACAGGGTCTCATTATGTAGACCAGGCTGACCTTGAACTCACAGAGCTTCTCCTATCTCAGCCTTCCAAGTGCTGGGATTACTGAGTGCTGGGTACACATATGCCCCCACCCCAGCTTCTCTCTGTGTAGTTTATGTTGTCAGGAACCTTGTAAGGAACCATGGTAGGTGTCAGATTTCAAGATTGGAGGGATAGATGGAACTTGTAGGGGACTAACAGGAGTACTGGAACAGGAAGGGTTAAATAGTGCACCAGGTGGGGACAGGGCAGAGATGCAGGTCTTTCTAACACTAAAGAGCTTTGGAAATGCCATATAGAGACTTACTACCATCTACGATTCCTATCTATAAAAGCAGTTTAAATGGTATTACTGTATAATAATGGTTGGTCAATGGAAGTACCATAGACTCCCACACGTTACAGGCTATTGTCATTGCTTTGGGTTACCCTCCAGAACACAGACCTGGAAGGTTTATCTCTTACTGATAGTTTCAATAGTGCTGGAAGGTTCTAGATGTGCTAATTGGGGAAAACAATGACAAACACTCTTACCCTGCTGGGAACTCTGAGCTACAATAGTCACCTGGCTGGTAGGGTAGGCCTGCTGGTACAGTAGTGGCAGGCACAGATGTTATGGGAGCAACCAACTACTTTCTTGTGGGATGAAAAGCCCACTCCACAAGGTGGAACTCAGCTGTTACTGGGCCAAAACCTGGAGGCTGGTGAGGTCATAGACCCTCAGGGAGAGCCTTATACCAGCAGTCTGCTAAGTGGACAAAATAAGAAACTGTTCCCTAAGTTCTTATCTTAATAGCTATCGGTTAATCTCTCAAAACTCATGAGTAGAACCTTTTTTTTTTTTTTTTTTTTTTTGCAGTAGGTGGTGATTTAATAGAGGCCCACAATAAATGATTGTGCAGAGAATGGAAGTCTATGGTGTACACTGCCTCCCATCACCCCCCAGGGCAGTGATGGGTGGGGGCAGAAAAATGTTAAGAGCCAGAAGGAGTAGCTGTGTGTAGAGAAACAGTCTTGCTGGAGGTGACAGTGCTGTTACAGACATGAACTCATAGTGGCTGTGACTGCGCACTGTGACCTGCACAGGAAAGAGCCAGACAGGCGGCACCAAGTGAGTGCTGGGGCGTGCGTGCCTGTGCTTTAAAGGGGCGCATGAAGGTAGGAGAGAGAAATGGGTTAGCATTAGTGGGAGGGATTGGAGTATCTGGAATGTGGAGAAGATTTGATCAAAACACATTATGTGCAGGCATGAAATTCTCAAACAATAAAAAACAATCCTCTTCTTACTGAGGACTCTACTGAGCAGAGCACTGAACAACAGACACGCCCCCTGCTCACCGCCCGCCCCACTCTGCTCGCCGCCCCGCCCACCCGCCCCTCCTCCATGCTGCACATGCTCAGCAGCAACTCAGTCTTCACTGGGAAACTTTGTTATTATCTGTGCTTCTGCTCTAGAAGATGAGCTTTTGGGCTTCCTTCTGTTGACCATACATTTGCAGGATGCAGTGTAGTGCATGCACCAGGCCCTAAGAGCTTCTCTGTCAGGACCCTTAAAAATAAATTCCCACTTCAGTTTTTAGATGAGTTTTTAGCAGTAAATTCACCTTTGCCTTCCCCTTCCCCCTAGGTCTGGGTGAGATCAATTACATGCATGAGCTCCTCACAAACATGATTCACAAAAGGTACGTGCGGCGGCGGCGGCGCAGCGGCAGTGGCGGCCCCTTTGTCTGCCACTCAGAACTTTGTGCTGCTTGCACCTCACAGAATCTCATTGCCTCACTGAATTGTTACTTGAGTCTGCTGTGTATCATGTGACCTTTTATTTTAGTGCTTTGTTTCTTAGGTTACAGGTCTATCCACTCCATTCCAGTGTGACTTTAGAAGAACAGAATAACGTATTTTTAAGTCCAGTCCCTGGGTACAGAAAGGTAGGACGCTGGGAAGGAGAGGTGTGAGACGGACCATCCTTGCCTGAGAAGGACTGGTGCTCCAGCCTCTCCCAGTGTGTGCCCACCAAACTGCCACCAGGCGATACGTGTCAATGGGAATCTGGGCCCTTTAGTGTTGTGCGTTGTTTTGTAAATCAGTTACCTGAAAGATAGGATTTTTGTTCTGAGACACACACTGCTAAATAGGCTAGGCTGGCCTTGAACTTGAGATTACTTTGTGCCATCCTCCTGAGTTCTGAGATTGGAAGTATATATTACCATGCCTGGCAAAACTAAGAGTTTTATGTATTTGATTTCCTGACTCCCCAGGGCACGGCTCTAGGGAGTTTGCTGCCTTGGGAGTGATGGCCTTGTGGGGAGCCGGGGCCTTAGCCATCTGGACGTTGTCAGCTTCCCTGCTCCTCAGAGCTCCCTGCGAGGATCCGGGTCTGGGACCTGGAGCTTTTGGCTCAAATCTCCGATATGTTTGAGGATGATGGACCCTTTAGGCACACTAGACTTTGGGTACTGTTCCAGGATGCTCAGGGTAGCAGATTCTGCCTGCTTTTGCTTTTTGGCTCCTGGCAAGTCCATGGTCCCTCCACTAACGATTTCATGATAGGTTCATGAGCAGACCCTTGGCCATGTCATACATCCTTCTTTTAAGCACCATTTGCCCTATATGTGTCTGGTTTTCCATGTAGTGGGAGCTTCTTGATGAGTTGTAGCCTGCATAAAATATGAAGATGGTTAATTTGTCGTTCTGAGCCAGTATACACACTGGTGTTCAACACCAAGTCCCTTTCTAACTGTGCAGCAGTGTCCCGAGGAGCGGGACAAACACACACCAACCTGTTCTGTTTGATGCCCCACAGATTATTCTGTCAACCAACATCGCAGAGAGTTCTGTCACAGTTCCTGATGTCAAATATGGTAAGTCAGCCTTTCTCTGCTCACTTCTTCCTATAAAGAGGCATCCATAGGCCTTTCTGACCACTGGAGGTGTCCTCTGCTCTCCCTCTCCCCATGCTTGGAAGAGACTCAGAGGCTCACAGAGGTTCAGTCTCTCATAGTATTGGCTCATCATTGTTTCCACCGAGGATAAGTTTTCTTTCAGGCAGGGCCACCTCTAGGGGACGTCAGGGAATTTCAGGGCATTTAATGGAAGCAGTCTTGGGGCTGCCTTGGTGGAGTCCTGGGATAGAAAGGTAGACAGGGGAGGTAGTGTGGACAGAAGCCATGACAACGCCATTGTCTGGTCCTTTGTGTATATGTTTTTAGTTGCTAACTCATGAATGTGTGTGTGTGTATGGATTACAGGTTCATGTAGAGACAAACATATAGGGAAAGAAATAGGGGACAGGAAATTGTAGCGTTGTCTTAGTTGGGTTTCTACGGCTGTGATGAAGCACTGTGATCAGAAGCAGCTTGGGCCGGGCGGTGGTGGCTCACGCCTTTAATCCCAGCACTTGGGAGGCAGGCGGATTTCTGAGTTCTGTTTGAGGCCAGCTTGGTCTACAGAGTGAGTTCCAGGACAGCCAGGGCTACACAGAGAAACCTTGTTTCGAAAAACCAAAAAAAAAAAAAAAAAAAAAGTAGCAGCTTGGGAGGAAAGAGTTTACTCGGCTGCTACATCACAGTCCCTCCTTAATGGAGATAAGGACAGCACTGTTCTTGCTTGATGTCACCAAGAGCTGTGTTAGGACTGGTGGTGTGAGGCAACTGCAGGCTCAGGTGAGAGGAGAGGGTGGTGTGGCACAGCCCGAGGAAGGCAGAAGTGTGCTTTCTGTCTCTCCAAAGGATAACTTCATCATGCACAAAAGGCAGGCGCTGTCTGGAGGGAAGCCGAGGGCTCCTTCACCTGGCCTGATAGGTTCTCCTTGAAGCAAGAAGAATCTAGCTGACTTGTTACCTAGACAGACAGACAAGAACACAGGATTTGAAACCTGACGATCTAGAACATAACGCCTGCCATCCCTACCTCTGATATAATGAAATTTTGGAGTAACTCTAATCTTTTGGGTGCATCCAGACAGATGATAATTTGGTCCTTACATCCAAAGACTTCCAGTTCTTCCAGTTTGATGTAGAAAGAGACCTTGATTTCCTGTTGCAGGAGATAAGGAGCAGTCGGCACACTCCCAGAGGTGTCTGCAGCATGCAACACCAACAGCTGCATGGTGACACTCTGGGCTGTCATAATCCCACCAGCTGGGTGGTCACACTCTGGGTTGTCATAATCCCGTCCCGCTTTGCCATGTGCTCATACCTTTTTTTTTTTTTAATGGCAGTTATAGATTTCTGTCTGACCAGAACTCTGGTTTGTGATGAAGATACAAATTATCAGAGTCTGCGACTAAGCTGGGCTTCCAAGACCAGCTGTGACCAGAGAAAAGGTAAGGCATTTGTGGTAGACACCCTGAGGCCTCAGTGGTCATGTGGTGCACAGGGGCTTCCTGAGAACTTTCTTTTCTGTCTCACTCAGATACTTTATTGAGCCTGGTTTTAAGTTGAAGCACCAGTATTTTGGTTTTCAGTCACCTTTGATTCCATGTTTTAATCTTGAGCTGTCTTAGTGTCAGCTGCTAAGGGACAGACAGCCTGTTAGCTCAGTAGCTGTCATTTTCAGAGTGAAATGTTTAAAGATGTATTGAATGGCTGTGGAAAGCAAGTGGATCACTTGAGTGATTTTGACGGACCAGCTTTTGACTGCCTCTAAGCCTGGTGCTTGTAGGGTCTTTCTCCTAGTGAGTCCCACAGAGGAATCACGGTGTCCTATGTCAAGCTGAAGGGATGGGGCCTTTGGGGATGGATGCTTTGCCTACAGAAGGGAGTCTATAACATGCCAGGCCCAGACGTTGCCTTCTCCTGAAGCAGGAATTGGCGTCAGGGGGACAGCATCTTTGGTGTGTTCTGAGAAATGGTTTGACTTTATAGAGAGCCTCCTGAGGGAGGCAGGCAGGATGCCAAAGAATTCCTTTGGGAATTACTGCCTCAAAATCAAAAACATATGTGCATAAGCCAAGTAACTGTTATGTTCCTGCCTCGGTGCACACTGGCTTTCAGGGTGTTCTGTCCTCCTTAGCCCTCATAAGGGGTATGAGGTGAGCATGTGGTAGTCTGAGACTCAGGGAAGCAGCAACAGCAGCGGCACAAGGTTCTCCTCAGGTGGGCTGAGGTCTGACCAGGCATCAGGCTTCAGGCCTCCTGATGGCTGTACTCTCTCTCCTCTGCTGAAGTTTCTTGTCAGAGAGGACCAGGAAATGATGAAGGCGCCATTGTAGCCTGGCTGTCAGGAGCCTGACTGTCAGTGTGAAAGGTGGCCACTTTTGCAACTCCACAGCGCATGAGCCGCTCCCCCATCCTTGGTAGTAGTGAAAGATCCCCAAAGGGAGACCCTCACTCAAGCCTCGGGATGTGGCGTGGACCCAAGAGAGACGCGGAGACCGAAATGGCGTACACACAAAGCTATTTAATAAAGCGGGGGGGGGGGGGGAGCCAGCACGCTGGGGCCAAGACTCATACACCTCTGCATAGGGTAGAGGAGTCTCGACCAAGACTCAAATTTTTCACAAGCTTTTAAAGGCAAAAACCACAAACTGGGAGGGGGAATGGGGAGGGAATAGGGGAAGTTTAACAACCACAAGTTTACTCAACCAAAGAGTCATATCCTGTGTTTGGCAATACATCTGGCCTGTTGAAACATTCTGTGGTTGTTCTAGAAAATGTTTTTCTCAAGTATGTTTTTCAGATGGGAGGGGGTGGGCTCCGAGGTAAAAAGTTCATGTTCTCACAAGAGGCCAGTAATTTTCTATTCTTCATTCCCCACTTCTTCTTGTAAGTAATTCTAATCTTAGAATTTCAGAAGTCTATATCTCTATGTGGAGAATACTGCATTTACTCTATCTTTAACATGGGAACAAAAACAGAATAAGGCGGATTAGTAAACAGAACTAGGCAGGGACCCTTTCTAGTGAGGCTTGAGGGTCTCAGCATGACGCAGGTGTACGCAGATCAGATCTCTGGCTGGAACTGGTAAGATGTCCTTGGGGTACCCAGCTCGTTCACTGTAGCCACTTGTGACCAGACTTCTTTCTGCACCACCTGTAAGCCTTATAACTTAGTATACAGATCATTATTATAACAACATAGGTTTAAACACATTATTTAAGACAGTGATGGGCATAGGAGCCCCATAAAGGATCTTAAAAAGAGTAAAACCGAATCAAGAGGGAATATTCTCAGTTCTAAATAGGGCAAGGGGAAGGAGTACCAAGTAAGTCTGTGCCAGTCTCTAGGATTAATTTTGTCAAGGTCTGTTTAGAGTTTTATTTATTATTTTTATCTGTCCTGAGTTTTGAGGTCTGTACACATAATACAATTTTTATTTGACCTCTAAATACTTGGCCACACCCTGACTTACCTGGGCAACAAAGGCAGGACCATTATCTGACACTATTGCTTTTGGCACTCCGAACCTTGGAAAATTTTTAATAATCTTTTTGATGACTATCTGAGCAGTCTCAGTTTTACAAGGAAAAGCTTTTATCCATCTTGAGAACGTTTACAAAAACCAGAAGGTATTCATACACATATTTTTTTTTTTTTTAGTGAAGTCTATTTTTCAGTAGATGTCAGGTCTGTCTTTTTATGAGAGGACTAGTTTTTTTTTTTCAGTTTCTACTATTTTATACAGGGTTTTTTTTACCAGTCTTAATTTGTCTATAACTTGATAGTCTTCAGACTGTCGGGATCATTGCTCTTTAGGATGCCTGGGCGGTTAGATTTGCCACCTGATTTTTTTTAGCCACAGCATCTTAGGTCTTTCTCTGCAGATGTCAACAGCTCTCTTTGTCTGTATATATAGAGCTTGTATTAAAGCCACAAGTTTAGCTTTCTGGGCTGAAGTCCCTTTAGGGAGGCTGCTGGCCTAGATCACTTGCTTTCTGTCCACCACTGCACTGCTGTCCCCGCCTTCCGCTTACCCTCAACCTTGAGGCTACTGCCATCCGTGTACCAGCTCAAACTCTTAGGCCAAGGCTGATCTGATCCTTCAGATCATTTCGAGTATGAGTTCCTTCTGCCAGAATGTCAGCACAATGATGAGTAGGTGAAGTCTCAGGCAGTAGTGAGATTGAGGACAGCAGGGGGAGCGAAGGTCACTTGTTCAGTCAACAAGAAGCTCTGATAATGTGTCCATCGGTCAGGGGGACGGTTGGATAATGTTTTCAAGAGCGTTAGTCAGCCATCGGTCATGGGGGCTGAACCACACTTTCTAGGACATGTGCCAAGTTTTGTCTCAGAGTTAATTTATCTGCGTCCTTGACCAGAAGCCACTATGTGCAGACAAGCAGGCCATCCTACAGCCACCAGGTCTAATTTTTTACAAGTATGCCACAGGTCTTTTTTAGGGTCCCAATCTCTGAGTAAGAACTTTTTTGACAATACCTTTGTTCTCAGTCACATCTAGGAGTCCCATAGCTGGGGATAACATCAGGGCAGTCTTAATGGCATCCAAGGCCATCCAAGGTTGTTCTTTATTTCTCTATACGAAGGGCTGTTTATCTCTTTAATTAAGCAAACCTGGAATCTACAACCTGCAAAAGCCTGCAGTGCCCAGGAACTTTTTTAGCTTGTTTTACACTGGTCGGTGGAGGAGTATGAAACACAGTCTCTTTTTCTAGCTGCTTTAACAGGTAGGCCACCGGACTCTTTTAAGGACTCAGCTTCTGTATTAGCATCCCTTTTGTTATCTCTTAAACACATTGATCTTTAGCCAAAAGCTTTTGTTTGTTGCCAGGTACTATCTAAGTTTTTTAATTTTTCTGACTTTTGTGACCAGCATTTTATTTTTTTTTATCTTTCTGTCTCACAGCACAGCTCTGATTCTGACTCTGGTTTCTGTCTTTGTCAGCCTCATGTTTCTTTAACTCTTTTTCTTGTCTGACTCTTATTTACTGGTTCTTTTTCTAAATATTTTTCATTTAGAGTATCTCTCTCATTTCAGACCTCTCTAATCTCCTTCATCTCTATTTGCCACTGTCATCTATCTCTCCTGAGTCTGCTGAAGATTTGCTTTTAGCTCACTTCTTTGCAGACCTCTATCCTTCCTTTGTTTCTCCTCCTCTGCACTTTTTTATCTACTTACACTAACTTTCTTACCAACTTACCCTGTCCTTCTCTTTGCTTTTGTAACTTCCTGTTACCTTGGTCAGATTGTTGGGACTTTCTAGTCCCACAGAGATGAGACCCCCATCAGAGCCTGGCAGTTAGACTCACAGGTGCTCCTTACTTTGGACAGAAGCCCCAAGTGGGCAGATGCCTTTCTAACTGGAACTTGGAACAGACTCACTGCCAGCAACTCAGGGTGGTGCCACCTTCTGAGAAGAGGGAACTTTAGAGCAGAGACGGGAGTGCAGCTCTCACAGCTGGCTGTAACCGGCACTTATCTTAAAGTGAAAGCAGTTTTTCTGTTAACAAGAGACGGGATGCAAGGGACAGGGGAATGAGAAGCAATCAGGGAAACCTGCGGAGCTCTTGGCTGGCTACTCTCACAGCCTCTTCCTCTTTTTTTCTTTAGTAGCCACGACATCCAGGGCCACTGACGTTTTAAGGACCACTCCGGATTTTCCAAGCTTATTTCCCCCTAGGCTCCAGGTCCATGGGCGGGACCACTGTGACCTGTTGGCTGCTCCCTGGAGTTGGAGTGGGAGGCAGGGCAGCTGAGAATCTGAAAGGAAGTGGTCAGCATAGGGATCTGACAGGATTTTTAGGCTTATTTCAGAAGGCATAACTCAAAAACAGTCGTCAGTCATTAGTCCAAGTCTGAACACAAAGAGACACACAAGACACACACAGAAACCGAAAATGAGAGACAGGTTCAACGATAAGGACAATAGACGCAAACACAAATGCTAAGCCAAAAAGAAACCCAAACCGGCACCGAGTTGGGGTAGATAGACAAAAACCGAAAGAATCAGATGGCCGCGGAGCTGTCCGTGAGCCCAGATGGTCTAGGAGATTGATCTCCTCGTGACCTTGGGGGTCCACCAGGCGTCCCTGATCCTCCCCCGGTCCTCCTAGGACGTCTCTTAGGGAGAGCGGACGGTAGACACCTGGATACGTCTATCCTTATCTACGCCCTTCTCTCCATCTCGGAGAGCGGCCTCCTCGAGCGTCCGCTAAAAACCGAAAGTGCGATCGCTTCAACCCGATTGTGACAGAATGATAGTATAAACAAACAAAATTACCAAGCGATAGAACTTACCCGATAGGATGGTCTCGGTCTCTTGGGTGGTCGCATCAATCCCGGACGAGCCCCCAAATGAAAGATCCCCAAAGGGAGACCCTCACTCAAGCCTCGGGATGTGGCGTGGACCCAAGAGAGACGCGGAGACCGAAATGGCGTACACACAAAGCTATTTAATAAAGCGGGGGGGGGGGGAGCCAGCGCGCTGGGGCCAAGACTCATACACCTCTGCATAGGGTAGAGGAGTCTCGACCAAGACTCAAATTTTTCACAAGCTTTTAAAGGCAAAAACCACAAACTGGGAGGGGGAATGGGGAGGGAATAGGGGAAGTTTAACAACCACAAGTTTACTCAACCAAAGAGTCATATCCTGTGTTTGGCAATACATCTGGCCTGTTGAAACATTCTGTGGTTGTTCTAGAAAATGTTTTTCTCAAGTATGTTTTTTAGATGGGAGGGGGTGGGCTCCGAGGTAAAAAGTTCATGTTCTCACAAGAGGCCAGTAATTTTCTATTCTTCAGTAGATGCAACCGGGTTTCTCTTTATCCATCGCTGGATGCCTCATACCATCTTGTTTGATTTTTTGACTTGCAGTTCCATAACAATGCCTAAGGTTAAGTAGCATTCCTTGTGTTTACGGGTATTGTCTGCTCCTCAGTGAGTGCTTGTCTTGGTCTCTTGCTTTTTAAAATTTATTTATTTGCTTAATTTTTTGAGACCTTTGGAAGGTGAAGGAAATACAGAATGGGTAGTAGAGGAAGGTAGTTATAAATACCAATTAAGGCCACGTAACCAGTTGCAGAAACGAGGATTATAAAATAATATGAATGCCCATTGTAAATTTACAAATGCGTTTGCGATTGTACGAGGGATAGTTATATCATGTTAGGCGTATTCACAACCTTGTTATTGTTTCATGTGAACATGAGATATTATTTGTGTCAGGTTGACAAGGGGTGGATTGTAGTGGCTATTCCTGGTTGTCAACTTGACTATAGTTGGAATGAACTACAATCCGGAATTGGAAGGCTCACCAGTGACCCTTATCTGGAGGCTTGGAGATCCTTATCTGTATCTTGGTTTGAAGATCTTGAGCCATAGTGGCTATGGATTCCAGAAGATTGAATCTCCGAGTTTAAGGAACACACCTTTAATCTGGGCTACGCCTTTCATCTGGGATTAAAGGTGTGGTGGAACACACCTTTAATCTGGGCTACACCTTCTGCTGGAGACAATATAAGGACTTTATGATGGAATGATGAGGTAAATTGTCTTGAATCTTGTAGTATATTGGAAGGACTTAGTTTACTTGAGAGATTACCTTGAGAGCTGTATAGACAGTCCTCTTGTTCTCAGGGTGAGAGGAGAGAGTGAAGGAACTCACAGGAGCCCGAGTGAGGCAGGAGAGGCCCGGTTCCCCTCAGTCTTGTCTCACCCACTTGTGGGAAACAAAGCCCCCTGACTCGTGTTTCCAGTTGAGACAGGCTCTCCCTGTGTAGCCCAGCTGCAGCTGGACGGCATAATGTAACCCCGGCCCAGCTCCCACCCTAACCGAGACCCCTTGCCTTGGTGTCCTACATGCTGGGATTGTGGGTGTGTACCTTGTTGTTGTTGTCTTGGGGGTTTTGACTTTTTGTGAGGCTTTTTTTTTTTTTTGAGTCAGAATCTCTTTTATGTAGCTCTGGCTGTCCTGGAGCACACTGTGTAAGTCAGCCTGGCCTTGAACTCACATTGGCCTTTCTGGCTTCTGACTCCTGGCTTGTTGTTTGTTTGTTTGTTTGTTTGTTTGTTTAAGGTTTGTATCTGTTAAGGACACTCCTCACTTTTTTTTTTTTTGAAGATTTGCTTTCACTCCACAAATAGTAATTGTCATGCACAAAAGGAGGCATTGGTGTCATCGCTGCTCTGCTCGGGTGGAGCCTGGCTCTGAGCTCTTGCATGGACAGTTCTTAGTTAATACCAGGTGGCCATGGTGAAGGACGTCTTGTAGAAATCTCAGGAGAGGCAGACACAGCAGCAAGGACATCCTGGGTGGGGGTGGGGGGTACTCCACAGTACTCTAAATGTCGTTTGTGTAAGCCGTGCTTCTGTCATCACCTACATGGCTTTTCTGTGGTGAGCTCTTATTTTACTGGTTTGAACTAAATCTTGCAGGAAAGTGTATCCTTCAAAGTAATATGGTTTCTATTGCATTTTGGCACACTAGATTGTTTTAGAGTAGAAAGCAGCACTCAATCTTAATTTAACTAACTGTTTAGGATAATTACACTAGGGATAATATTAGAATAAAGATAGTTTGTTTTTACTGGCCTAGCGTGGTAGAAGATAACGGTTTTCCATGTCAGTGTTGAGTGGTTGTTTTCCATGTCTTTCTACACTGATGTGAAAGTGGTCAAGGCTTTTGTAGTTGAGCCTCTCTTTTGCAGGCCGTGCTGGACGAGTGTCTAAAGGATACTGCTACAGACTGATCCCCAGGGACTTCTGGGACAGTGCTATCCCTGACCACGTTGTTCCTGAGATGCTGGTAATGAAGTCTGTTCACTGTCTGTGTCAGCTGTTTGTGTGTAGTTTTGTTTCTCACTCTGTTCTGACCCTGATACTGCTCATGCACTCTCTCTCCCTCCCCCGCTGTCTGTCTGTCTGACTCTGTCTTTCTCTCTCTCTCTGTGTCTCTCCCTGTGTGCCTCTGTGTCTGTCTCTTTCTGTCTCTCTCTCTCTGCTATTCTTAACTGTGAGTCATTCCTCAGGAAGTCAGCAAGTAGGCTGGGTTGGAAGCCAACCCCAGGGATTTGCCTGACTGACTGTGTGTATGAGGGGAGCAGGGATTTGCCTGACTGACTGTGTGCATGAGGGGAGCAGGGATTTGCCTGACTGACTGTGTGCATGAGGGGAGCAGGGATTTGCCTGACTGTGTGCATGAGGGGAGCAGGGATTTGCCTGACTGACTGTGTGCATGAGGGGAGCAGACCCCACACAGAGGTGGAAATTGGAGACCTTGTGGGATATGCTCTCCTTCTGCCCTTTCACGATGCAGACTGTCACCAAGCTCCGGTTGGACGGCAGGGCAATTCACCCGACTGTCACCAAGCTCTGGTCAGATGACAGGGCCGCTCACCTGTTAAACCTTCTCACTGTCCTAGCCCTGCTTGTAATTATTTCTTAAAAATTGTAAAAATATTTTTATCTGTTGTGTTTGGGTGTTTTCTTTTGTCTCCAGTAATGAAGTGCCTGCAGAGGTCAGAAGAGGGTGTCGGGTCCTTCCAGCCCTCCTGTCTTGATCCTCAGTCTGAGGATGTCGCCCCGTGTCTGTGGCCCTTTAATACTGTTTTCTCTACCTGTCAGTCTCTTCCACTCCTTTATGATGAGTAACTGTGGGTTTGCCTTGGTCTCTCCTAACTCCCGCCCTCTTCGCCTCCCTGATGCCTTTTTGCTTCCCGTTTTCCTGCTTTGATTTTGTCTTCTTCCCCTTTTTGGAGAAAGGGTCTCGCTATGGCCTATGCTGGTTTCGAACTCACAGTCCTTTTGCCCCTAACTCCCCCAGGTACTGGGATCGCAGCACACACCCTATGCCATGCCCGTTTCCCTCTCCTCCCCAACTGTCTGTTTTGTTCTCAGTCAGGGCCTGGCAGCACCACTGTCCTTGAACCTGTGTTCCTGCCTCTGTCTCCCCCGTGCTGGGATTGTGGGTGTGCTGCCACGCCCAGCGTCCTTCTGTCTTGCCTTCTTCCCTATCCCTCTCTGCTGTTCTCCATCTCTATTCCTTCTCTTTCCCATCCCCTTTGCACAAGTCCTGTGAACAGCTAAGTGGTTTAGCATCGTTTCTGTACTGGAATTCTGCTCTTTCAGCGCTGTCCGCTGGGAAGCACAATATTGAAGGTGAAGTTGCTTGACATGGGTGAACCGAGAGCTCTGCTGGCCACCGCCCTGTCTCCGCCCAGCCTGAGTGACATTGAGCGCACCATTCTTCTGTTAAAGGAGGTGGGACACGGCAATTACTTAGTAGTGGGGAAAGCTAAGGCTTTAGCTTTGTGGGGGAGCCTAACTTTCCTAGTCTATAAAGTGGTTTAGCTGTTGCAAAGCTCAGCATGGGACTCCAGTCCCAGCCAGCCCTTCAGCTTGGCCTGGGCCCCTCCCCTGCGTCTCCATCCCTATGGCCCCATCCTGAGAAGCATCCAGCGCTTGCTTCAGTCACTTCAGGCTGCTTGACTCTTTCTCTAGCTTTGTCCTCCACTCGTTCTCATCCTCCTGCCCACCATTGCCGGAGACTCTTCCCACCCACTCATGACTCAGCCTCTGCTCTTGTGACTTGCCCTCACTGGCCCTGACAGCAGCTGTGTCCTCACGTTTTCCCCGCAGACATGCTTGGTCAGTGTAGGTGTGCTCCGTGAGTGGCTGCTGCTGGAACCTGTTGGTTCCATGTGTGCCGTGTTTGTTAAGCTTGGGACTGGCTGGGCCTGTGGAAGTGTCCTTGCATGTCATCTCCCTGTGACGTGACATGTGCTTCCTAAAACCAAGGAAGGAGTGAGTGTCAGGACCCGGCTGGAGCCACCATGCTCTGCAGGTGACCTTAGCTGTCTCAGAACCTTACTCACCAGCAGCTGGTGTACCGCCTGTCTCACACCATCTGCCTTAAGGATAGTGGAGTGTGGCTATGGCAGCTGGCCCTCACTAACGACACTAACTTGCTTCCTAGGTTGGTGCACTGGCGGTCAGTGGGCAGAGGGAGGACGAGAACCCCCACGATGGCGAGTTGACCTTCCTGGGACGAGTGCTGGCACAGCTCCCTGTCAGCCAGCAGCTGGGTAAACTCGTTGTGCTGGGACATGTGTTTGGGTGCCTGGATGAGTGTCTCATCATAGGTGAGTGGGACCGCTGTGGGGACAGCTGCTGTGGGGACAGCTGTGGGCACCGTGTGCTGGCATGAGCTGGCGGGCTTCATACTCTGTTTTTTGTCTTTAGCGGCAGCTCTTTCTCTGAAGAATTTTTTCACGATGCCTTTTCGGCAGCATCTGGATGGATATAGGTATTTAACATTGTCCCTGTGGGGGTCACCTTCCTAGTGGCACGAGGTGACACTTTATCAATGTGTTTGCAGGAACAAAGTGCACTTCTCAGGTAGCAGCAGGAGTGACTGCCTGGCACTTGTGGAGGCGTTCAGGGTAAGTGTCTACCCTCTGGAGAGGTGGAGGCAGAGGTGCCACCCAAAGCACCAGTGTGTTCTCTCACCCCGGCTATGAGTGGATAGAGGTGTCTTCTCATGGTGTGGGCAGGGCTTCTGGTGGCTCTCACAGGAGGGAGCGGTGGGTGTCGGCGGTATTTCCTGAGGCTGATTCAGACACTAAATGCGTAAGTTTTCTGTATTTAGCCATGTGTTGACACTGGAATTAAATTCAATTAGCTAGTGAGTTATTTTGAAGCTGGGATCTTGTTGTTTCAGGCCTGGCAGGCTTGCAGACAGCGAGGAGAGCTGCGGCGTCCCAAGGTCAGTCATAGGTCCTCCTCGGTGCTTCAACTGATGGCTGGTAACGTTCACAGTGCCTACAATTCTGTCTCAGCCTGGTCACAGCCTGTGCACTGGGATGACATTAAGACCCGTGGTCACTGCAGGAAGTTGCTCATGCTGTCCTCTAGGAGGGGCAGCAGGTGTCTAAGTGGCCTGGCTCTGATGCTTGTGGGAAGCGAGCTGTCAGCAGCATGGTGTTCTCTGCCTCACACTGCTGTCAGGCCTGCTGGCTTTAAGGTAAACAAGTTGGCTCAGAATTAATGACACTGTAGCCCTTGCTCCTCTCTCTGAGTTTGGATAACGGGCTTAGCAGGAACCTAATCCAGTAGCCTGCATTGCTTCTCTCTCAGATAAGGCCCTGTCTTCTAAACTAGTCAGGTTTGGAAGACCTTTGGTAGGCATGTCTTTGCCAACAACTGTGTGAGCTGCCATTTTAAAAAACGCGCCACCGTATTTATTATCTTTCCAGGGGCTACGATGTGACAAGTCTTTGTCCAGTCTGGTCATTCTGCCTTAGATTTTTGGGGACAGATAAACTCATATGAAGAGTTGTCCCTGTGTAAGGCTTGTGGTTTGGATCTTGTGTTTCCACGTCAGTGTGATGTTGGAAGCTCTCATGGAGGACGACCTGTATGTGGTCACTCAAGCGCACTGTTCACTACTGCACAAGCTGAGTGCTCCCTGTTGAGGTTCTAGACGAGACATAAATTATGGTAGCAGATTAGCCTCTGACTTTCTGGCCTCATGTTGGATGTTGTACTTTTATATGTTTAAAGGATGAGCTTGACTGGGGACGGCTAAATTACATTCAAATAAAGAGAATCAGAGAGGTAAGCTATAAATTCTTCAACTTGGCTGACAAAAACAAACTGACTTAAGAATGGTTATTAAGCAGGCCAGTGGGTGGTGGCACACGCCTTTAATCCCAGCAGTTGGGAGGCAGAGGCAGATGGATCTCAAGGCCAGCCTGGTCTACAGGGTGAGTTCCAGAACAGCCAGGGCTACACAGAGAAACCCTGTCTCCAGACAACAACAGCAGCAACAAAGGTCATTAAGTAGCAGCAGGTACACAGGGTGCAGGGGCAAATCTCTGCCTGTTTCCAACGCGAGGGGGGACTGCTTAATTCCATAAATCTCTTCCCAAATGTCATTCTATGATGAACAAGTGGAATCTTGGCAGCTCTCTTTGTAGTATTTTTTCAAGATAAGCGTGTGGTCCTTTCATTATTACCCAGCACATTGTGGGCTTTGTGCTTCTGAGTCACTCCTCGGTGAGGCTTGGCAGTTCCTGAGCTCAGATGTCTAGTGTTTTCTCCAGGGGTTTTACAGAAGATTCACAGTGAGGCTGGCCTGAGGCTTGTGTGTGTTTGTGGCAGTGTGTGCACATGTGCAGCTTGTGTTAGTCTGGGTTCTCTACAACTATAGTCCAATTTAACTTAGTGCCAAAATCTAACTAGAGCTGTGTGGTAGCTATTCTTGGTTGTCAACTTGACTATATCTGGAATTAACTAAAACCCAAATGGCTGGGGACAAATGTGAAGAATTTTTTTCCTAAATAAATCATTTGAAGTGGGAACACCCACTTCTAATCTGCATCTTTGAGGTAAGAAGATAAACCTTTAATCTATATTTTTTTGAGATGGGAAGATCTACCTCTAATCTAGGCCACACCATCTGCTGGCAGCAGCTCTCACTGTCTGCACGTGGTCCAGCTGTGAGTCTCTGTGTTAATCCCCATCTACTGCAAGACATGAAAGAAGAAGGAAGAGTTTCTCTTTACCTGCTTGCTGTTGCTCTTGCTAACAAGTTCAGTCCTTCACTGGTATTAGAGACTACTTCTACTTCTGTGGCATTCTGGCACGTACTGAAGACCTGCTGAGACATCCAGCTTTGTAGATTAAATAACTACTGGATTGTTCTTTGTAGGCAGCCATTGCTGGATTAGCAGCACCACATTCTAATACATCTGAGACAGACAGACAGACAAATAGGTGATAGATTGACAGATATTAATTCTGTTTGTTCTGATCCTGTAGAGACATGGAGTCCGTGTTTGTTTGTTTGTTTGTTTGTTTTGAGACAGGGTCTTTCTGTATAATCCTGGCCAGCCAGGAACTTACTTTGTAGACCAGGCTGGCCTTGAACTCACAACCTGCCTCTGCCTCTTTTTTTTTTTTTAATTTATTTATTATTATAGATAAGTACACTGTTGCTGTCTTCAGACACAACAGAAGAGGGAGTCAGATCTCATTACGGATGGTTGTGAGCCACCATGTGGTTGCTGGGATTTGAACTCGGACCTTCGTAAGAACAGTCAGTGCTCTTACCAACTGAGCCATCTCGCCAGCCCTGCCTCTGCCAAGGCTAGGATTAAAAGTGTGTACTTCCATGCCCAGCTTTAGAGTCTTGTTTTGTGTTATAACAAACACATTCCTATGTTTGTGACCTGTCATGGAGTGTGATTGACACGCCCAGTGTCAGTGTCAATCCTTTGGAGAAAACAGATTTCCCCTCTCCTAACAGGTCTCAGTTGCAAATAGTTCCTTGGTTAGGGGTGGGACTCTGTCCACTTTTCCTTCACTGTGCTGGAATTTTGAGCAGGTCCTATGTGTGCTGTTCCACTGACTTATGTGCCTCAGCTCTGTGTGTCTGGGAGACGCTGTTTCCTTAGAGTCATCCACCACACTTGGCTCTTACAGTCTCAACCTCGTCTTCCACACAGGCTTCACAGAAGGAGTGGCCTGATAAAGACAGCCCACTTGCGACTGTGTGCTCCCAGGCCTCTCACTGTCTGCACATGGTCCAGCTGTGGGTCTCTGTGTTAATCCCCATCTACTGCAAGAGGAAGCTTCTCTGCTGGGGGCTCAGCACGGCACTATGTATTGGTATAGCAATATGTCCTTAGGAGTTGTTTTATTGCTGCCTTCACTTAGCAGAACAATAGTGGTAGGTTTTCCCTGGGCCTGTCTGGCCTCAGGTGGGGCCCCATCTCCCAGAAGAGCCGCAAAGCCCATCATAAAGGAGATGGTTCCTCCCACACCCTTTGTACCACTGAGTGAGAGAGCAAGGATCACTTGTCTCCCCGGTGGCCCGGATGGTACCGTTCAGTATTATGGTACTAGTCAGTAAGGTGAAGCTTTTAGCGGATCACCATCTGTCTCTCCATGAAGACACTCTGTAAGCATCTTGTCAGTAACAGGGCTTCACTATCAGGGTAGGAAGAGTAACCAATAGCCTTAGCAGTAGGCTGTGGTAGTTTGGGGGAGGTCTGTAGGACCACTTTGCCCACCGATTCAACAAAATGTAATCCATTTCTGGTATTGGGGATTTTACTTGTTAGCATATGCTATTTGGTCAGGGTGTTGTCTCTCTTGTTATATGGCAACTCAATTTAGATTTCTCTTATATAGGAGAAGCTTCTAGAATGGAGATTTCCACACAGTAACTTTTCAAAGGGCCTTTGTGTTAGTTATGCCTCCTTTACTCTGCTGTCCCCTCTCTCCTTTGGCCTCCTCCTATTCTAGTTCCCCTGACTCACTCACAGCCCTGTGCTCCATTTCCCCTTCCCAGGAAGCCCCGTCCTCCCTCCTGTCCTTACAGGCTGCCTAACCTCTGGGTATGCTAAATGAAACTCACATATCTAAAGCTTAAAAGCTAATGGAAGCGTTCAGTATTTGTCTTTCTGGGTATAGGTTACCTCATTTTGGACGATAGTATCTAGCTCCATCTATTTACCTAAAAATCTCATTTTTCTTAGCAGCTCAGTAATATTCCATTGAATAATATTCTACCTTGTAAATATACCACGTTTTCATTATCCATCAGTTGGGTTTTCTGGAACTGGAGCTACAGATGGTTATAGGTTTCCATGTGTGTGTGAGCCTGCACACGCGCACACTAGAGATTTAGCTTAGAGCTGTGAACATATAAGCACACACTTGTATGTTCATATGTCTTATTGAGTTATACCCCTTACACTTTATCATAGTATTTCCCTCTCTGTTATTTTATATTTTTGCTTTTAAATTTTTATTAGGATACTTTTGTGATGACTTAAATTTATTTATTTTCATATATATGTATTCCTGTATGTGTGTGTTGCTCTTTAGTGGTTTGCCAGCGTGTGTGTATTGTGAGGGTGCCAGATCCCCTAGAAGTGGACTTACAGACAATGTTCTTAACCACAGAGCCATCTCTCCAGCCCCATCACATATATATTTTTAAAACCAGACACTTTGTATGAGAAGGCGTTGAGAGAAGCCTTCATGTAACTCTGTGTACTCGAGGCTGGCCTGGAGCTCCTCCTCCTCCTCTTCCTCTTCCTCCTCCTCCTCCGCCTCCTGCCTTCGCCTCCCAGATGCTCAGGTCATAGGAATGTGCTGCTATGCATGGATCAAAAGAGTTTATTTTAACCTGGCATTTATTCTTTTCATTGAGGGGAGCTCTGTAACATACCTTGTTTCTCGAGACAAGGTTTTACAGTGTGAGTCAGGGATGGGCTCATCTGAGATCCCCTGCCTCATCTTCCTAAATTGGGATTTGTCACTGTGTTTACACATGCCACATCTCTAAACACGAAACCAGAACTTGCTCACAGTGGAAGGTGAAGAAGACAGAAGGAAGTGTGAAAGACACGAGGTTGAGATTGTAGTTTGGATCACACACATAAGCGGAGGCTCCGGGCGTAGACCTGCCGTCTGCTGCTCTGTTTCCCTTGTCTCTCTCATTCCTTGTTAGTGTTGAGAAAGGTGACTCCTGGTGGCTGTGTTGGTTAACCCAGCAGGTGCCCATCCAACCTTCCCTGTTGTGTGCGTTTGGTTTTAGTCCTTGTAGTGATGTCTGTGCTTCAGATTTCCATGTGCCCTTTAGGTGGCTGAATTATATGAAGAATTGAAGAATAGAATCTCACAGTTCAACATGTTTGTGGGTCCTCACCATCCCGTCTTGGATCAAGAATATCCTTATAAGCAGCGCTTCATCCTGCAGGTGTGCTGGGGCTTCCTTTCAGTGACTGATTTGTTCATCTTCCTTCTGTCCTTGCTTGCTTTCTGAGACAGTCTTACTATGTAACCTTGGATGGCCAGGAACTCAACACGTAGACCAGGCTAGCCTTGAATTCACAGAGCTCTTCCTGCCTCTACCTTCTGAGTGCTAGTGCGCCACCACACCAACTGCCGTCAAGTTCTGATTCAGGCTGTGGTTGATGCGCTTGTTCTGTCTGCTATTGGTCTGCACACAAATCTGGACACAGTGGTTCTGCGTGTTTGAAATCAGAATCCCCCCTTTGTTCACCGCCTCCTGGTGGTGTGAGGAGCTCCCCTGCTTTTCCTCACTGAGCTTGTGTTGTCACCATGGCCAGGGTTAGGGCCTTTGCTTTAAAGTCCAGAGACTCCATGTGCCCTACTGTCACTGCGTGTGCAGAGCAGGCCCCTTTAACTCTGGGTCATGAAGCAGGTGACTAGCTATGGGGTGAAACCTTCCAAGAACTCCACAGAGGTGCGTCCTGCACATGAGCGGTGCTTCTGTTGCAGACCTGCAGAGTAGGGTCGCCACTGCAGTGTCGTAGTTACTTCAGAAACACCAGGACCAAGGCAGCTTACAGAAGGAAGAGTCTGTGGAGAGCTTACAGTTCAGAGGTTGAGTCCATGGCCATCAGGGCTGGGAGCATGGAAGCAGGAAGGCCTGTAGGCCTGGTGCTTGAGCAGTAGCTGGGAGCTTACATCTGATTCACCAGCAAGAGCCAAGAGGCAGAGAGTGAATGACATGGTGGGCCTTTTAAAGCCTAAAGCCTACCCATAGTGAAACACTCCTCAATGAGTCCACACCTCCAAATTCTTCCCAAACAGTTCTACCAACTGGGACCAAATAGTCAAACATATGAGCCTGTGGAGACCACCCTCATTCAGATTACCACACGCATACAGAACAGGGTTTAAGGTGGACACCTGTAAACCAGACATGGTGGGAATAGAGTTCTTTTGCGGGTGGGAAATTGACATGTGGCCAGGGGGAGTCTTCTGTGGGTGTGCTTTATAAGGCAGATTCTTAAGAAAGGGTTTGGCAGAGTGCCTTTTAGATGTGAGCGTTAGGTGCCAGCTTGCTGTCCACCTGGAGAGTCCCCACTGGAGTGATGTCTGTACACGTGGCCTGTCGGGGCTGAGGTTGGGTGAAGGTGAGAACAGCTTAGTGCACTGTTGTGTCCACATTGGCTCTGTTCGCAGAAGCATTGTAGCTATTCTGAAGAAGAGATCCAGGAAGTATGGTTGTCATGGGAGCCACAGGATGTGAGAGGTGTGGTCGTGCTCTGGGATGACGAGATCGTGCGGTGGGAAGAGACTTCAGCACGTGCGTCTTTTCCAGGTTGTGCTGGCAGGCGCTTTTTATCCAAACTACTTCACTTTTGGGCAGCCAGATGAGGAGATGGCAGTGAGGGAACTGGCTGGCAAAGACCCCAAGACAACAGTCGTGGTAGGTGACAACAGTTGTGGTAGGTGACACATAGGAAGCTGTCCCAAGAGAATAGTGTGAATGTGGTGTCCAGAAGGACTGCCTCTAGTGTGGCTGGCACAGAGGGCTATCAGTGCTCCAACAAGCGCTGTGTGGATTTCCCCATGTGCGCACTGCACTTTAACCTTTCAAAGACTGCTGCTTTCCTACAGCATCTTCATCTTTACAGACCTCATTTTACAGAGTTTTATATTCAGGGTGAGTGCTGCCTTGAACTTCGTCATGTCCAAGGATTTAAGGCCCTGGAGAGTAAGTTGTTAATTGACAGTTTAATGACACACAAAATAAAATGTTACTGGTTGGCAGCCTACTATTTTAAGTAGCAATGATCCCCCTGCCCTGATGCCCAACATAATTACTTAGAGGATATTAAGTTCAGATTTGAAGCCCCTCAAAGTCTGCACTAGAGGACATGACCTAGGGAGAGCATGTAAGCAGTGTGAACTAGGTGGGAATTGGGGAAGAGATCTGAGCAGAAGCCACAGGCACTGACTGCTGGATTCATAGGGGCCATTTATACCCAGCAGTAACATGTGACGACTGGAATTACATACTTGAGCATCGGGCTTTCGTTAGAGGCCTTGGTTGATTTGGGGCAGCATGAAGTAAGCCCTCAGTCACTGCCCGTCTTGGTCTGGGTGTCATTACACTGCTTTGCAGCTGTGGAGAGTCTGAAGACTGACAAGGACAGAGCCACAGACTCTCAACCATTTCCAGTCAGGTCTTTGAAGAGCTCAGCAGGCGAGATGGGTGCAGGGATGCAGTGTGCGCCAGGGTGGGCGGGATGCAGTGTGTGCCAGGCTGGGCGGGAGATGGGGGAAGAGGTTTCCACTTAAGGCTGCCTGCCATGGGCTCCTGATGCTCCAAGGACTGTGGGCTCGGTTACTCTTCTCTCTAGAGGAAGCTCTTTGATTAGCTTCCTTTGCACTCTTCTTGCTGCTGTCTGTCCTTCAGCTGTGTGCAGTGCACAGGCCCCACAGGAGCCTACGCAGATACACTTCTCAGCCCCCGTCAGCCTAGTCACTTGACACATGACTGACCATGTGTCATACAAACTAAACCGTAGTTAGTTTTGCTTTGGAACGTCTGGGAGGAACCAGACATTTTTTACAATGTATATTTCTGTGAGCTTCACTTTAAAGTGGGGGCTTTGCCAGCATCCCAGCAAGCTTGTGATGTAGCTTCCATGTCTTGAGCTTAGACTCCATCCAGGCAGTGCTCTGTATCCTTGCTGCACTACCACAGCTGGGAGCCACTTCACTCTTCAGGGGCGGGTGGGGGCAGGGGCCTGTGGGACCAGAGCTTTGGGGCCCTGATGCTCTGAAGCAGCTGGCGCTGAGACTGCTGGGTAGGGGCCTGGTTCTGCTGCCTTGAGGGGCCACAGCCTCAGAGGTGACCAGTCCATGTCCCCTAACTTCTTTCCTGCCACTCTATCAGAAGGGTGATGTCTCAGGAAGCTGCAGTTAGCATGATTATTTTAAAGTAACAAAATGAAGGCAAAAAACACTGCAATCAACTGTTTAACTGTTTCTAAAAGGGGAAAACTAGCCTTCATTTCATGCATTTTTGTTAAAACGTTTATAATTTCATCATGTGGTTTTCAGGTGCATGGATGGGCCCAGTCTGTGGTGTATCCCTATGGGCTGAGCTTGGCTTGGGAGTAAGGGCAGCGAGCAGCTGCCTCTGCTCCTGGATGTTGAGGCAGTCGGGTCCTCACTGACGGCAATGACCGTGACGTGCCTGTGTTCCCTTCCAGCTGAAACACATCCCTCCCTATGGATTTCTTTACTACAAGCAACTGCAGTCTCTCTTTAGACAGTGTGGTCAAGTCAAGTCCATTGTATTTGATGGTGCAAAGTAAGTAGTGCCTTCCAGTCAGCTGCAGTTACGAAGGAGTCCCCAGCTTCCGTGTTCACAGGACCCTCTCCCAGGGCTGCGTGTGTGTAAATGTCTGCACGGAGGCCGCTGGGCTGGCTCTCTGGTGGAGCTTTGGTGGGTCTCATTGTCAGTGGGAGTTGTTCTTCCCAGCGACAAGGACCTGTGCTGGTGGCCTGTGCTGATGCGCTTGCCTGGTTCTCTGCAGGGCTCTTCTCTTTAGTGCCCACTCCCAGAGTTCCATGGCAAATCTTCACTCTGTTCTCTGTGGCTGTGGGGGATTCTACAAAGGGCAACCTTTATCTATGTACTTCTTTAACACACAGGTTCTTGTCATAGGTGCCTTTGGAAGACACGGAGTACAGAAACTCAGTTAATTTGGCCCTATCTTATTAGCCAGTCAGTAACAAATGGTTAGTTAAACAAATGGTTAGTTAAACAAATGGTTAGTTAAAAGAATCACCGAGTGCTTTTGTCCCTGAAAGGAAATGCTATGTACACAAGATTATAGTCTTTAAATTGATTAGAGAGAAAAGTTTCCCCAGAGCTGAGGATTGAACCCAGGGCCTTGTGTGTGTATTCCTTATAATTTTGGCTTTTGACTCACAATGGAAATGTCACATTAATATTTCAGAAGAAAGCAACTACGTTCTTTATGGTTCTTCCAGGATCAGTTAGAGATATAAAACAAGAATCAAAGAGTAATGACTGTGCTCCTCTGCACACAGTCCCCATTTTGTAGAAGCTATGTGAGTGTGACATGCGGGCACAGATGGCACCTGCTGTGTGAGGCAGAGGCATGAGGGCACAGGTGGCACCTGCTGTCTGTGAGGCAAAGGCATTAGGGCACAGGTGGCACCTGCTGTGTGAGCATGGCATGAGGGCACAGGTGACACCTGCTGTGTGAGGCAGAGGCATGAGGGCACAGGTGGCACCTGCTGTGTGAGACGGAGGCATGAGGGCACAGGTGGCACCTGCTGTGTGAGGCAGAGGCATGAGGGCACAGGTGGCACCTGCTGTGTGAGACGGAGGCATGAGGGCACAGGTGGCACCTGCTGTATGAGTATGCCTGAGGGCACAGGTGGCACCTGCTGTGTGAGCATGGCATGAGGGCACAGGTGACACCTGCTGTGTGAGCATGGCATGAGGGCACAAGTGACACCTGCTGTGTGAGCATGGCATGAGGGCACAGGTGACACCTGCTATGTGAGGCAGAGGCATGAGGGCACAGGTGGCACCTGCTGTGTGAGGCAGAGGCATGCAGACACAGGGGCGCCTGGGCAGTGTGCAGGGGTGGGACACTGTCATCGTTACTTACTAACTTAGGACTTGTCTTCAAGGGTCTTGACAAAGCTACTCTGCTATGTGTTTAATGGATTCTGTGTCACAGTTTCAGCCTTTAATAGTTTAGAAACAGGAAACCTGTTCTGTGCTGGCCTGGCTTCCCTGACTTGTAATTGTACCTTAGGTGCCTCAGCAGATCGTCGGTCTTAAGCCAATCAATATTTCTATTGATTGATTAGAAGGAAGAGTTACTAGCATTTTTAGAAGTATGCAGTGAGAATTTTTTCCTAACCTTCAGAGAAACTAATGTCTTATCACTTGTCATATATTATTATTATTTCATGCTTTAATTCATATTTTATGGAACAGAGCATTTGTGGAGTTTTCACGGAATCCAACAGAAAGATTTAAGACCCTCCCTGCTGTGAACTTGGCAGTCAAGATGTCCCAGTTGAAAGTGTCCCTAGAGCTCAGTGTCCATGCTGCAGAGGAGATCGAGGGGAAGGTGCAAGGCGGCTCGGTGTCAAAGCTCAGGAACACAAGGTACTTCCTGAAGATTCTATGTGCGTCCGTGTTCCAAAATATGCTCCAACAAGACTATTGGGCAAGCCATAGCTGGTGTTGGCCTGGCTCTGTCAGCAGGTGGTGCTGTCCTAGAGTCTAGGCATCCCCTCTCCATGGGTGTCCTGGGGCTGTCCCCCACTCATCCTCAGCGGGCTCGTGCTATGCCGCTGTTGAAGGACTGGGTGAAATAATGTAGATATGCAGTTTAGATGGAGAAATTGGCCCTGTGCTTCTTTCCTTCCTTTTTTTCTGAGGTTTATGAATTTTGTTTTGAGAATTCTTTTTTTGGCAGAGCAAAAGGTAGACTTTAGCAGAGGTGCATTTGGGGCCCTGGTCCGTAGCAGTGCCAGCTGCCGAGCAGACGTCCTCTCCACCCGCACAGCCCGGGTGGCCACTGGGATGCAGATCTTTTCTTGGACAGGAGTAAAACCCTGGCCAGTGCCTGTAACAGATTCCTCTCTTTCAGGGCTGCAGAGGCAGGAGTCTCCTTCGTTTGTTTGTTTGTTTGTTTCAAGACAGGATTTCTCTGTATAGCCCTGGCTGTCCTGGAACTCACTTTGTAGACCAGGCTGGCCTCGAACTCAGAAGTCCGCCTGCCTCTGCCTCCCAAGTGCTGGGATTAAAGGCGTGTGCCACCACGCCTGGCAGGAGTCTGCTTAAATGTTGGCCTGAGTCAGGCCTTCCCTGTGTAGCCATGGCTGGCCTAGAACTCACAGAGATCTATGTCTGGCTGCATTTATTGTTTTTTCTTCAAAGATTAAACTTTATCTTTTCTTCTGTGTGATCTTTGTGATTCCAGAAAGGGTCTTGTGACTATGAACAGGTGAGGTGAGGGAAAGACACAGGCACTCCAGATCCATCTAGTGTGTGGTGTTGTGGGTTCTTTTCCTGGGTTGTTTGCTGTCTGTGGCCCATGTACTTGTTAGTTAGAGGTGTGGCTGTGTGTGGTTGATGAGCAGTTGATGAGCTGTCTTTGTAACTTTGTAACTCAGTGAACCTGGAGCTCATCCCTTCGGTCAGCTGGCCTGGCCAGTGCGCTCCAGGAAGCGGCTGCATCTACCGAGGCGGTAGGTGTTACCTCCAGCTTGTCCCATGGGTTTTGGGGACCCACGAGGACCCAGGTCCTCATGTCTGTGCAGGCACTTTACCAGCAAAGCCATTTCATCAGCCCAAGCTTTGCTCTGACCTCTTGGAAGAAGAGTGGGCTTAGCCTTCAAAGATCCTGTCTGTCTTTGTTCAAGTCTGACTGCTGACATTTGTGCCTGATGCTGTCTGTGACTTCGAGCCTACCGATCAACACAAGGAGGAGCCAGGTCTCTCCTGGAATTCTTTCCCTTATTTTAGGATAAAAATGTCAAGAGGAAGTTTTATGTTCATTCGTTTTCCCTTTACATCCTGTATCATTTACTGTCTTTCTGCTCTAAGAGGTGAATAATATTTCTAGTGCCTGTTTGATAATCATGTATTTTGTGTTAGCATTATATTGAGCTGAGTGTGGACTCTTTTTTTAAAAAAAATAGGTTTTTAAAAAAGATTTGTGTATATGAGTGCTCTATCTGCATGTCAAAAGAGGGTATCAGATTCCCTTACAGATGGTTGTGAGCCACCCTGTGGTTGCTGGAGATTAAACTCGGGACCTCTTGAAGAGCAGCCGCTTTTCTTAACTGTGGAGCCCTCTCTAAAGTCAAGGTCTTCTGTAGCCTGGGCTGGCCTTACACTTCCATAGCTGAGGATGATCTTGAACAACAACTGCTTCTTGCTTTCACCTTAAAAATGTGTGTGTCTCTGTCTGTGTAGCCCTGGATCTCCTAGCACTGGATCTGCAGACCAGGCTGCCCTGCCCTGGAACCCAGAGATCACCTGCCTCTGCCCCCCCCCCCGAGTGCTGGGAATAAAGATGTGTACCACCACTGCTCAGCCACCTGTTAATTTTAATTATGCATATTTATGTGTCTGTGTGGGTGTATGTGGACATGTGTGTGGGGGCCTGCGGAGACCAGAGGCCTTGGTTCCTCCTGGAGCTGGAGTTCCGGGCAAGTGGTAGGCTGCGTGATGTGCGTGCGGGGAGGTGAACTACAATCTGTTAGATAAGCAGTCAGTATTGGTGCTAACCACTTAGCCGTCCCTCCGCCCCTTCTTCCTTCTTCTAAGTTCTGGGATTACAGCAGCACCGCCAGGTTTATGCTGTGCTGGGGATCACATCCCAGGCTTCGTACAGACCGGGCAAGCACTCTAGCAGTGGAATGCTTTATTTTCTAGTTAGTTTTCTAAAATGAAAAAAGTAAAAAGGATTGCAGGCCCTAGATTTAGACTGAATGCTCCTGAAAGCAGATATTCTGACTTTTAGGGTGTTCTCCTGGAGGGGAGTGGATAGCTATTAGGGTGTTCACGCCTTCCAGGCCAGGCCAGGAAGTCACCAGACATTCTTCTCTGCAGTGCGATCAAGCTTAGCCTCCGGTTAGGTCACTGCTGCTTCTGTACCAAGTGCGTGAGATGGTCAGCTCGCAAGAGGAAAAGCTAATTTGACTCATGGCCCCAGAAGTTTTAGTTCGTGGTTGGCTGGTTCTATTAATTAGGGCCTGGGCTCTACCTACCAAAGACCCACTGCCACCCGACAGTGACCCCGCAGACCTTTGGGGAATGATTAAGAGCCAAACTCTAGTGCCAGAAATGTTGGAATAGATGTGGTGGTAACTCACTGTGAAAGTAAAACCACTTAGCTCTTACTTTCAAACTCCAAACTCTTGTCACTCAGGGTGAACGTGGACTTCCAGAAGCAGACGGTGGATCCCATGCAGGTGTCGTTCAACACCTTGGACAGACCCCGCACCGTTGCAGACCTCCTCCTGACAATCGATGTCACTGAGGTGAGAGTGGCCCACTCTGTCCTAGAGCCTTTCCCACTCTCATGTCTGAAGATTCTGGTTGTGCAGCAGGCTCATCATGTGCCCTGTGAGCCAGCTCCTCGTGTGGTGAATGTGGCTGGGCAGGAATGGCTATGCTCGCCAAGGTAGCGTGTAGATGACAAGAAAGCAAGACTTCATTCTTGAATCAAAATTAAAGTATTTAACATGCTGTGGGGGCAGAGGCAGGCCACTGTGCATTTGAGGCTAGCCTTGTCTTTCTAGAGAATTCTAGACAAGCCAGGACTACATCCTGAGACATTATCTCAAAAGAAACAAAATCTAAACAGAAAAGATAAAACTTAAAAAGTTAGTTAGCATGACATATGCTATAGAATTGTTTACATCAACAAAACTAGTGTTGAAATATTATTTTTTTAAATTTCTTTAAAATACCTTGTATAGACTCAGGGATGAAAATCCGTAGTGGAGCTCCTGTCTCACCTGTATGAGGCCCTGGGTTCGAAACCCCAGCACAGAAAAATATATAAGCAAGTATTTTCTAGTAAATCTACAGCTACACTTCACTGGGAATTTCATGTAGAAATCTGGAATCCAGGCAAGTGGGAACACGCTGACTATGGCTCCCGTGGCTCCCATGGTCTGAGGCAGCCATGGTCTGAGCTGCTCAGAGGGTGTTATACAATGTCGGCTGTTTTCTGCCCGACCTCACAGGCTGTTCTTATTTGTGGGCTGTGCACTTGGCCATGCACCTGGACTCAGCAGCTTTGAGGGCACAGGAGGCCCCGTGGTATTGACTAAATCTAGACCCCTGAAAGCCTTCAGGACCTGGGCCACGGAGTCCCCTCAGGGCAGCCTGTGGTCATACACTGTTCTGACTAGAAGCTCCTTGCGTGCTTCATGAACAGAGGCTGGTAGGGACCCGTGGAAGGACACTGACAGAAATAAGCCTGTTGATGGGTCATGTGGCCCATTGGTCATCTTTATGTGTGCCCACACTCTCTTCTGACAGGTGGTAGAAGTGGGGCACTTCTGGGGGTACAGGATCGACGAAAGGAATGCAGAGCTGCTGAAACAACTGACTGCTGAGATAAACCGCCTAGAGCTGGTCCCTCTGCCTATCCACCCACATCCAGACTTGGTCTGTCTGGCACCTTTTACTGATTACAACAAGGAAAGCTACTTTAGAGCTCAAATTCTTTATGTTTCTGGAAATTCCGCTGAGGTATGTTTTTCTGTTAATAGGAAAGGAAAGAATTTTACAGAAAATGTTAGGACTGGAGAGATGGCTCAGTGGTTAAGAGCACTGACTGCTTTCCCAGAGGACCCAAGTTCAATTCCCAGCAACCACATGGAGACTCATAACCATTTGTAACTGCAGACCTGAGGATCTGACGCCCTCTTCTGGCCTTCATAGGCAGTGCATACACGTGGTGCACGTACATAAAAAGTAGAGAATCTGCCTTTAACAAGGCATGAAATACAAAGTTATTAGCAGTGGCGCACACCTTTAATCCCAGCACTTGGGGCATGGGGGCAGTGACAGGCCTCTGAATTCAAGACCAACCTGATCTATATGGTGTGTTCCAGAGCAGCAAGACTACATACATAGATATACTCTGTCTCAAAAAAACATAAACAAACAAATAAATGAAGCAAAGAGGTAGAGTGCTTATTATAAGAATGGGAGTAGAAGAGACATGGGTGGCATCTGTAATAACCTCTACCCACCGTCATCCCCCAAAAGAAAGAAACAGCCTAGACAGAAAGCCACTGAGGAGAACTCTTGAACATTGCAGTGTAGCTCTTCATAGTTGATGGCTTCTGGCAGGGGTTGGGGAGAACTCTGTCTTTTAAGGGCTGGCTACTGCGAGTGTAAATGTGCTCCAGTGAGTATCTGGGCAATACAAATTGGATGTGGTATTTTTTTCTTCTTTTTCTCTTGTTTTGGGGGAGATCATAATGGTGTGTGTGGGGGTAGACCTGGGAGGACTAGAAAGTGAATGTGATCGGGTGCAGTATGTGAAATTTCCAAATAATGAATAAAAGGATTCTAACTGTGGATTTGAATTAGCACTTCCTGCCCACCCCCAGGAATATAATGAGAATATAAGGAATTTTCTTTTTGCATGTGGACTGAGTCTCATGTACATAGCTGAAGAAGTAGAGAAGGCCACTGCATTCCCGCTGTGCTGCAAAGAGAACCTTGTAGAGACTCTGTCAGAGCACTTGTCTCCTTTATCTTGTAGGTATTCTTTGTAGACTATGGGAATAGGTCTCATGTAGACCTAGATCTCTTGAGGGAGATCCCCTGTCAGTTTTTGGAGCTTCCATTTCAGGTAAGACTGAGAAGAGGCTGGGGACGAGTGTTGGACACAAAAGGAAACATGGCAGCTGAAGTTCATAACAGACAAGGATGGCTCATGCTAGCTAGCCACATGTGGTATCTACTCTTAAAAATTATATCACATTAGTCAGAATGAATGGAGGATCTGACTTTGAGCAAGAGAAAATAGTTTTAATTCAATGATGCTGTCTTAGCCACTGTTGTGTTGCTGAGAAGAGACCAAGGCCACTTACAAAGGAAAACATTTAATTGGGTCTGGCTTACAGCATCAGAGGCTTAGTGCATCATCATGGCAGAAAGTGTGGTGGCAGGCAGGTGTGGTGCTGGAGAAGGAGCTGAGCACTGCATCCTGATCTGTAGGCAGAGGGAGTCTGGTGTGAGCTTTTGAAACCCCACTTCCTCTAACAAGACCACACAAGATTAGAAATCTTCCCCAAACCTTTCAAAAAGAGTTGCACTCCATGATGATCAAGCATGCAAATACTCAGGCCACTGCAGCCTGGGGTTCCATTCTCACTCAGACCACTGCAGCCTCCTCTTATGCTCTTAGCTCAGGCTGTTGGCACTCGGTGTAGACTTGCATACTCCTTCCCAAAGAGCACACTTAAATTCACTTTAAAATAATGCAGTGGATGACAAAGGAAGGCAGTCTGGGACGCTGACACACACTGTCATCCTAGCACTGGGTGGCAGAGGGAAATACAGATCACCTGAGCTGGGCAGCCTGGACTGCATAGTGAGTTCCAAGCCAGCCGCCATAGTGAGACTCTGCAAAACAAATACATACATACATTTAAAAATTAAAAAAAAAAAGAAATGAAGCCATGTTTATTTAGCTTTCTGGAAAGTCACATTTCAGGAGAAGTTATCATTAGGTTTTTCTCCATTTATGAACCTGTTTCAGAGTGCTTTTCCTTCTGCCCCAGGCTTTGGAATTCAAGATTTGCAAAATGCGACCATCAGCAAAGTCTCTCATCTGTGGCGAGCACTGGAGTGGGGGTGCCCATGGGCGCTTTGCTGCCTTGGTCGGCGGCTGTCCTCTCCTGGTGAAGGTGTTCTCCATTGTACACAGTGTTCTGCATGTGGACGTGTACCGCTACTCGGGTGCCCAGGATGCTGTCAACGTCAGAGATGTTCTCATCAGGGAGGGCTATGCTGAGCTCGCAGAGGAGTCCTATGAGTCAAAAGTATGAACCGTGTCTGTTTGTGGAGCACGTGTGTGTGCTGGCGAGGCTGGGCCAGGCTGGGAGGGGCAGCGGGTGCACCACTTTTCTTCCTTTGTGTGATGTGGAGACACAGGGTAGGTGATGTGTGTGGGTGCTCGTTGGTTGGTATTCTGAGCATCTAAACCAGTGGTGACCCCAGCCATAAAATTATTCTCATTGCTACTTCATAACTAATTTTGCCACTGTGTGGTCATAATGTAAGGAGCTGATATGCAGATGGCCTTAGGTGCCCCCTGTGAAGGGTTATTTAGCTCTAAAAGGGTCATGACCCATAGGTTGGAAAGCGATGATCTGAGTGCTGTGTTTATCTCTGGGGATTGCATTGTGGTGGGCGCATGCTATTTTGGCAGCTTCCTAATTAATTGTTTTTGTTTTAGAAATTAAAATTAACTTGAAAATATTATATATTTGAGCTTTATCTTTTTTAATTGATTCTAAAAATTATTTCTATAATGGAAGTACTCAATAAGCAAGTCATATATTAAGCATTTCAAAATTTCTTTTAACTTTGCTTTAAGCTTTTTTATTTGCAAATATTCAGAAATTAAAATACAATTACACCATTTCCCTCCTTGCAATTCCTGCATACTTCCCCCCGCCCCACTCCTCTCACGTTCGTGAATATGAATATGAATGCATAAGTACAACCTTCAGTGTGGCTCATGTGTGTACGTTGTCAGCACTCATCACTTTGTGTTGGAGAAGCAGCTATAGGGCGCTTCCCTCTCTCTGGAGTTATTAATCCCTGTAGTTCTTTGTCTAGAAGCGGGGCCCCGTGAGTTCCTGCTTTCCAAGTTAGTGTGTCCACGGTGTGATCTTCTTTAGGCAGCCATATTGTTGAGGTTTCCTGGTTGTGGCTTCCTCTCCTCTGTAGGAGTTACAACCTTAAAGCAGAGTCCTGGTCCTCTGGTCTCTCTATCCCATCTCCACAGTGCTCCCTGAGCCTAAGAGCGGGGTACCAGCTGGCCTGAGGACGACTCCTCTGCATTTTGACCAGTGTGGCTTTCTAAAATGATCTCTGTCAACTGCAAATACTTCCTAAAGCACCTGCTTTCAATGTGTGTTAGTTCTTTCCTGAAAAAACAAACAAAACAGTTCTTTCTCTAAAATCTTATTGTCTTGGAAAGTGTAGTCATTATTTTTGTTTGAATTTTAAATGAACTTGATAAAATTGTGTCCCTGCATATTCATGGCATTCAAATAGGAATAGAATTGGATCTATGAAATATTTTGATATGAGATTCATGCTTTTGCTTTAATTCTTGCCTTTGACACAATAAATATTTCTTGTTCTGATCAGCAAAGCTATGAAGTCCTCAAGGGTTTCTTTGCTAAGTCAGTGGACACCATGCCGGACGGCTCTGTCTCCTCTCCTCTGAAGGACGATGAGAAGCATCTCCTACGGATTCTGTTGGAGAGCTTTGCCTCCAACCGGCTAGGCGCTCCGAACTGCAAGGTGAGCTCGCTCTGCATGGTTTGCCCTGGGCTCAGCTGCCGGGGTCGATTTTCCTTCTCCCTGCGGTTTCCTCTTGAGTCCTCTTACGCCCTCCTCTCCTCCCTTTCTCTTTCCAGTCTGTTGTTCTGTCCAGTCTGTTGTTCTGTCCATCACTGGGGAATCACTCTGCCTCTGCCTGCTTCCTCTGTGCAAAATTCCTGTTTCCTTTTTTCTTTCATTTGAGTTTTCTGAGTGCTGAGAGGATAGGTATGTGGCACCACACTCTGATATAATTGTAAAACTCAGCTGACTTTGGGACTGCCACCATTTATACTGAGTGGCATATTGTGTATTGGTAACCTGTATTTTGTGTATGCAGGCTGTTCTCCATGGGCCCTTTAACCCTTATGAGCTGAAGTGTCATAGTCTGACCAGAATATCCAAGTTCAGGTATGACTCATTTTCCTATGAGATATTTTCTGTTTCTTTAGCTGTAGACCTTACAAGAGACTTATCTGACTTTATATATAAGCTGCAAGACTGTTTTGCCATGTCTCTAACGTCCCTCCTCCCTGTGGAAAACTGTGCACAGTTTTGTGTTTCTTCTGCTCTGGTTAGAGCTGTTGCTCAGCAGGCAGTGAATTCCCTCTGTGCCTGGACTCTGAGGGACCTGTGTTCTGGGACAGTTATGATCTGGGAAACAGATGCAGTTGTCATTTTCACTAATACCATAGTTGAATGGTGACAGAAAATTAGTGACAGTGGTTTTGACAGAGGTCTGGGATGCATGGAAGTATCTGGGGGTCCTGGCTATACTTTGAAGGCCACACTTGAGGCTTTCCAGAACCTTCTAAGTCCCAAAGGCCACAGGATATTTGCTGTGGTATAGTGTGGGGGATCAAGGGTGAGGATTGACAGATTCCAGTGACACTGCATAGGACTAGACTGGAGAATTTGTATTTGTGAGAGGTTTGAGTAAGCTAAGTACAATTGGTTACTTGGGTGGAAGGAGAAGGGGCTGCGGACTTGGTGATCGATAAGGCAAGTTTCATAAGTCTCATTTCAAGAGTATCCAGAATAGTTTGAAAAGCTTTAACCTCGTGCATTTTGTAAGGCCCACTCTGGGCAGACACTGGCTTCTCTGAACTCTTCTGGGGATGAGGAGTAGGTGTCCTGATATCAGTGCAGATGCAAGGCCTTGTGCAGACCTTCTGAATGGTCTTCAGGAGGCCTGTGTGTACACAGATGTCTGAAGAATATGCTGAATTCTTGGTAAGAGCAAGCCTGTGAGACTTGTTCCCAGTGTAACCGAAGCCAGAGAAGAGGTGTAGACACCAGCAGCTTCATGGGCACCTTGAGAAATGAGACAAAGTTAGAGGCAGTGGTGGCAGACAAGAAGCTTGCAGGTGGCTTTGTAGAGCCACAGCCATCTCTGCTCAGAGGCAGTGGGTGGTGAGGCAGGCTGGATGGGCCACACAGAGACCACTCTGCTGGAAGGCAGGCAGAGGCTACAGGCCTTGACGGAACAAGGGTTAGAAAAGCAGGTTTGAGAGCTGCTGTAGATAGTGCCTAAGGGTATGGACAGGAAGGGCTCGAACTAACTCAAAGAGGAGCCCAGGGCCGGTGTGGATCCTGGGTTTGCCTGTGCCACCATCCTCTGAGGTTCACTCTGGGCTGGCATGCTCCATCACCGGGCCAGTGGGGCGACAGCTTGTGCCCTGCTGCTTATTCCCAGATGTGTGTGGATTGAGAAGGAGAGCATCAATTCTGTCGTCATCAGTGACAGCCCTGCCGACCTGCACCAGAGGATGCTGGTTGCAGCTTCACTCTCAGTTAACGAGACCGGTAATGAGACGGCTTCTGTTACCTGTTGTCTCTCGTTTGCCTTGACTTGACATCAGTGGTAAAGTCATGCGTGCGTATTCACTCCATCAGCTGTTGTCCCTTTTAAGAAAATGTTGTGTGTCTGTGTGTGTTGTGTGTGTCTCTGTGTGTTGTGTGTGTTGTATGTGTGTGCACAGAAGCCCATGGAAGTCAGAATAGGTATCAGATCTAGAACTGGAGTTAGAAATGGTTATCATTCTGAGCGCTTTTGTCGGCGCTGAGAAATGAACCTGGGTCCTGTGCCAGAGCAGCGAGCACTCTCTACAGCTGAGCCGTCTCTCCGACTCTCGTTAAGCTCTTTTCTGAGTGCAGTGCCTAATGCAGATTTAAGAAACAAAGTGTTACTACTTTTTGTTTTGTAGAAGGATGTGGGAATTCAGTGATTATTGTTTCTTCATGCCTGTCTACAAAGTTCTTGGCTCTAGGAAACCCTGGTAAGATCTAATAAGAGGCTGAAGAAAGCAGGAACTCTGGGTTACCTCTTCATGCGTAAATACCTAAGCGTGGTCATGAGTTTGTGTGTAGAATGCACAGGAGCCAAGGGCAGGACCCCGGTGGTCAGACTCAGCAGAAGCTGTGTACTGCAGATGAGCCGGCTGGGTTGGGAGGCGTGGCCTAAACCGTGTGTGCTGGTTCTCTACCGTGTGGCAGGCTCCACCATGCTCCTGAGAGAGACCTCCCTGATGCCGCACATCCCAGGCCTCCCAGCGCTCCTCAGCATGCTGTTCGCACCAGTGATGGAGCTGAGGTAGGTGTGGGCTTCCACTTTGTCTGTGGGGAGAGAGTGGAAAGCACCCATGGAGGAGTCTGGCTGTGGCCCCTTCTTCTCTGGTTCACTCTGTACTTCAGTGCGATTCTGCATTGCGTATTGCTCATGGCCCCGACTTAGGAGACTTCAGCTTCTTAAGTTTTAGTTTTGTGGCGATGCCAAAGTAACACTTGTTCTGTTTCTCTGGTTAGTAATGCTGGCAAGCTCCAGGCTGCCATGGGTAGTATGGTGGCCCTGAGTGTCATGGCCAACACACCACCATGTGCTGTGGTATTCAGAAGGCCCACTATAATCAATGCATTTTCTTTTCTTTTCTTTTCTTTTTTTTTTTTTTTCAAGACAGGATTTCTCTGTGTAGCCCTGGCTGTCCTGGAACTCACTTTGTAGACCAGGCTGGCCTTGAACTCAGAAATCCGCCTGCCTCTGCCTCCCGAGTGCTGGGATTACAGGCGTGCACCACCACCCCTGGCTAATCAATGCACTTTCCACTGCAGGTATTTTCAGCTGGGACGCCGTATGGTTTAAGTCTGGAGTGTGTACTGCAGGCTCAGATGGCACTGCTCTGGGGGACTGTGGGTCTGCAGTGTGTGGAGATTGTGGGTGTGCAGTGTGTGGAGATTGTGGGTCTGCAGTGTGTGCAGATTGTGGGTCTGGAGTGTGTAGAGATTGTGGGTCTGGAGTGTGTGGAGATTGGGGTCTGGAGTGTGTGGAGATTGGGGTCTGGAGTGTGTGGAGATTGTGTGTCTGGAGTGTGTGGAGATTGTGGGTCTGGAGTGTGTGGAGATTGTGGGTCTGGAGTGTGTGGAGATTGTGGTTCTCTGGAGTGTGTGGAGATTGTGGGTCTGGAGTGTGTGGAGATTGTGGGTGTGCAGTATGTGGAGATTGGGGTCTGGAGTGTGTGGAGATTGTGGGTCTGCAGTGTGTGGAGATTGTGGGTGTGCAGTGTGTGGAGATTGTGGGTCTGGAGTGTGTACTGAGGCTCAGATGGCACTGTTCTGGGAGATGTGGCACCATCGGGACATGAGGCCTAGATGGTGGGGATGAGATCACTGGAGCCGGGCCTGTGAAGACAATTCCCACTTGTGGTCTGGCCTGCTTCCTCTGCATCCTGCCTGCTGCAGTGTGAACATCCAGCCACCACTCTCACCTGAGCTCCCCTGAAACTGAGCCTGGATAACCTCCCTCGCTCAGGTCACTTCTGTCAGGCATTTTGTCACAGTGACAATAAGAGTTACTAACACACAGGCTGGTTGGGTGTAGACCTGCTTCAGGAGAGGTGCCGTTCTTGGGTGCTGACTTGCAGCTCAAACCCTTGTAAAGGAGCAGGCAGCATTGCAGGCTGTCTTAGGGCTTGGCTGCTGTGGAGACACCATAACTAAGGCCATGATAACCATTATCACCATGGTGGGAAACATGACAGCGTCCAGGAAGACATAATGCTGGAGAAGGAGCTAAGAGTTCTAAATCTTTTTTTTTTAAAGATTTATTTATTCATTATATGTAAGTACACTGTAGCTGTCTTCAGACACACCAGGGAGTCAGATCTCGTTATGGATGGTTGTGAGCCACCATGTGGTTGCTGGGATTTGAACTCTGGACCTTTGGAAGAGCAGTCGGGTGCTCTTACCCACTGAGCCATCTCACCAGCCCCGAGTTCTAAATCTTGATCCATAGACAGCAGAAGGGGACTGTGTACCACACTGGGCATAGCTTGGGCATAGGAGACCTCAAAGCCCACCTCAAAGTGACACACTTCCTCCAGCAAGGCCACACACACCTCCTGATAATGCCACCTCCTATGGGCCAAGCATTCAAACCCCTGAGTCTGTGGGGATCAAACCTATTCAAAACATATTAATTAAAACTAGACACGTGATGTGAAGTTAGAAACATGGAAGAGTAAATAAAAGTGGCATCCTGTTGTCTACAAGCTATGAATGACAGTTGAAGTCTTTTGCTGGTCAGTTGCCAGTGAGGAACCCTATCAGCCTCTCGTCCCACAGGAACTAGGAAGCAAAGATGTGAACTACTCAATAGACCATCGCTCTCTATCCAACCTGGGTTTTCCCTCAGAGACTTGAGCACAGTCACTGTTAGGCTTTGTGGTAGCATCATGGGCTCCCTAGCACTCAGTGGAGTGAGGCACCACACCACCTTTGGTCACTGTCTTAGTTGCTGAGATGAAACTTGGGGAACTTCCCCATCACTATCCATCACTGGAGGAACCCACACAGGGCAGGGTCCTGAAGGCAGGAGCTGGTGCAGAGGCCGTGCATGGGTGCTGCTTACTGGCTTGCTTCTGTGGTTTGCTCAGCTGGCTTTTTTCTAGAGCCCAGGAGCCCCAGCCCAGGGATGGCACCACCCACCATGAGCTGGACCCATCCCCATCAATCACTACTTAAGAAAATGCCCTACAGCTGGGTCTCATGGAGGCATTTTCTCAGTTGCGACTCCTTCCTCTCTGGTGACTTCAGCTGTGACAAGTTGACATAAAATCAGCCAGGGCAGTCATTATGATGATACACCTGGGAAAACAGCTGGGAAGATGACAGGTGTCCCAGCTCAGTGTCAGAGTCTTGAGTCCACTGCATGCAACTCTGCCTGGGGCCTGTGGTAAGGCAGAAAATTAGGATGGAGACACGGCAAAGCAAAGCCACACAAGGCAGTAAGTAGGCAGAGGCAGGGGAGGGGCCAGGGTCCTGGTACTCTTCAAGAACATGTTTTCAGAAAGCCAGAGAGCCCACCACCTCCCCATAGGACAACAGGCAGCAAACTAAAACTTCATGGGGGTCTCCAGGAGAGACTGGGATTCAAAGCACAGTGAACTGCTTGCATTAGTTTTACGTTATTAACACATAGAGCAGAAGAACACAGGCGTGATGACACGCATCTGTACAGCATAAGAGTTGAGAAGCTGATGCAGGAGGATTGTGAGTTCAGAGCTAGCTTTAAACTGAATAGCAGGTTCAAGGCTGGTCTGGGTTATTGGGCAAGACCCTATCTCAAACAAACAAACTGAAATGTATGAACAACCTGGGGTGAGGGGAGGTCGGGTGCTATACATAAAACTGATAAATAGGAACTGGAGAGATGGCTCAGCCATTAAGAGCATTGGCTGCTTTTCCAGAGTTCCAGAGTTCAATTCCCAGCAACCACATGGTGGCTCACAACCATCTCTAATGGACTCTGATGCCCTCTTCTGGTATGCAGGTGTATACAAAGATATAACACTCATATACATAAAATAAATAAATTAAAAAAAAACTTGATAGTCATTCCTGGTTTCTTACTACCTCTGTTCTAAAAAGATTTTATATAAATTCAAATCATAATAAGTTACATTAATAAAGTAGAAGCATGTAGAATTTAAAGAAACATTTTTAATTTTTATCACATTTAAGAAAATATTTTTACTTATATTAATTGATTTTTTATTATGTACATGCGTGTTTTTGTCAGCACTCATGTATGTATACCATGTGCATACCTGGAGTCAGACAAGGTCAGAAGAAGATGTAAGATCCCCTGGAACTGGAATTAAAATTATAGCCATGTGAGTGTTAAGGACAGAACTCAGGTCATTTGTAAGAGCAGTGAATGCTCTTCCCTGCTGAGCCATCTCTCCAGCCCATTTTACTGCATTTATATGTATTTTACATGTGTGTGTGTCACAGTGCACACATGGAGGTCAGTGGACAACGTGTAGAAATTTGTTCTCTCCTTCCATCATGTGGGTTCCTGGCTTGGCAGCACGGGCCTTTATGCATCGCCATCTTGCTGGGCCTGAGAAACACCTTTGTGACTGGTTTATAAAGCAGATTACTCAAAATCTAGTTTATAAGTCTGAATTCGAGTTTCTAGCCCTCGTTTACTTATACACAGGATCCCTTCACTTTTATTAAGCAGATGGAGGGGACTTGTCATTTCCTCATCTGTTCCAGACAGAATGAATAGCACAGCAGTAAGGACTAGAGCGATGCTCAGTGGTTAAGAGCACTAGCTACTTTTCTGGAGGTTCCTAGCAGCAACATGGCCCCTCACAAACATCTGTAACTCCTTCTGTTACAGATGAGGGCCCCAGACATGCATGTGGTGAACATACAGACATAGGCAGAACACCCATGCACATGAAATAAAAATTTATACAAGAAACCCAACATTGTTAATATCCATTGATGTTTTTAAAACACAATCCCAACCATTTGATTTTAACAAATGGAGACTGAGGAGCAGATGCAGGGGTGAAGCCTGCTAGCATGGAGAGGCGGAGAACGCATCAAGCTGACCTTCCTCCTCAGTCGATGCCCCAGAGGGGAAGAGCCTGTCCTCCTCCACAGTCTTAGAAACCCTTCTAACTGCAAGTCCCTCCTTTCCACTTCCTGTGTGCCTCTCTATCCATCCTCCTGACGTCCTCCCACCCTCTGTGGTCTTTCCTGTGTTTACTTCTTGTCAGCTGGTTGCTTGCTCTGCCTCTTGACCTATGGTTGACTTTATTTAATCCTGTTTACAACAAACAGAAAGCTCTTGGATTAAAGGTGTGTGCTAGGGCTGAGCCACACCACAACTAGAAACAGGTTTTTCCAGTAGACAGCCTCACAGTGTGATCAACTATCCAACAATGCATACTTAGATTATTTTCCTTGTAGTGAGATTTAACCTGTATTTCTGTGTAAAAGCCGAGGAGTCACATCATTTAGTTACGGTACTGGTGCTAGGAAAACACCAGGTAACTCACCACTCACGTATCCAACTTTGAAATGGTGGCTTAGCTTAACTCCTCTCAATGCCTTTCAGAGTTGACCGTGAGGGAAAATGTTACACTGGGGTCCTTTGTGGTTTGGGATGGAATTCAGCTACAGAGGCCCCTATCCTGCCAGAGCATGACATCGAGCTGGCCTTTGATGTGCGCTTAAACGTGGAGGACATCGTTGAGGTAAGCGGCATGCTCATCATGCATTCTTCCCTCACTTGCTGTTGCACCCATGTGACTTAGCGTCAACCACAGGCTGTATTGAGGGTGTGCTTGCCTGCTTCCCGGGGTGGCCTCTGCCAGCGCAGAAGGACCACTCCTTAGCCGGTTTGTTCCACAGTGCTGCTTCTCAGTGGGCTCCACTCTCCTCTCCTCCACTGTCTCCCAGTACATGGACCTCACTATGAGCTCTGCCTCACTAGTAACACAGGGAGGTAAAGAGAGAACCTGCCCCACTCGGCTCGGCCTGGCCCGGCCCGGCCCAGAGAGCAGCCACCAGTGACTCCGCCCCTGTACCAGCCCCTCCAAGTGCTCCTGTGCAGCCAGGGCCAGCTTTTAGAGTGTGCCAATCAAGTGAGCAGGTGCTAATTAAACATGTTTACTATTCTGGTTTTTTGTTTTGTATTTCCTTATTCTAGCAATTTGTGTCCTTTGCATTTACTGAGGGGAAAAAGGAACCTGATGTTTCTCTAAAAATACCTTGAGAAATGCTGTTCTAGGAACCTTTTCTCAGAAGACCCATGATACAGTTGACCAGCTGTGTGAGGGCTGGGAGGGAGGAGCAGTTGAGTCACAGTGTCCTAACTTGTGGGACACGGGCTGGCAGTGTCCTCAGCTTTTATTATTATCAACGTCCACTCTGCCATCACATGGACAGAGTCAAAATGACCGGAGGGGTGGCTTCATTGTTGACAGGCTGCTCTTAAAAGTATTCCTTTGATCACAGACTTAATTGCAAAATGGAGAACAAACATTCTAGAAACAAATAGGTCCTACACGTAAACTTGGGTTTGGCACAAGGCTTATGGGTGTATCCCAGAGGTTCTGTCTGTGAAGGGTAAATTGGCTCTGCAAAGGATCCTGGTAAGACCATGAAGAAAAGCTGCATACTAGGCAAAGGTGCCTATTTTATGCCTAATCGTATCCATAGCACATTAGCCAGCCTCATAGTCACTAATAAAACAAGCAGCCAAGTAAAAATAGGACGGAAATGAACAAATGAGATGCTGCAGAGCTGGCTTGGGAGGAGATGCAGGTGAGGGCCTTGCACATCCCAGTCCACAGCGCTGACAGTGACTGCGGGAGGCAGAGGAGGTGGGCAGGAAGCCTGAGCTCTTCACATGGTCTGCAGAGGGGCCACCCTATGAGGACTGGTCTCTTACCAGATTAAACCTGGGTCTACTGGTGCTGGAAAGGTAGCTGAGAGCTCTACATCTGCAGGCAGCAGGAAGAAAGTGAGCCACTGGGCCTGGCTTGAGATTCTGAAACCACAGTGCCTACCCCTGTGACATATTTCCCCCACAAGGCCATACCTCCTAATAGTACCACTCTCTATGAGCCTACGGGAGCCATTTTCATTCAAACCACTACACTCAACCTGCTTTTTTATAGAGCTCAGGCCCCCAGTCCAGGGATGGAATCACTCACAGTGGGCTGGGCCCGCCCCAATCAATTACTAATTAAGAAAATGCCTTAGAGGTTTTGGATCTTATGGAGACATTTTTCTCATTTGAGGTTCTCTCCTTTCAGGTGACTAGTTTGTATGTCAAGTTGACATAAGACTAGCCAGAACTGACCTCTTGTCAACTTGACACACAAATCCATCACTAGTAAGCCACAACTTTCTTTCCTTATTCATCCCAAAGAACTCACGTTAGAAATGTAAATAACTTTAAAACTTCCATGGTCTTTACAAATTCAAAACACATTAAAGTGTCAGTTTCTTTAAACTATCTAATCTTTCTAAAAATTCAAAATCTCTTTTTAAAAAGGTCAAAGTCTTTTGGCTGTGGGCTTCTGTAAAAATGAAATTCAATACCTTCTTCAAGAAGGAAGAAGCAGGGCACAGTCATGATCCGAGCCAAGCAAAACCCAACCCCAGCAGTGTAAGAATTCAGTGTCCAGTTATCTGGGGTTCACTCGAAATCTTCTGGACTTCTCCAAGGAGCTTGGCTGGCTTCACCAGCTCTGCCCTCTACAGCACACGCAGCTTGTCTTCTGGGCTCCAGTGGCTCCACTCCACTGCTGCTCTTGGGATCACCCATTCTACTGACATCTGCAAAATGCTGGGGTCTTCTCCTACAACTGGGTTGTGTCTTCCCCAGTGGCCTCTCCTGACCTCAGCAGCACCAAGCCTCAGCTGTTCTCCATGATCTCTCCATGTTCTCAAAACCAGCTCCATATTGGGACGTTTACACTACTGAGTTCAGCTGTAGCACAAGGTACAACTTTGGTCATAACTGGAACGCAGCTTCTGTATGCTGACTTTCAGAAAACACTTCCCAAAAGATTCCACCTCGGTGATGCTGGGCTCTTCTCAGTCACTACTAATTTCTTAGCTCCAGCTTCCCTGCACCAGCTGCCCAGCATCAGCTGTCCCAGTAATGTGTTTCCCTTCACTGTTGCCTCTTATGATTGTGGCTGACTTTCAGCCCCCCTGACCAGAATGAATTAATAATCTCAATTCAGAATAGCAAATGGCTCTGATAGTCGTTGAATTCCATTTTGTTTTGTTTTGGTTTTTCGGTTTTCTCAAGATAGGGTTTCTCTGTGTAGCCAGCTGAATTCCATTTTGAAACTTCACAAGCCAAGGCTCTATCCTTTGCACACAAGCCAGGCCTTCATCCTATGTACTGTTCTCAACATTCTTTTTTTTTTTTTTTTTTCCATTTTTTATTAGGTATTTCGCTCATTTACATTTGAAATGCTATACCAAAAGTCCCCCATAGCCACCCACCCCCTCTCCCCTACCCACCCACTCCCCTTTTATGGCCCTGGCGTTCCCCTGTACTGGGGCATATAAAGTTTGCGTGTCCAATGGGCCTCTCTTTCCAGTGATGGCCGACTAGGCCATCTTTTGATGCATATGCAGCTAGAGTCAAGAGCTCCGGGGTACTGGTTAGTTCATAATGTTGTTCCACCTATAGGGTTGCAGATCCCTTTAGCTTCTTTGGTACTTTCTCTAGCTCCTTCATTGGGGGCCATGTGATCCATCCAATAGCCGACTGTGAGCATCCACTTCTATGTTTGCTAGGCCCAGGCATACTCTGACAAGAGACAGCTATATCAGGGTCCTTTCAGCATAATCTTGCTAGTGTATGCAATGGTGTCAGCATTTGGAAGCTGATTATGGGATGGATCCCCGGATATGGTAGTGTCTACATGGTCCATCCTTTTATCTCAACTCCAAACTTTGTCTCTGTAACTCCTTCCAAGGGTGTTTTGCTCCCACTTCTAAGGAGGGGCATAGTGTTCACACTTCAGTCTTCATTTTTCTTGAGTTTCATGTGTTTAGGAAATTGTATCTTATATCTTGGGTATCTTAGGTTTTGGGCTAATATCCACTTATCAGTGAGTACATATTGTGTGAGTTCCTTTGTGAATGTGTTACCTCACTCAGGATGATGCCCTCCAGGTCCATCCATTTGGCCAGGAATTTCATAAATTCATTCTTTTTAATAGCTGAGTAGTACTCCATTGTGTAGATGTACCACATCTTCTGTATCCATTCCTCTGTTGAGGGGCATCTGGGTTCCTTCCAGCTTCTGGCTATTATAAATAAGGCTGCTATGAACATAGTGGAGCATGTGTCCTTCTTACCAGTTGGGGCATCTTCTGGATATATGCCCAGGAGAGGTATTGCTGGATCCTCCGGTAGTACTATATCCAGTTTTCTGAGGAACCGCCAGACTGATCTCCAGAGTGGTTGTACAAGCCTGCAATCCCACCAACAATGGAGGAGTGTTCCTCTTTCTCCACATCCACGCCAGCATCTGCTGTCACCTGAATTTTTGATCTTAGCCATTCTGACTGGTGTGAGGTGGAATCTCAGGGTTGTTTTGATTTGCATTTCCCTGATGATTAAGGATGTTGAGCATTTTTTCAGGTGCTTCTCTGCCATTCGGTATTCCTCAGGTGAGAATTCTTTGTTCAGTTCTGAGCCCCATTTTTTAATGGGGTTATTTGATTTTCTGAAGTCCACCTTCTTGAGTTCTTTATATATGTTGGATATTAGTCCCCTATCTGATTTAGGATAGGTAAAGATCCTTTCCCAATCTGTTGGTGGTCTTTTTGTCCTATTGACGGTGTCTTTTGCCTTGCAGAAACTTTGGAGTTTCATTAGGTCCCATTTGTCAATTCTCGATCTTACAGAGCAAGCCATTGCTGTTCTGTTCAGGAATCTTTCCCCTGTACCCATATCTTCAAGGCTTTTCCCCACTTTCTCCTCTATAAGTTTCAGTGTCTCTGGTTTTATGTGAAGTTCCTTGATCCACTTAGATTTGACCTTAGTACAAGGAGATAAGTATGGATCGATTCGCATTCTTCTACATGATAACAACCAGTTGTGCCAGCACCAATTGTTGAAAATGCTGTCTTTCTTCCACTGGATGGTTTTAGCTCCCTTGTCGAAGATCAAGTGACCATAGGTGTGTGGGTTCATTTCTGGGTCTTCAATTCTATTCCATTGGTCTACTTGTCTGTCTCTATACCAGTACCATGCAGTTTTTATCACAATTGCCCTGTAGTAAAGCTTTAGGTCAGGCATGGTGATTCCACCAGAGGTTCTTTTATCCTTGAGAAGAGTTTTTGCTATCCTAGGTTTTTTGTTATTCCAGATGAATTTGCAAATTGCTCCTTCTAATTCGTTGAAGAATTGAGTTGGAATTTTGATGGGGATTGCATTGAATCTGTAGATTGCTTTTGGCAAGATAGCCATTTTTACAATGTTGATCCTGCCAATCCATGAGCATGGGAGATCTTTCCATCTTCTGAGATCTTCTTTAATTTCTTTCTTCAGAGACTTGAAGTTTTTATCATACAGATCTTTTACTTCCTTAGTTAGAGTCACGCCGAGATATTTTATATTATTTGTGACTATTGAGAACGGTGTTGTTTCCCTAATTTCTTTCTCAGCCTGTTTATTCTTTGTGTAGAGAAAGGCCATTGACTTGTTTGAGTTAATTTTATATCCAGCTACTTCACCAAAGCTGTTTATCAGGTTTAGGAGTTCTCTGGTGGAATTTTTAGGGTCACTTATATATACTATCATATCATCTGCAAAAAGTGATATTTTGACTTCCTCTTTTCCAATTTGTATCCCCTTGATCTCCTTTTGTTGTCGAATTGCTCTGGCTAATACTTCAAGTACTATGTTGAAAAGGTAGGGAGAAAGTGGGCAGCCTTGTCTAGTCCCTGATTTTAGTGGGATTGCTTCCAGCTTCTCTCCATTTACTTTGATGTTGGCTACTGGTTTGCTGTAGATTGCTTTTATTATGTTTAGGTATGGGCCTTGAATTCCTGATCTTTCCAAAACTTTTATCATGATTGGGTGTTGGATCTTGTCAAATGCTTTTTCTGCATCTAACGAGATGATCATGTGGTTTTTGTCTTTGAGTTTGTTTATATAATGGATTACATTGATGGATTTTCGTATATTAAACCATCCCTGCATCCCTGGAATAAAACCTACTTGGTCAGGATGGATGATTTCTTTAATGTGTTCTTGGATTCGGTTAGCGAGAATTTTATTAAGGATTTTTGCATCGATATTCATAAGAGAAATTGGTCTGAAGTTCTCTATCTTTGTTGGATCTTTCTGTGGTTTAGGTATCAGAGTAATAGTGGCTTCATAAAATGAGTTGGGTAGAGTACCTTCTACTTCTATCTTGTGAAATAGTTTGTGCAGAACTGGAATTAGATCTTCTTTGAAGGTCTGATAGAACTCTGCACTAAACCCATCTGGTCCTGGGCTTTTTTTGGTTGGGAGACTATTAATAACTGCTTCTATTTCTTTAGGGGATATGGGACTGTTTAGAAGGTCAACTTGATCCTGATTCAACTTTGGTACCTGGTATCTGTCCAGAAATTTGTCCATTTCGTCCAGGTTTTCCAGTTTTGTTGAGTATAAGCTTTTGTAGAAGGATCTGATGGTGTTTTGGATTTCTTCAGGATCTGTTGTTATGTCTCCCTTTTCATTTCTGATTTTGTTGATTAGGATTTTGTCCCTTTGCCCTCTAGTGAGTCTAGCTAAGGGTTTATCTATCTTGTTGATTTTCTCAAAGAACCAACTCCTCGTTTGGTTAATTCTTTGAATAGTTCTTCTTGTTTCCACTTGGTTAATTTCACCCCTGAGTTTGATTATTTCCTGCCGTCTACTCCTCTTGGGTGAATTTGCTTCCTTTTTTTCTAGAGCTTTTAGATGTGTTGTCAAGCTGCTAGTATGTGCTCTCTCCCGTTTCTTCTTGGAGGTACTCAGAGCTATGAGTTTCCCTCTTAGAAATGCTTTCATTGTGTCCCAAAGGTTTGGGTACGTTGTGGCTTCATTTTCATTAAACTCTAAAAAGTCTTTAATTTCTTTCTTTATTCCTTCCTTGACCAAGGTATCATTGAGAAGAGTGTTGTTCAGTTTCCACGTGAATGTTGGCTTTCCATTCTTAATGTTGTTATTGAAGATCAGTCTTAGGCCATGGTGGTCTGATAGGATACATGGGACAATTTCAATATTTTTGTATCTGTTGAGGCTTATTTTGTGACCAATTATATGGTCAATTTTGGAGCAGGTCCCGTGAGGTGCTGAGAAGAAGGTATATCCTTTTGTTTTAGGATTAAATATTCTGTAGATATCTGTCAGGTCCATTTGTTTCATAACTTCTGTTAGTTTCACTGTGTCCCTGTTTAGTTTCTGTTTCCACGATCTGTCCATTGATGAAAGTGGTGTGTTGAGGTCTCCCACTATTATTGTGTGAGGTGCAATGTGTGCTTTGAGCTTTACTAAAGTGTCTTTAATGAATGTGGCTGCCCTTGCATTTGGAGCGTAGATATTCAGAATTGAGAGTTCCTCTTGGAGGATTTTACCTTTGATGAGTATGAAGTGTCCCTCCTTGTCTTTTTTGATAACTTTGGGTTGGAAGTCGATTTTATCCGATATTAGAATGGCTACTCCAGCCTGTTTCTTCAGACCATTTGCTTGGAAAATTGTTTTCCAGCCTTTCACTCTGAGGTAGTGTCTGTCTTTTTCCCTGAGATGGGTTTCCTGTAAGCAGCAGAATGTTGGGTCCTGTTTGTGTAGCCAGTCTGTTAGTCTATGTCTTTTTATTGGGGAATTGAGTCCATTGATATTAAGAGATATTAAGGAAAGGTAATTGTTGCTTCCTGTTATTTTTGTTGTTAAAGTTGGCATTCTGTTCTTGTGGTTGTCTTCTTTTAGGTTTGTTGATGGATTATCTTCTTGTTTTTTCTAGGGCGTGGTTCCCGTCCTTGTATTGTTTTTTTTCTGTTATTATCCTTTGAAGGGCTGGATTCGTGGAGAGATAATGGGTGAATTTAGTTTTGTCGTGGAATACTTTGGTTTCTCCATCTATGGTAATTGAGAGTTTGGCTGGGTATAGTAGCCTGGGCTGGCATTTATGTTCTCTTAGTGTCTGTATAACATCTGACCAGGCTCTTCTGGCTTTCATAGTCTCTGGTGAAAAATCTGGTGTAATTCTGATAGGCTTGCCTTTATATGTTACTTGACCTTTTTCCCTTACTGCTTTTAGTATTCTATCTTTATTTAGTGCATTTGGTGTTCTGATTATTATGTGTCGGGAGGAATTTCTTTTCTGGTCCAGTCTATTTGGAGTTCTGTAGGCTTCTTGTATGTTCATGGGCATCTCTTTCTTTAGATTTGGGAAGTTTTCTTCAATAATTTTGTTGAAGATGTTTGCTGGTCCTTTGAGTTGAAAATCTTCATTCTCATCCACTCCTATTATCCGTAGGTTTGGTCTTCTCATTGTGTCCTGGATTTCCTGGATGTTTTGAGTTAGGATCTTTTTGCATTTTCCATTTTCTTTGATTGTTGTGCCGATGTTCTCTATGGAGTCTTCTGCACCTGAGATTCTCTCTTCCATCTCTTGTATTCTGTTGCTGATGCTGGCATCTATGGTTCCAGATTTCTTTCCTAGGGTTTCTATCTCCAGCGTCGCCTCACTTTGGGTTTTCTTTATTGTGTCTACTTCCCTTTTTAGGTCTAGTATGGTTTTGTTCATTTCCATCACCTGTTTGGATGTGTTTTCCTGTTTTTCTATAAGGACTTCTACCTGTTTGGTTGTGTTTTCCTGTTTTTCTTTAAGGACTTGTAACTCTTTAGCAGTGTTTTCCTGTTTTTCTTTAAGGACTTGTAACTCTTTAGCAGTGTTCTCCTGTATTTCTTTAAGTGAGTTGTTGAATTCCTTCTTTATGTCCTCTACCATCATCATGAGATATGCTTTTAAATCCAGGTCTACCTTTTCAGGTGTGTTAGGGTGTCCTGGATTGGGCGAAGTGGGCGTTCTGGGTTCTGATGATGGTGAGTGGTCCTGGCTTCTGTTAGTAGGATTCTTACGTTTACCTTTCGCCATCTGGCAATCTCTGGAGTTAGTTGTTATAGTTGTCTTTGTTAAAAGATTGTTCCTCTGTTGATTTTGTTACCCTCTATCAGTAGGCGTGGGAGACAAGCTCTCTTCTCTGAGTTTCAGTGGTCAGAGCAGTCTCTGTAGGCAAGCTCTCCTCTCTCAGGGAAGGTGTACAGTTATCTGGTGTTTGGACCTCCTCCTGGCTGAAGGTGAAGGCCCAAAACAGGATCTTTCCCAGAAGCTGTGTTGCTTTGGCCAGGAAGGTGGCCAGTTGTCTGGAGTCGATGATGTCGCAGCCTCAGAAGCTCTGTGGCTCTTGCCGGGAAGGTGGCTGGTTGTCTGGAGCTGAGGATGGTGCCGCCCCAGAATCTCTGCGACTCTCTCGCCCGTCCCAGAAACGGCTGGCACTCTGTATTCCACACGGTCACCCGTGCAGCCTGCCCTCCGCGGAGTCCCGGAGCCAAGAAGGCTCCCGCCGGCGCCTGTGCCACAAACCTCTCAGGCCAGGCAGACCCCCGTGCTCTCACCAGGAAGATGGCCGGCTGTCTGGAGCTGAAGATGGCGCCGCCCAGAAGCTCTGCGACTCTCTCGCCCGTCCCAGAAACGGCTGGCACTCTGTATTCCACACGGTCACCCGTGCAGCCTGCCCTCCGCGGAGTCCCGGAGCCAAGAAGGCTCCTGCCGGCGCCTGTGCCACAGACCTCTCAGGCCAGGCAGACCCCCGTGCTCTCACCAGGAAGGTGGCCGGCTGTCTCTGTTCTCAACATTCTTATCTTCCAAGTTCCCACAGAACATCCCACTGAGCTCTCAACACTCAGTGGCCAGGAGAGGCCATTAGTGAAGGTGCAGCCTCAGTGACAGTTGAAGGCCTAGGACAGAAGGAGTCAGGCAAAGAAGTTGCCACAGAAGAAGACCCTAGTGTTGTGCACATCTCAGTACCATGGATGACCACCACAAACAACAGCAGCAGTGGAGTGGAGCCAGCTGGAGCCTAAAAGACAAACTGTGGCTTCAGAGGGCAAAGCTGGAGAAATGACTCAAGCTCCTTGGGGTGGGGGTGGGGGGGTAGCCCAGATGATCATAAATGAATCCCAGATAACTTTGGCCCAAAGTTCCACAGTCCTCCCCAAAACACAGTCAGGTCTGTCAGATCAGTACCCCACTCCTGGTACCGACTTTGTCTTAGGATTACTATTGCTGTGACGAAACATCATGACCCAAAGCAAGTTGGGGAAAGGGTGTATTTGGCTTATACTTCCACATCGCTGTTCATCATCAAAGGAAGTCAGAACAGGAACTCAAGCAGGAACCTGGAGGCAGGAGCTGATGCAGAGGCCATGGAGGGTGCTGCTTACTGGTTTGCTTCTCGTGGCCTGCTCAGCCTGCTCTCTTAGAGGACCTAGGACCACCAACCCAGGAATCACACTACCCACAGTGGGTTGAGCCCTTCCCATCAATCACTAGTTAAGAAAATGCCTTACAGCTGGAGCTCATGGCGGTCTTTCCTCAGTTGAGGTTACCTTCTGTCAGATAGCTGTAGTTTGTGTGTCAGGTTAACATAAACCTGGCCAGCACAGGGTGTGTGTGTGTGCGCGCACCTGTGAGAAGACATTCTGTATAGGAAGCAGATGAGTGGCTGCTGCTGTGTCCGGCCAGCGGTTCACATGTCTGGGTTCTGTTTTGGGAAGGCATTTTGGAATCTGGAAGAGAAGAGGGAGAGCTAGGCGGTGCGAGAGAAATATGAAACCAAGACAGTCAGTCTGATCAAGGTTCAATTTTAATGTCAGCAAACACGCTTTATAAAGAAGAGGGGAGGCCCATCTCTAGGCATGTAAAGTTCTTTGAAGTAGATAGGTCATCCTTTTAGTGGGAACTCTCGAAGTCAGTTTGGTGCTAACTCCGGAAAGTCTTGGAAGAGAGGCAGGTAGTGGCACATCAAAGGAGCAGCACAGCTGGTGGCTCAGCTTAAGCCGATGGATGGTCACAGCCAGCCTTGCTAGGCTGGAAGGAGGTAACAGGCTGCCATGAGGTAGGGAACGAATAACCTCATGGGACACCTAGGAGCCTGACAGTAAAAGAGATGAAGGCAGAGGACACAGGATGCATTTGCCCCACCTCCGAGTGTCTCCAGATAGTAATGTATGGCATACACACCATACAGGGAGTTGGGTCTTCCAGGATAGGGGTGCATGTGTGAAAAGGGACAGTAAGCATAACTATTGCAAATGTCACACATGCTCATGTCAAAGGAGTGAAAAGAAAGGAAGCCTGGAAGGTGGGGGGCAGAGGAAGCACCACAGGATGCATCCAAGCACATATGAGCCAGAGGAAGGGAGATCTCCCTGCCAGTGGGCAGAGCTGAACAGTAATATACTGGATTTACATATCTGAAAGTAAATACATTGGATTATAGCCCAGAGTTTAAAATACCCGTGTGTGTAGGAAGGAAAATGATTGAATTACTTGGGGACAGCAGTTATCCCTTACAAAATCACTTGGCGTTCGTGTGGGCTCTATGGGTCTCCGAGGACACGTGAGGCTTGAGGAAGCAGGAGCAGGGAAGCCAGGAGGCCTGGAGAGTCCCCGGCCAAGCACCATGGCCATAGCCTCTGCTGTGGGCAGGCCTAACTATGGAGTATGAGAGAGGACAGTGTCTCCCTTCTGGACAATGACAGACTCTAACTGGGGAGCTACAAAACCAGAACACGTCTAAGTTGCCAGAGTCTCGTAAAGCAAGAAAAGGCTGGGAAGCCATCCCATACCAGAGAAGGCCTGGTATGTTCAGTGTGGTTCTTGGACCTGGGTCCTAGGAGAAATGGGGTGCTAATAGGAAATGAGTCCAGTCTAGCTTCCAGACTTGTAGCTATGTCCCAGCACTGGCTTCTTGGCTGTAACAAGTGTCAGAGAGATTGGACATGGGCTTATGGGACCTGATCACTCTTCACTGTTATTTCTGTTGTTCTTCTAGTTCTCTAGACTCTTGACTGATGCCAGTCACAGAACACTGTATAAGTGCTGTGGCCTGTTTGCTGTGGGATGAAATGCAGCTTTATGTAGTCACGTGGCGTGTCACTATTCATTTACAGATTAATATTCTCAGGGCTGCTATCAACAAGCTAGTGTGTGATGGGCCAAATGGATCCAAGTATCTTGGGCCTGAAAGAATCGCTCAGTTGCAGGAGAATGCACGCCAGAAACTTCTAGGGTAAGTATGGTGGCATGCTCTTAAGGTATACACTAGGCAATATACAACCTGTGTGTGTGTGTATAGTTATTTTGATGTCTGGATATTCTGAATCATTTAGGAGATGTGATGGGTAAGTTACTTAAAGTGCAGTTCCAGGACGGAGGCACCCCTTGAAGGCATTGGGATGAGGGTGTCATGTCTGTGTCATTTGGGGTTTGGGCAAGGCAGAATAATCATTCATCATGCATGTGAGCAACTTGAAAACAAGGTAAAGGGATCATTCCATACAGCAGGGCGTGGGGACAGGGACCAAAGAGTAGTAGTGTTATGTCCCTACTCCTAATTACAGACTGGGGCTGGGGTGGTGGAGAGAAGTGGACTCTGTCACTTGGAGACTAGGTGGTCCTTGGCAACCTCTGTCACTTGGAGACTAGGTGGTCCTTGGCAACCTCTGTCACTTGGAGACTAGGTGGTCCCTGGCAGCCCCTCCCTTGAATCTCCATTCCCAACATGAGTTCAGAGGGCAAGGGGTATCCTTTGGTGCCCTCCGTGGGCTGCCTCTGCTTCCAAGTGCTTGCTGGGACTATAGGGATGTGCCATACACCACCTTGCTCTGTATTCATTCATATCCTCCCTCCCCCCCTCTCTTTTCCTCTTTGGCATGAATTGAGGTTTTCCATATATAAATCACTTGGATATGTGCCCATGGGATGCGTGGCCTCCTGTGGCACTGTCACCCCGCCCCAACAGAGACAGTGATGTTGATGTTGACTTGATGGGTAGATTTGTTGGGTTTTTTTTTTTAAGTTTTTTTAATTTTATGTATATGAGTACATTGTTGCTGTCAATGAGGACATTGATCCCATTACAGATGGTTGAGAGCCACCATGTGGTTGCTGGGAACTGAACTCGGGATCTCTGAAAGAGCAATCAGTGCTCTTAACCACTGAGCCATCTCTCCAGCCCAATTTGTTTTAAACAATTAAATGATTTTTTTTAAGTTAGAGAACTAGTAAGTTTAATGGAGGTTATTTTCAAGAATACAGGCAACTTAAAAAGAAAAACAAAAAATCAAAAAATACAGTCAGCTTATAGGCAACTGCACAATTAAAATAATTCTTTTTTCTAGTATTTTTATTTAAAACAATTTTTAAATTTAAATATAGTTGATCATATTTTCTCTCCAAGTCCTTCCAGATCCTCCCCTCCCTAACCACCCACCAAGTTCTTTCTCAAAACAGCAACAACCCAGTACAGCAACAAAACTCCCCACAATCAAGAAAACAAAATAAACACACACCACAAAAGAAAAACAACAGTGAAACCCACCAAACAGTAACCGATAAAGACATGAATCTCAGGAGTCCACTCCCCATTGTTGCGCTGCTCCTGAATGTGAGGCCTATGGAGAGGTTGAAGTTCCCAGAGATGCTTTGCTGGGGAAACAGATTTCCCTCCCCCCAGGTGTGAGTGACAGCTCAGCTGCTCATCTTTACCCTAGTGGCTAGGTATTCATTCATCCATCCTAAAAAATAACAAAATAAATATAATGAAACAAAAGTTGTTACTTCAGAGTTGGGCAGGACAAAGCAGCAGAAGGCACAGGAAAGAGTCAGAGGCACACTGGTTTGCACACTCAGGACTCCTGTGAAAACACTAAACTGGAAGCTGTGATACACACTCAGAGGCCCTGGTCAGACCCGTGCAGGCCCTGTGCCTGCTGCCTCAGGCTCTGTGAGTGCATGAGGTTGCTCTGTTGATTTAGAGGGAGGGCCTTGCTTTCTTGGTGCCCTCCCTCCCTCCTGGCTCTTACAGTCTTTCCTCTTCCTCTCTGAAGGTTCCCTGAGCTCCAGAAGAATTGATGGAGACAACCCACTTAGGGCAGTGTTCGGGTCTCTCACTGTGGGTCTGTGTATCTGTTCCCATCTGCTCCAGGAGGAGGTTTCTCTCATGATGGCTGAGCAAGGCACTGGTCTTAGAAGACTGCGATTACGGGTCATTTTATCAATGCAGTTGTTCTCTTTCTTTTGGAACAGTATTATTTGTTTTTTCCTCCTAGGTCCTTGGCTACCTAGTCTCAAGTCACCCGAGCAATGTTATGTATGGATGCCATCTCGTGGAGTGGGCCTTAATCAGATCAGATATTGGTTGGTTACTCCCACAGGATTGTGCCACCTTTGCCCTGGCTTATCTTGTGGGCAGTACAGATTGTAGATAGAAGAGTGTGTGGTTGGCTTTGTGTTTATGTTACTTACAGAGAATCTTCCTGTACCAAAGACACTGGAACATAGATAGTGCTGAAAGCTTCTGTAGGCACCAGCTCAGCAATTCCATATTTAAATACGGGCGTTGTGTCCATCAGTGGGGCCTTGCTGTCAGTTTGTGGAGGTTAACAACCAGGGCTGTTTGGGGATTCCCACGGAAGAGCCCCTTTGACTCACAACCCAACTGGATGTAACCCGGTCCTGGTACTAGAAACTTTGTTAGGTGACAAGAGATGATCTATCTCCCCCATTATTTGGCAATTTCATTTAGATAACCTTCATGTGTGTGTGTGTGTGTATGTATGTATGTATGTATGTATGTATGTATGTATGAATGAATGTATTTATGTTTATATGTATTATATATTTATGGTGTATATATATATGTATATATGTATACATTTTAAAGAAATTTCTACTGTATTGTTTCCATACTATCTCTCTAATGCCCCTTTATTTTATCTGTCTGTCTCTGTATTCCCTTCCCACAATACTTCCCCCTCCTCCCTACTTGATCCTCCCATTCCATCCCACTCTCCAACATGTCTCTATTCTGTTTCCCTTTCCTAATGAGTTCTGTTTCATCTGGTCCTTGTTCTGTACCCACCCTTTGTGGTGTTATGGGTTGCTGCTTAGTTATCATTTACTTAAAAGCTAATATTCACATAAAACCGAATACGTATCATATTTGTCTTTCTAGGTCTGAGACACCTCACTCTGGATGATTTTTTTCGAGTTCCATCCATTTGCATGTAAATTTCATGATGTCATTTTTTTTCCATAGCAAAGTAATACTCTGTTGTATAAACATACCATGTTAGAAGGTGGTGGTGTAGGTGTCCTGTTTAGGGGAGTGCTCAGCTCGGCCCTGTTTCTGCTCTTGAAGATGTTACATCACACATCTACTCTATATACTTGCCTTGTTCAGAGTCTATGAGCAGTGGCCCCTTCATACAACCAATACCCTGTGCCTTTCACATCATATTTTATCTTTTAAAAATAGTATCTCAGAAATTTCCACTTCAATTATTTTACTTCATTCTCATAGAATTTCTATTTTTATATAGTCTTCCATTTTAAGGTTAATCAATTCACTGATTTTTTTTCTTTGATTTCGTAGTTTTTATTGTTTGTTTGCTTTTAGTCATTTCCATCAGGTTTTAAGCCTTCCCGTAGAGTTGGCTGTAATTCTGTGACTGTATCTGTCATGGCTACCTTGAAGTCCTGTGTGCTGATCCCTCCACTGCATCCTCTCTCGAGTGTCGGCTGGCTGAGTGTCTGTCCCTGCCCCTTTTTCTGAACAGAGTCATGTGTCCTTGTCTCCTGACCAGCATGTCTCCTAAATTGCATGCTGAAAAACATTTTAGGTGATATATATAATAATCTCCCTAAAATCTGCAATGTTCTATTTCCTTGTTTTTTAAATGAACTATAAATTAAATGTTATAAATTTTGATACTTTGTAAACCTATCAAAGTTTTAATTCTGGGATATTTATAGACTTTAAATACAAATACACTTTTTTTTTTAAAGATCATCCTACTGTTTTTGAGAGTTAATGAATAAATAATAATTTGCTCCTCAGCTTAGGAGACTGAGGCAGGGGAGAGACATTTGAGACCAGCCTGGATTATGTAGTAAACTGAGGCCAACCTGGGCTACCAAGCAAAGCCTTCTCTTAAAAAACTGCAAAACCAACCAGCAGCAAAACCTTTGGCTTTCCTTTTAAATTTTTAGCTTGTTCTGTCGGTTGAAACCTCGAGAGAAGATTACTCCTCAGTGGCACGAGAAACCCTACGAGTGGAACCAGGTACGTGGGGCTGGCTGCCTGCAGGGCCAGCTGCTGCTGGAGGAGGGAAAGGTAACTGGGTGGACATGGGCTCGGACCAGGACAGCAAGGGTGACAGGAGCAGGCTCTCCAGGCAGAGTAGGCAGCCACGGAGCACACGGCCATTAGCTTGATATGACACCTTGGAGCCACATGGTAAAAGGGATCCATCTGTCACAGGTTGTCCTCTAACCTCACACATGTGCTGTGGCACATGCACGCTTGTGCACACACATGCATGCGCTCATACACACACACACACACACGAAATTTTAAAACCCCACAATTTGTATTAAAATGGACGTTCAGATAAGTGGGGTGAATTATGAGAGTGGAGAAGCATCTGCCAATAGTTTTGTAAAATGGAAAGAACACTTGGCTGTCTCTCTCACACGTCCATGTCCGTGAGCACATAATGATCTGAATTTGGTGTCTAGACAGGTTTCATCCAGAGCCTGACTTGTTTCTCTTCTCTGCACAACTAGGTGGATCCAAGGCTGATCATGGAGCAAGCTGAGCCAGAGGGCAGCCCAGGAAAGAGCACGTCACTGTACCAGCTGCACACGCCTGTGGTGCTCAGCCCCTAACGGGCTCGTCCCCAGCAGAGGTCACAGCGTTCCAGCGGTTGCTTCACCATCTTGTTGCCTTTGCTCAGTGTGGGGAGTGGCATTTCTGTTTGGGTGGGAAAAATCAGAAAGTCTAGGCTTTTCAAGAAATGGGGTCACAGTATTAAATACTTGGCAAAAAGTTGTTCTGAAAGAAGATTTTGTTTTGGGAAAAGCTTCTTTAAATGTATGAGGGTAAATCTAAATAGTCGAGGAGACAAGATCCAGAGCGTGTTTGTATGCTATCCTGTCACAGTGGTAGCTGTGGTGCGAGAGAGAGCCAGACTGCTGGCTTACCACAGGACACAGGCGGACCCTGATCCCCAACGTGTATGTCTGCAAGCATATGTGTGTGTGTGCTTAAAAACCCTGTGGCATTTTCTGAAGATCTTTTCCTCATTGAAAAGATGTGGTTTTGGTAAACCTTCAGTTTTGTGTATTTAGGACTTGTGGTTAGATTTAAGCCTCTTGGTCTGTGTTTTGGAAATCAGGAGATGTGACCTGGCACCCGGCATATCTGGGGAAACAATAAAGGCATTGGGCTTGGTTTCTGTTCTGATTATTTTTGCTCAGAGATGACTATTGTCTTAGTCACTGTTCTGCTGCAGTGAAGAGGCAACTCTCACAGGAGAAAGCATTTCACTGGGGCTGGCCTAGAGTTCAGAGGCTTAGTCCACGATTATCATGGAGGAGAGTATGGCAGCAGACATGGCAGGCATGGTGCTGGAGATGCAGCTGAGAGCTGTACCCTAATTTTCAAGCAGAGAGAGAGAGAGACTGGGTCTGGCATGGGATTTTGAAACCTCAGACCTCACCCCCGGAGATATGAATCCTACAAAGGCCACGCCTCCTAATCCTTCCCAAGTACTTCCACTCCCTGTGACTAAGCATTCTAATTCAAACCACCACAGTTATGAGTTTCATTCTGAAGTATTTTGGTTCATAAAGCTGGGGAAGAGATCACAGACATCTTTAAAAACCCAACTCTTAGAGGAAGCAAGTGTCATTAGAAATGCCTATCACCATCTCCTCTAAGACAGAAGAAAACAAGTCACGAGAGGCCGTGGCGGAGGGTCATGCTTGCCGTTACAGCAGAGACTGGGGCACAAAGCCGGAGAAAGAGTTCAAGGACAGGCTTATTAGCCTAAGAACAGAAAGCCAGAATCAGCCCATGAGCCACCACGAACATCACAGAGGCGACTGACTGGGAGCTGCTGGTGTCTTGACTGTGAAGGGGACCAGGGAAAACTGAACAGTGCGATAGAGGATGGCAAGATAGTGTAGCCCAGTGCCAGTGGCAGTGCACAGAGCTGAGGTGGAGGTAAAGGGAGCCCAGGAGCTCAGCCAGCACGGACGATGAAGATCTGGGACCTGCGGTGTGCCAGTCGGGACTGAATGCACAGTGGTGGGAGCCCGCTGCCTTGGAAGTCAAGGGCCAGGGGCTGTCCTGAGCTGCAGTGACCACCAACCACCATCTGTGGCCCATGGCATGCGGACCAGTCCCTAGCAAGCCCACAAGGCAGAGAGGAAAGAGTGAAGGAACTGCGGCCTAGATTCTCCCCAACTAGTGCACAGCGTGGATGGTCACACGATGTGACACGTCAGCCTCCCTGGTAAAGGAAACTTTTAAAAATTACCTCCTTTTTTGGTAAAAGAAACTTCAAAAGATTAAGACCTTTTTGATAATGCTTGCTTTGTTTATATGTATATATGATTCAGGTTTTATAATGCTTTTACATTATTTTGTGTTATGTAACATGTGCCACCGTTCACACATGAAGGTCATTTCCTCCCACTGTGGGGTGTGGGGCTTGAACTCAGGATGTTAGCCTTGACAGCAAGTGCCTTTACCCACTGAGGGATCCCTCCAGCCTTGCTTTCCCTTATTCCTAATACATTTCCTTTTCCCATTTCCCTTTTCCTTGTTTGTAGGCAGCTATTCTTCCTCAATCCCTCTTTTACAGTTTTCTACTTTTAGTAACATTTCAGTTCAACTGGTCATTTTTGCTCTCCCCTTTCTTGGTTTTATGGTGGTGACTGTATTTGGTGCGTGTTGTGTTTATACATCTGGACTTTTAGGTATCGTGCTTGTTGCTACTGTGTTCCACCTGCGCTGTGGCGGGAGCAAGCCTCAGCCTCAGGGGTGGTCAGGACAGATGCACCTTCAGACCTCAGATGCAGACTGAGAGAAACTGCACCACCACTCCCCAGTTCTGCAAGAACACTGGTAGGTTCTTCGACTTGAAGAATAATGGAGACGAAAGCACCCACTGCACAGCCTGGCCCAACAAGGCATGGACCTTCAGAGGGCCTGGGGTCCTGCTTCCAGGCCTTTCCCCTCATCAGCAGTGGAGAGGAGTGAAAGCTGTCCCTGCACCTGGACAGATGTCAGCAAGCACATGTTGCTTTCAGACCACACACCGCTGACAGACTAGAAGAGTGACCATGGGTGATACCACCAATACTTTAACACTGAGAAGCCACCTTCATGGCTTTCCAGAGGCTCTCTGCTTTCATGAGTCCCAAGGAGAAAGTACATCTTGTAGGCTCTGACACTGTGTACACTGTGTCATAACCTAACCACAGTCACAAAAGCCAAAACACCACCAAGATGGCCTCACCCTCGAGAGAAGACAGATGGCTCTCCAAGAAGGCCCTTCCATAACTCAGAGATTTTCTTCCTGGGCAAACACAGACCTCAGCAGAGAAACAACAATGGAAAAGGCAGTGTGACGCCTCCAATGTGTGATTTCTCCAGTGTGTGATTTCTCCAGTGTGTGAGTTCTCCAGTGTGTGAGTTCTCCAGTGTGTGAGTTCTCCAGTGTGTGAGTTCTCCAGTGTGATTTCTCCAGTGTGTGAGTTCTCCAGTGTGTGAGTTCTCTAGTGTGTGATTGCAAAGATAACAAAATGAAATGCTGGACAAGAATTCAGAAGGACGTTTATTAAAACGTATTTCAAAGATGATAAAATAAGTGGGTTAGAAGTGCAGGGTATGAGAGAGCAATTAAAGAGTCTGGGAACAGAGACCAATGCTTGGACAGTGTGGGCAAAAGAGCAGACGCCAAGCCTTGAAGACAGTGCTGGTGAGACTTCACACTTCAATTCTGATAGGAATGGACAGCATGCATGACCCTTGAGACAGCACTGAAAGACTAAGCACATAGACCAGGAGGGGCCAGGAGCCACAGGCTTACAGGCATAGGAAATCTATTTGGCAAAATAAGAGGAATTTTCTTAAACATTGGGGAAATGTGGGCATACAGGTAATGGGGCATTTAGAACCTCAAATAGACATGGTAAGAAAAGAACTTATATATCATAGTTAAGCTTTCAAAACATAAGGAGTATTTAAAAATACAAGAGAAATCTTGAGCTGTGTATAAAGGCAAACTGTCTTAGTCAGGGTTTCTATTCCTGCGCAAACATCATGACCAAGAAGCAAGATGGGGAGGAAAGGGTTTATTCGGCTTACACTTCCACATTGCTGTTCATCACCAAGGAAGTCAGGACTGGAACACAAGCAGGTCAGGAAGCAGGAGCTGATGCAGAGGCCATGGAGGGATGTTCCTTACTGGCTTGCTTCCCCTGGCTTGCTCAGCCTGCTCTCATAGAACCAAGACTACCAGCCCAGAGATGGCCCCACCCACAAGGGGCCTATCCCCCCTTGATCACTAATTGAGAAAATGCCTTACAGCTGGATCTCATGGAGGCATTTCCTCAACTGAAGCTCCTTTCTCTGTGATAACTCCAGCTATGTCAAGTTGACACAAAACTAGCCAGTACACAAACCCAGCAGAATAACAGCAGGTTTCTCAGCAGAAACTGAAGGGACCAGGAAAGCATGAACGATATATTTTAAGTCCCCCAAATTACTGCCAAAATAGGCAGCTGTACCCAGTAAGGCTATCTTCAAAATCAGGATAAAGACCTTCCAAGACAAACATAAACAGAAAATGGAGTCGTGATCACTAAGCCAGCATTCCAAAAGACACTAACCAGAGCATAAGATAGAATATCACTTAGAAGACTGTCTTAGTTAGGGTTTTACTGCTATGAACAGACATCATGACCAAGCCAAGTCTTATTAAAAAAAAAACAAAAACAAAAACATTTAATTGAGGCTGGCTTACAGGTTCAGAGGTTCAGTCCATTATCATCAAGGTGGGAGCATGGCAGCATCCAGGCAAACATGGCACAGGCAGAGCTGAGAGTTCTATGTCTTCATCCAAAGGCTACTCTAGTGGAAGCCTGATTTCCAGGCAACTAGGGTAAGGATCTTAAGGCCACACCCATAGTGACATACCTATTTCAACAAGGCCACACCTCCAAATGATGCCACTCCCTGGCCCAAGAATATACAAACCATCACATTCCACTCCCTGACCCCCACAGACTTGTTCAAACACATGAGTCTATGGGGTGGGGGGTATACTTAAACATGGCATAGTGCAAAATGCATTTAGTCCAACTTTTAAAGTCCTCATAGTCTATAGCTGTCTCAACAATGTTAAAAATCCAAAGTTCAAGATCTCTTCTGAGATTCATCCAATCGCTTAAGTGTAATCCCCAAAGCAAGACAGGAAACCAGCTGGGCAAACTCCAAACTCTGTATCTCCATGGCTGATGTCAAAGCGGTCTTCAGATCTCCACTCCTTTTTCATCTTTGTTGACTGCAACAAACTGCTTTCTTTTGGGCTGGTTCCACTTCCTGTTAGCATGTATCCCATGGCTCTGGCATCTTTAACATCTTTGAGTCTTCAAGGCAACTTCAATGTTATGCTTCTTGTTTCAGTGTCTGGGATTCCACTTGATCTTTTGGGCTCCTCCTAAGGGCTGGCATCACTTCTCCAGTTCTGCCCCCTGTAGCACTCTAAGCTCAGATTGATCCATTCCACCTACGGCTGCTATTCTTGGTGATCATTCCATGGTACTGACATCTCCAATACACTGGAGTGTTCCACTCCAACTAGACTTCACCAATAACCTCTCATAGGCTCTCTTCACAGTGCCAAGCCTCAAATTCTTTGCATGACCCCCTCAGTCCTGGGCCATCAACTACAGCTAAGGCTACACCTTCTCCAATGGCCTTCTATGACCTCTCACAAGCCTCAGCTGTTCTTCATGACACCTTCATGCCTTCAAAACCAGTACCACCTGGGTGACTCTTACACATTACCAAGTCCAGCCACAGCACAAGGTACAACCTTGGCTGTCTCTGGAACACAGCTTCTTTGTGCTCCCAGAAAACAATTCCCAGATTTCAACTCAGTGATGCTGGTCTCTTCTTAATAACTGCTAGTTTCTTAGCTCCAGCTAACCAGCATAGATTGTCCAAGTAGTCCCTTCTATTATTCACTCTAAAGCCAGAGCCACATGGCTGAAACTGCAGAGTTCTGCTGCTTGCAGGAGCTGGAACATGGCCCCCTTGTTCTATTACATTATCACCAGCTTTCTGTTCTCCAACTCCTTCACTACATAAGATTGGCTGTTCTAGATCTTGCTTTGTAGATTGACCTTAAATGCAGAGATCAGCATGCCTGTCTCCTGAGATTAAAGATGTGTATCACCATGCTTGGATCTAAATTTAGCTGGGTAGGATCTTGCCCCAAGGTTCCACTCCCTTAATCTGTTATCTCCTAGAACACACAATTTTGCTCCATTTCACTTCCTGGTACCCCTTTAATATTCAAACCATATATATTATATTTTTCCTTTCTAAGCTTGCTATGCTTGTTCAAACTTCTCTTCATAAGACTTAACCAGAGAACAAAGTCTCTGCTGGGCTTTTTTGAAACTTCCTTTGTCATTGAAATCAAGCTGAGTCTCTTCACCTTAGCCTCAGGCAGATTTTCCAGACAAGGGCAAAAAGTAGCCACATTCTTCACCAAAATACCACAAAAACAGTCTTTATGCCACATTCTGAAATTCTTCTCCTTTGAAATCTCTTGGGTCAGGTCAACACAGTTCAAATTACTCCCAGCAACAAAGTCTTCCATATTCCTACTAGGATGACCCATTAAGCCCCATTCAAAGCATTCCACTGCTTTCCAAATCCAAAGTCCCAAAATCCACATTCTTTCAAATAAAAGCATGGTCAGGCCTATCATAGCAATACCCCACTCCTGGTACCAACTTCTGTATTAGTCGGAGTTCTCTAGAGTCACAGAACATATGGATAGTCTCTATATAGTAAAGGAATTTAACAATGGTTCAGTAGTAGCTGTGAATGGAAGTCCAAGGATCTAGCAGTTACTCAGTCCCACACGGCAAGCAAGGGAAGGAGTGAGAGCAAGACTCCCTTCTTCCAATGTCCTTATATGGTGTTCAGCAGAAGGTTAGCCCAGATTAAAGGTGCATGCCACCACATCTTTAATCCCAGATGACCTTGGACTCAGAGATCTCCCTGTCATAATCTTCTGGAATCCATAGCTACTATGCCTCAAGATCTCCATACCAAGATCCAGATCAGAAACTTTTATCTCCCAACCTCCAGATTAGGGTCACTGGTGAGCCTTCCAATTGTGGATTGTAGTTCATTCCAGATATAGTCAAGTTGACAACCAGAAATAGCCACTACAAAGACTAAGCAAGCCAGTGTGGACTAGGAAACCATTACCCCAGTAAGTTACCAAACTTCTGAGGTGAATACAGGAGAGACAAACATGACTGAAGGTCACCATAGGTAGCAAAATGACAGGAAAATCATCATAGCCCCAAAGTGAGTATCAATTCCCCACAGAACCAATAGTGTGCTGTTTGCAAGGAACCTCACGGTCAGTAGATGAGGTGGCTCTGGCATGGGTGAGTGGGTGGTGACAGCTCTTGCCTGGCAAGCCTGATGCTCTGAGTCTGATCTCTGGGACCCAGGAAGAGGGAGACAACTGAGGCCTTGAAGGTGTCCTCTGACCTCTGCGTGCACCACAATATATATGGAGCGTTACTCACATGCCACACACACACACAAGATTAAAATGTAAAAACAAACCTCACTGTTAAACACACAAGACTGAGGGGATAGAAAGTGATATTCTAAGCAAATGAGAAAAGCCCTCACATGTCACAGACACAGAGGAGATCAGAAAACAGCCACGGCACCCGCATCCCACATCCCACAGAGACAGAGGCGATCAGAACATAGACATGGCACCCGCATCCCACAGACACAGAGGAGATCAGAAGAGAAAAAGACCACAGCAGAATAAAAACACCCACCAAGAATGCATAACAGGTATAAATATGCACCAAACCTCTGAGAATCCAAGTTAATAAAGTAAACCAGTGGCCATAAAGAGGCCCCAACCATCAGCAGCAGGCTGCATCCTTACCCCACTTGCACTTCTAGATGTGTAATCTGCAATCAGTTTGCAGAGATCAGCCCTGTACTGTAGACATCTACAGACAGATCTAAAGGTTACATAACTGTATTATTGTAATCAGGTCATGGATATTTCTCCCCAAAATAGACTATTTTAGATGATAAAGCTAGCATTTAACAAAAAAAAAAAATAGAATTTCCTTTCTGTCATGGGGCTGGAAAGATGACTCAGTGGTTAAGAGCATACATACGCTGCTCCTGCAGAGGACCAGGCTTTGTCTTCCAGCACCCTCGTTAGACAGCTCACAACCAGGGCACGCGATGTCTCCCTCCTGGGCATACACACACACACACATGCACATCGCCCAGAGATGCAAACTTAAAAATCTAAGAATCGCCTCTTGTATCTTATCTGATACGATGGGATTAAACTGGAAGCCAGCAAGAGAACCTACAGAGCAACATGGAGACAAACAGGTGTCAGGAAGAAGGTGGGGATGGGATGGAAAAGTCACTAGAATCAAATGAAAATGGAAACAATATGTCATAACCTGTGGGACACAGCAGAAGGAACAGAGGAGTTTATAGTTGTGCATGCCTACACTTACACATAAATCCGGGGGCTGGAGAGAAAGCTCAGCGTAGAAAGGCTCTGGCTGCCAAGTCTGGTGATTTGAGTTCAATCCTCAGGACCCACGAAGGGAGAAATCCCTCAAGTTGTCCTTTAATCTCCACATGTGATCCATGACATATTGTATTGTAAACCACACACACACACACACACACACACACACACACACACGAGAGAGAGAGAGAGAGAGAGAGAGAGAGAGAGAGAGAGAGAGAGAGAGAGAGAGAGAGAGAGGCTGCTCAAGAAGTTAACATCAGTTGCTCTTGCAAATGATCTTGGTTTGGTTTCCAGCAAACTCATAATAACACACAACTATCTATAACCCCAGATCCAGAGAATCTGATGCCCTCTTCTGGCCTCTGTGAGCACCAGGCATGCAAGCACATATTCCAGCATGTGGAAGACTGAGGGAGGGGGAGTTCAAGACGAGGCCTCCCAGTTCTACAGTGAGACCTTTACAGGCATGGTGGCTCACTCCTGGAACCCTAGCACCTGAGAGGCTGAGGCAGGAGGATTGCAAGGTTAACCTGTAGTACAGAGAGAAATCTCTGACAATAAACAAACAAACAAACAACAAAACAAAAAAAACCCATAAAACCAAACAACTACATTGAGAGATTCCATCTCTATTTAGATTAGCTGGGGTTTTTTTGTTGTTGTTGTTTTGTTTGTTTGTGTTTTTAAACCATTATGGAGGGAAAGGAACCCTTGTATAGTTAGGAATGTAAAGTAGGAAGGCCACCATGAGAAGAGGCAAACATTCCTCAAGGTGCTAAAGGTTGAATTGTTGGATGACCAGCTCTGCCTCTTGGGTACAGCCCTGAGGAATCCCACATCCCACACCACAGAGACTGAGCTGTTCGTCCTTGTTTATTGAGACACTACTCATAATAGTCAAGGAATGGACCTGGGACCTACCTGTGAATAGTGAGAAAACATGATGTGTGTGCACAGTGGACAGAGTTCTAGTCATAAGACTAAAATCATGTCTCTGCAGGAAGTCATCGGAACTGAATCGTTATATTAAGCAAAACAAGCCAGACACAGAAAGACAAATATTACACATCTTCATTTGAAGCAAAGACCTGAAAGTGGAAAATAGGCATGCAGTGGGCAGAAGTTGGGAAGGCTGGAGAGCGAGAGGATCGGGGAGGCTGGGCTTGATACAAACATGGCAGAGAAATGCCATCGATGTATTAAGCCAATCAGAACAAAAATAAACACTAAGATTATTTTTTTTCCTTAAAGAGTCAAGTCTTTGGATTTTGTCAGAGACCAGCCACTGAGCATCAGGTCAAGGGGCGCTCCTGTGTGTGCTGGTGCTTGCCCTGAGGGAGGACATGAGGTGAAGGGGCAGAAGCCACAGAGTTGGCAGAAGGAGCTTTTGAGAGAAGGTGAGACCTGCTTTTGTGTTTGGGCACCTGCTGAATCAGAAATGCCACGCCTGGGGGACTGTAACGCGGGAGCCCAGGCAGGTGCCTGGGCCCCACTTGCTGTGTCACTCAGACGCACACCCATCTCCCAGGACCCATTACTCTTGTCTGCCTTAGTCCTCTGTCCAGCAGGGACCCTGGGATTGTGCTTCCCAGCGTCAGCAGCAGGTGGCAGTCCTGAGCTAGCAACGCACAGTCCTTTGCTACCCTGCTCATCCCTTTTTGGTCTTGAAGGGGAGAGACCACAGAGACAGGGCTGCCAAGGGCCCCAGGGCCAGTGCAGGCTGCCTGATGCATTTTACTGAGTGGTGTGCACACTGGCCACCAGATCAACAGCATGGGACATAGTAGGCATGAACAGCTGCTTCCTAGTCACACTTAGGAAATCGGTAATTATCTAGTAGTTCCAATAGGAACAAGCAACGACAGGGTCCCTGCTCCCATCTTTGAGTTTTTCTGCAGTTGTCTCCATCCTAAGCAACTCCACAGTTTCCCTTCCGGTCACTGGGAGGACCAGATGCTGTTCTGGTTATCCACACACCCTGTACCCTTGCCACCCACCCACAGCACATCAATCTTTTAGACTAAAAATGGCATCCTGACCAATGACATCGACTTGGTAAATAGCAATTTTCTTTCTGTGAAAATCGAGAGATGCAGTTTGATTGTACAGTAGTTATGACTTTAATACATAAGGTTATTATTTTGTTTCACAGGTATAATTCTGTATCTACATATTTTAAAATAATTGTCATCTTAGTAGTATATTTATATGTTATAAGGGAACCTGGAAAGTGGCCTAAGGCGAAAGCTTGGCTCTCCATCTCTGACCCAGGCTCTTCAAGGGTGGTCTCTGCTTCCATCTACACATTCCTTCAACAAGCACCTATTGGACACTTGTTGTGTTCAAGGCAGAAATGGGGACCCTGGAAATCAGGGGTGAGCATAGTGCACCTGTCTCTGTGTCCTGTGGAAGCTTACTGTGCTGTGTCGAGCCACGTGGCAGATGAATTAATTAGGCAACTGTGTATGTTTGTGTGTATGGGGGGTGGGCATCAAGCCAGACTAGGGAAAGCTGGGGAAATAGACAGCACTCTAACCCAGGCTTCTGGACACTGAGCAGCCCTGCTGGAGTGACTGCTTGGAGCTATCCAGAGGGGGAAAGTTCTGCGAGCACAGAATTCAGTCAAATGAACAAACTGCAGACAAGAGCCTGGCCCTGCGTGGAGGGAGGCACGGGAGAGCCGTTCTGAGGGGACACTGGCAGGGTCCTCATCTGGGTCAAGTGCAGATGGCTGGGGAGCAGAGGGGTATGGCCAGGCTAAGAGCAGGGATGTTCAGAAGAGCTTTTCGTTGGTAGTGGAAACTAGGAGGATTCAGCAAGAAGATGTACTACCCCAGTGACCTACTGAAGATGCAGATGCTTTGTGGGGTAGAGTGCCCCAGGGGAGACGCTGGTGGCCAGCAGAAGTGACCAGGTAAGGCAGGATGGCTGGAGTAGGCAAGCACAAGAAGTCAAAAGAGCCTTCAGTGACACTGGTGTAGTGTCCTAAAGTGTCCTCTATACACACACAGTCGGTGACTGTGTCCTTGCGAGAGACCATGAGGATGGAGGTGGGCATAGGCACTGTGAGCCACTGGAGGCTGTCACCCGTCTGGCTCCATGACCCCTCGGGGGAACCACAAGAACAGGTTTCGCCTGCAGTGATGTATTAGTGTCTTCGTCCCCTTTTCTGTTGCTATGATAAAAAATACTTTGTCAAAAGCAGCTTAGTGGGGAAAGGTTTGGTTTAGCTCACTGTGGGGCCCTGAAAGGCAGCCTGTTTTGGTTGGATGAGGCTTGCTCTGGAGACCCAGTAGAAAACTCTACAAGGGACTGAACAGTGAGCCACGTTCCCAGAGACACATGCCTGACACCACAGAACCCCCAACTCCATAATTCTGTGACTATCAGTCATGCAGACAAAGCCCCAAGCTCCTGGCATTCTGGCTAGACTCCACCCCCACAGTTACCAGGTATGTTCCTCCCCACAGTTACCCGGCAACAGCAAGGTAGCCCAGTCCACTATAAAAGGGGCTGCTTGGCCCCTTTTCTCTCTCTTTAAGCTCTCATCTTTCTTACTCTCATCTCTAGCCCTCCTCTCTCTCATTAAGCTCCTCTCTCCACGTGGCCATTGGCCAGCCTCTCTCCCTCTTTCTACCTTCTCTCTTTCTCTCTGCCTTTCTACAATAAAGCTTTAAAACTATAGACTGTCTCTGCTCATCAAGGCCCGCCATGCTTGAATGATGGGATAGGCTTTCTCCTAGTGAGCAGTGTGTAACCTCCTGCCGGAAGGACTTCCTGCACTCCAGCCACAGATTGGACCAAGAACTCTTGCTCTCGTTGGAACCACCCAGCGCCCCCTTTCTCCCTGCCCTCTCCTCCCTTAGGCCCTGGGAATGACTGAGCTGTCCCCGGGGACCCCCATTTTGTTTTCAGCTCTTCCATGGTGTCCAACAGTGTCTGGGATGCCCGAGGTTGAAGACCTGTTATCTCTGGCCTCTGTGAGGCCCAAAGACCTCGGACTGCCCCCCCCCCCCGCTGGCAGGCTGGGGTTTCATGGCTTCCCACAGCCAGATACCCACCCAGGGTCGTGTGGAAATTGTGTGGCAGTCCTCTGTGTCCACCCGCCCAGAGCACCGGAACTCTGGTGGGACAGGGTTTTCTCCCATTCCCTTTATTCCCCCATGCCAGTGCCCTACAGCTCACAGTTCAAGGGACAGTCCACCGTGGCTTGGAAAGTCAAAGCCATGGGAGCTCGAAGCAGCTGGTCACGGTGAACCTGCTATCAGGAAGCTCGAAGCACCTGGTCATGGTGGACCTGCTCTCAGGAAGCAAAGAGGCAGATGATGTGCACCGGCTCAGCTCCCTTTCTCCACTCACACACCCTGGGATGCCCCGCCCAGGGACGTCCCACCCACAATTAAGATGGAACTTCCCTTATCAGTCTCCCAGGTGAGGCCAGGCTCCCTGGAATTGAGGGCATTCATCACAGTTGCCATGGCCCCCAAAGAGGATCTAGCCGGCAACTCCTGCATCCTCAGCAACAGATGGACACAGATCGAGCTTTTCTTTCTTTTCTTTTTAAACTTTTTATTGGTTCTTTGTGAATCTCACAACATGCATCCTAATCCCACTCACCTCCCTGTCCCTTTGTACCTGCCCGCCACCTCTGCAACCTTCTCCCAACAGAGACCAAAAAAAAAAAAAAAAAAAAAAAACTTGTTATGGAAGCCACACAGCAGACAAGAGGCAGAGCCAGCTCTTGCACACTCACACCCTCAGGGTCAGGCCACCCATAACCTCTGCACCCCAGGTCAGCTCTACAGTGTTGTCCAGGTAAGGCACAGGGCCTGCTCTCCTGCTCTGGTGACCTCAGGGCCAGCTCTCCTGCCTGCTGTAGGTGGCAAGGGGTGAGAGAAGAGCAGCTCTCCCTTGCCCGTGTCACCGCTTGGCAGATGAGTGGCAGCAGAGCCAGGGCTCCCACTCACAGCTTTGGGGCCAGCTTACCCAAGCCACTATAACCGCTCACTGGTTCCAACACCCCACTTCTTGGGAAAGATTCTTTAGGGTGTTCGAACATAATATACTGTATGCGAACGAGGACAGTTTTTTTTTTCTGTCCAGCTTGTATAGCTTTTATTTTCTTTCCCTTAAACTTTTTCGTTAACATATGTTAGATGTACAAAACACCCTTATTTCTGGCATTTTTATGTGTGGGTAAGGTACACTGCTCAGATTCCCCCCACCACCACCACCATTCTCTCTGTCCCCTCCACTGGCTCTTGTCCTCCTCTGAAATAGTCCCTCTCCTACTTTCATGGCTTAAAAACACCGGGTGGTGTAAATGAGAGACACGAGGTTCTTGCCACTGATCTGTGGGTGGCTCTCTTCTGCTCATGTCCATCTGGGACTCTCCTGTACTTGGGTGCCCTTCTCTTCCCCCAGGTTTGGATGTTTCCTGCTATCATTTTATCAATAGCGTTCTGTGCATTCAGTCTGTATCTTGGTTCCTAGGTTCAGGCTCCTAATATATCCCAGAGGTCGTGGACATTGTGGTCAGGATGGTTTCCCACCTTGTGGTTTGAGTGACAGTTCTCTCCCCTTGCCTTTAACACCTGGGATTCTTCCTGCCTGACCACCAGCTTTTCCCGTGAATTAGCCATGCTCCCATGTCTATGTTTTTCTTCTTCTTCTTCTTCTTCTTCTTCTTCTTCTTCTTCTTCTTCTTCTTCTTCTTCTTCTTCTTCTTCTTCTTCTTCTTCTTCTTCTTCTTCTTCGGTTTTTCAAGACAGGGTTTCTTTGTATAGCCCTGGCTGTCCTGGAACTCACTTTGTAGACCAGGCCGGCCTCGAACTCAGAAATCCACCTGCCTTTGCCTCCCGAGTGCTGGGATTAAAGGCGTGGGCCACCACGCCCGGCCTATGGTTTTCTTTGGAATCAGTTTCCTGCTGAACCTCTCGGCCAGGCCCTGAACTGACTCCTTTTGCTTTATTCAACTTAATCCTGTTTGATCACTGATGATTTAAAACCAGACATTTGCTTTCTTTTTCTGGCCCTTTAACCATCTTCCCATGTTGGCACAGTTTGAAGAGGTGTGAATCTTCCTGGGTTTCCTTCCTTAGTCCATGAGCCAGTTCTAGATGAAAATCTAATCAGCAGCCAGCCTCATCTAGAGGCTCAGTCTACCGTTCAAAGAGGGGAAGATTAATTAAGGTCAAAGTCCACCATGACTGGATAGCCTCTGAGCTTGGCACAATATGAAAGACTCCTTTCATTTAGCAGATCTTCTCCTTCTCTGACTGTGTGGGGAATTCTAAGCCCCATGCTTGCCTCTACCTGAGAACTGTTATGTAACTTGCTTTCTCCTGGTAAGAACCTGTTCAGTTAGCATCTGAGACTCCTGAAATGCTTCCCCAGACTAATGAGGCATTTTGGTACCCTAAGCCCTCAGCCAATGACCTTTGCCCATCCTGGATGTTTCTACACACCGTCCCCCAAAACTTTATAAGCCTTGAGTCACCCAAAGTATAGTTGGTCTGACTCCCTGCAGCTGGTCCCAGTGTGAGTTATTCACCACACATACTCACAGGGCTTCTGAACCCCTGTTTGTCATCTCTGCTTCCTTTGTCCACAATCCTCTAGGGCAGGAAGAGCCACACTTGGGGGGCAGGGGTAGGTAGATCTCTGAGTTCAAGGTCAGCCTGGTTATACAGGGAATTCCAGGGTAGCCAGAGCTACACAGAGAAACCCTGTCTAAAAGAGACAGAGAAAGAGAGACTGATAGAGAGAGACAGAGAGACAGAAAGAGAACTGCTACATTACCAATGTCTACAGAAATTAAATAGCAAAATCACTGTAGAATAAGTTAAGAAATAATGAGGATAAACCTAACAATAATAAAAGAATGGGATTTTTAAAAAGGGTCCAGAGGAAGGCATGAGAAATGGCTCAGCGGTTAGAAGTACTTACTGCTCCCCAGAGCAGCCAGGCTCCTTAGCAGCACCCATGCTGAGTGACTCACAGCTACCTGTAACTCCAGCTTCAGGGGATCTGAAACCTTCCTCAGGTTTCAGAACATACATCTGTACATATGAATGGGACATACGAACACACACACACACACGCACACGCACGCATGCACACCTTAAAAATTAAAGGTGCACACAGAGAAAGGAGAGTAAATAAAAAGAGAATAATGTAGGAAAGAGGAATCGAAAAGAGCAAGAGAAAAGTGTGAAAAGAGTACACATGCTTACAGGTCATGCACACCGCTTACGGTGACTCACAGCCACTTGTAGACCTAGCCCGGCGCAGCTGACATGTTTTCTGGCCTTTGTGGGAACATGCACTCATGCATACACACCCACACACATAAACATAACTAAAAATAAAATCAAACTTTAAAAATACATAAAATAAACGTGACTAAAAATTAGATAAGCCTGTTGCAGGATATGGGATCACATCGTGAACCCCAGGACTGTGAACTGGAAAAACCTTATTATGGTGTGGCTCAGCCATAGCACACCCCTTTAGTTCAAGAGATAAATAAAGTCAACCCTGGGTCAAGAGGTGGAGCAAGCAAGCAACCGACAGGATGTGAACAGGAAGGGGGACATCGGCTGTGAGCTCTTTCCTCCTGGGACATCAGCGGAGCGGGAAGGTCGGCTGGGTGCTTTCTCCCCAGCATCTGGTTCTGGAGTCTTCTTTTGGGAAGGTTGAATGTTTGGGACTTTTGTTTTTCTTAAAACAACAGAAAACTAGGAGGAGGAACAAAATAGCTTTTCTCTGTTGGTTCTGGGGATCAAATCCAGGTCCTTACACTTGTGTGGCCATCACTCGGCTAAGTGGCCAGCCTCACTCCTGTTTTTTTACTCTGATGGTTTTATAGTTTAAGCTTTTATGTTGAGGTGTTGATCCATTTTGTACTAATACTTGTATAGAGGTGAGGCAGATACCCTGGCTTCAGCTAGCCTAAGCAGAAGTCACAAGTAGTTAAAACTAGAAATCCAATTGCAGACTCTAGCACTAACCTTACGCATAGAAAGGACTCTAAGAGAAGACACCTAACGGCTGCATGATGCCAGCAAATCAGAGTTCAGATGAAAAGGCATGGAGACAGCAGGATTCTGTGTCAGGAGGTTGGTCACAGGACAACTCTGAGGCAGCAGGAAGGGAAGGAGAGGGGCAGGGAGGAGGCTAAGATAGAGCCTTGATGATGATGACAATGACAATGTATACGAGTACACTGTAACTGTGTTCAGACACTCCAGATAAGGGCATTGGATCCCATTACAGATGGTTGTGAGCCACCATGTGGTTGCTGTGAATTGAACTCAGGACCTCTGGAAGAGGTTCCTACAAAGGCCAGAAAACGTGTCAGGTGCACTGGGCTAGGTCTACAGGTGGTTGTGAGCCATCTCTCCAGCCCTAAGACATGCTTTTAGTGGCCTGCTTATTTCAGCCAGACCTCAGCCTCTAGAGTTCCCCTCGCTTCCCAATATTGTCAACTTTCTATCCATCCGTAGACTCCTGACTGATGGCATCTTGGGATCCACGGAGCAGCAACATGACCTTAACACATGACCCCCTGGGAGGCGTTTCAGATTCAAAGCGTAAAAGAACTCTATTGTCGCGTCCACTCTCGATCAGCAAGAACGACACGACCACCAGTCCTTCTAACAGCAGTTTATTCAGTCTTCATCTTTCTTCTTTCTCTTCATCAGTACCGTTCCCCAGCTGAAGAGTTCTGAATCCACGCCGGATCCTTCTCAACAGTCTGTTTTACGGGAACCTTTATTAACCACTCCTTCCCCGTGATACAGTTCTGAATCCTCCCTGTAGCAGGGGGGTCTTCGCTCGTGCCTGAAGATGTTTCTTGTCCCGGGTTTCGGCACCACTTCTTGTGCGCGCCCAACTGGCCAGGAAGAATGACGCTGCAACAGGATCCTTCTGCACACGTTTATTCAGTCCTGTTTCTTCTTGTTTATATCTCCCTTGTTTATATCTCCCTTGTTTATATCTCCCCCGAACCCTGGGCCTCTCACTCTTTTATACTCTCAGTTCCCATCCACGCACAGCAGGCCACGCCACCTCACCAGGCACGCAGCTTCAGCTAATCAGGGCAGCAGGGGCATATCTCCATCAAAATGGATTCACCAGTATCCTGGTACACCTGCGCAGCTCTCAAGATGTTTGTGGCTTATATGAGGAAGTCAGGTGCAAATCATACAACTTAGCTGCAGTCCCTGGCGCCTTTGGGACTGCTGCCACACCCGCTCCTCACACTCTATGGCTTTGTTTTAGAAAACACTTGTTCAGTAAAAACTCATCCCTTGATATAATGCTGACTGATACACCTTAAACTCACAGGCTCAAGGTCAAAATGGCAGGGAAGAGGTGTTGGAGTCTGGGTACCTTGGGGTTTCCCAGGCATGTCTTGCTCATTGACTGCCCCGCGGCCTCAGTTCTGTCTGCAGTTGCTCATTAGGTCAGCAGAGGGATGTCTGCAGCTGCAGGGAGAACAAGATCTGTGTGCATAGTGGACGGTGCGGTCTGTGTGGTGAACGACGACCGTGTCATCTGCAGGGTGGACCATACAGTCTGCGGTGTGAATCACATGGTCTGTGTGGTGGACGGCACAGTCTGCGTAGTGGACGGTGCAGTGTACATGGTAGATGGCACAGTGTGGGTGGTGGATGGCGCAGTCTGCGCAGTGGACCATAACTGTCCAGATGCCTCCCTCACAGCCTGTCCCCTTCTGCCTTCCACACTCTGTGGCTTCTGCTTGGACTTGTCCTTTTTGCTCCTGGGTGAACCCTCCTCTTTCTTCCCACTTCCAGCAGCGTTGCCTCTGGCTTTGGATAGACTAAGCATCTCCTGCGCTGCAGGATGTGTATGAGCCACCAGAATTGAGCCACACATTGACTCATACTCGTTTTTATTGTTGGGAGGAGCTCTGCTGAATGTTGTTGCCTTCGGCTGGCTGGTGCTGGCCTCCATGAGTCAGAGATGCCCATATTGAGCTGGGAAGAGTGTGCTGAAGTGCCTGACCCCTAATTCAGATACACTGGGTAGCTGAGGAAGGAATTGCTGGAGTGTGTGGGCACCTGTCAGGGCAGAGGAGGCAGCAGGTCTATGTCCAGGAATGACTGGGATGTAGCACTCCACACAAGGAGCAGGAACAGTACAACTACCATGGAGACAACCTGGACCCCCAGAGCCACCCCAGCAACAGCATCCTGGGGCTGGTTGCTATGGAAATGTCAAAGTGCTATGTTCAGACATGACAAGCACCTGTTAATGTACAAAAAAAAAAAATGGGTTGTGGCGTTGGAATGACAGCAGTTCACAGTGATTAACAAGTACAGAAATAAATCACCGCAAATGCAAATACGTTTAGGGAAAAGAACAAGACAAACCCAGCTTTCCCCAAAATGGAGGACCAGGCTGCTGATCACAAGAGCCTTCCAGCTTGGGAAAGCTCACAGCTCAGCCAAGAGACAAGACCCTTGGAGCACAGCCCCGAGAATGCGCATGAAGAGCTTTCAACCCAGCCGTGACCTGCTCTCTGATTCAGTGGGTGTGGGGGGGGCTTTGAAGGAAGGTTGATGGTCAGGTGGGGAAAATAGACATGAGTGGGACAGGCTGAAGGCATTCTGAAAATGTGTGTGGAGACTCCCTGCTTGCCACGTGCTGAGCCAAACAGGATGTTTGGGCTCTGGGCCAAAGGGAGGGAAAGCTGGGGAGGCACAGAGCACATGATGACACGGGGTCTCATCTTCCATCTGGAAATGTCTGATCCTGGACATCCTAGCCCTGTACTGCTGAGGAATGCACGGGGCACAGGAGGCCTTTGAAATGCCAGGAGAAGGCCAGGCCTGTGATCCCAGCTACCTGCCAGTCAGGGGCAGGAGGGTCACAAGTTCCAGCTCGGCATGGCTTGCAATATTTTTTGTGAGAGATTTACATAAGGTGATGGTGCCTGGTTATAAAGAGACATGTTTTTAATGAGAAGAATTTAGAAACCACGCTTTCATCATAGTCCATTAAAATTGTGCACATGCACAATAAAAACATAGCCTCCCCCTTTCAACTGTTCACCAGTTAAATGCAAACAGCATGTTCCTAGACCACTCTTGCATCAAAGAGGAGATCACAGAGTATAATCACAGCCAGCCAGAAGGAAATGAGACCTTACACTGCTAACACGTGTGAAATGCCCAGGATGTAAGATAACCAGTGCGTGCTCTTTAAAACTCATGAAAACAACTGTGGACATGAGATGGATTTGAGAAGGCGGAGCTAGCAGTGAATAGGGATGGTTGTATCTGGAGCCAGATCCACATATCAGCCCCTCACTGGTCTGGTTAAAAACTAAGGTGCCCACACTATGCTAAAGCCTCACACTTCCAAGGCCAGCCCCTTGCCCAGTTCTGTCAGAAGAGCCCCATCAGCCACAGTGCTGAATGGTGTCTACCAGGAAGCTCTGTAGAGCACTCATACAGGCAGCCCTGCTTCACCTGCACCCTGCTTAAAGCCTGCACAGATGTGAGCTGCCTTCGTCGGTTGGAGAATGGTGGAAGTCTCCAGAAACCCAAGTTTCCAGATGCTCCCTCAGGCCCTGCCTTGCCAGTAACTTTCTACGACATGGCCCTGCAAGGCTTTTTGGGTTTGGTCTGTGTTACAGGCAGCCAGACACATCTCCTATCTGATAAGGTGTGAACTCAAAACAAAACAGAAAAGAATGCATAGCCAGTGAACAAGTGTGGAACATGTTAGTCAGGATCAAAGGCCGACAGAGATGGAGACCCGGACAAGTGTGGTGTGAGCCGTTGTTTCTTCAGGGCTGCTTATTCAGATGCTGAAACTCAAGTCTTGACTCAGAGCAGCTCCACTCCCAGAAAGCAGAGAGCCAGGCCTGGAGGCACATGCCAGTAATCTCAGGACTCAGGAGGCTGCTGCGGGCCGAGCCCAAATCTGAGGCCAGCCTTCGGGATACAACAAAGGCGATTAATTCAGAGAGAGGTCTGAACACTTAAGTTCAAAAACCAGGACTGGGCTGGGGACATCACTCAGTTGGTAGAGCACTTGCCTAGCTTGAAAAGCCCGAGTCTGAGAGACCAGCAAGTGATGCACATCTTAGACCCCAGCACTCAGGAGCGAGGTCTCTGAGTTCGAGGCCAGCCTGCTCTACAGAGCGAGCTCCAGGCCACCCAGGGTCACAAGAAACCCTGTCTTGAAAAGAAATAAAGGAAAAAAGAAAGAAAGAAGGAAGGAAGAAACAAAGAGAAAAAGAAAAGAGGAAACTTTGTTTGACCTCAGCACCACATAAACTGGAGGTGGTGATGCTCACCCGTGCTCTCGCTTTGGGGGCAGAGGCAGGAGGATCAGGGAGGTTCAAGGTCCTCCTCAGGTTTAGTAAGCTTGAAAGCAGACAGGGCTACATGAGATCTTGTCCAAAATAAATCAAAACTCAATTATGCACCTCGAGGGCTTAGAAAAACATGAGCAAGCTGTTCCACAAACCGGTAGGGAGATAAAGGGGGCGGCAGAGACTGATGAGACAGAGAGACTATAAGAACAAAGGGTCAAGTAAACAGAGTTAGTTCTTTGAAAATACAAACAAGATCACCAGGCATTAGCTAAACCCATCAGGAGGAGATGACCCAGGCGATATGAAAAGAGAGCCCGAAGACATGCTTGCGAAATTCACAGGGTCTTTAAGGAGTATTCTTTAAATGTATATATTTAAAATCTGGGGGATCTAAAAGAAATAGATGAAGTCTTAGGAATGTATGTATGATCAGCAGATCTAAAATGAACAATGATGTTAGTGTGGATGTTAGTGTTATTGTCTGACAGGGACTCGGTGTCTCAGGAAATCAAAGCAAGGACTGAACATCAGGACTGTATAAAAGTTAACATCCTTCACGTGGCAGAGGAAACAAGAACAAGGTGACAGGTTGGGAAAACAGCTTTGCTAGCTGAACATCTGACAGTCAAATCTCGGCCACAAAGAAAATCCTCAGCACAGAGAGAACAAGTCAGGCAGTCGGTGGGAAATGAGCAGACGGTCGTCAACAGAGGCACTGGTGGTCAATAAATAAATGGCCCATGCGTGCTCAGCCCTGGGGAAAGACTACACCGATCTCAGCAGTCCTTAGTTACCTGTTGTCCTCTTCCTCCTCTTCCTCCTCCTTCTCCTTCTCCTCCTTCTCCTCCTCCTCCTCCTCCTCCTCCTCCTCCTCCTCCTGCTCCTTCTCCTTCTCCTTCTCCTCCTGCTCATCCTCCTCCTCCTCCTCCTTCTGCTCCTCCTTCTTCACTTTTTGTTTTGTTTTGTTTTCTTGTTGTCAAGGTAGGGTTTATCTGTTTTAGCCCTGGCTGTCTTGCAACTTGCTCTGTAGATCAGACTGGCCTCCGACTCACAGAGATTTGCCTGTCTCTGCCTCCGGAGTGCTGGGATTAAGGGTGTCACCACACCACCCGGCTGTAGTCCAAGTTGAGGCCTTGTGCACTTCCTCCCTTCTCCCCCCCCCCACCATGTTTGCCCATCTGTTTGTGTTTCCTTGTTTAGGGAAGAGCACAATTGGTTATCCAATACCACATGGTCAGCCCTAAAAACATGTAACTGAGTAAGTTGTATTTGTACATTTAGGAATAAAGACAGACATATAGACACAGACAGACAGACATATCTGCAGCAACAATTAAAGAAAAAAGAGACCAAAGATTTGAAAGAGAATGAAATTATATTTTATGTGTGTGTGTGTGAGACTCCAGGCCAGGCACAGTAGTTCACACTTTTTTGTTTTGGTTTGGTTTTTTTTTTGAGACAGGGTTTCTCTGTATAGCATTGGCTGTCCTGGAACTCACTCTGTAGACCAAGCTGGCCTCGAACCCAGAAATCTGTCTGCCTCTGCTTCCCAAGTGCTGGGATTAAGGGCATGTGCCACCACCGCCCGGCAGTAGTTCAATTTATAATCCGTGTGCTTCAGAGGCAAAGGCAGGTGGCTCTCTGTGCATTCAAGGCCAGCCTGGTCTACCTAGAGAGACTCTGTCTCAAAAAGCAAGCAAAAAAAAAAAAACCCAAAAAACAAAACAAAAAAAAAACCAACAAACAAAAACAAAACCAACCTCTCTTGATATTCCATTTTACCCAAGGAATTTCAAATTAACATGTTACAGAGATACCTATACAATGTTTGTTCTGACACTATTCTCTGTGACCATGATAGTAAATCAACCGCAGTGCCTGTCAGCACATAAACTGGTAAGGTGTACACATTCACTGGGGGTTTCCTTAATTGTAAAGAATAAAATTGCTTTTTTTTTTCCAGGAAAAATGGATGAACTGGGAGATCATCCTGCTAAGAAAAATGAAGAGCAGAGTCAGAAAGACAAACGCCCTGTGTTTCCCCAATATCCGGAATCTGGAGTTTTGAAAATATGGACACAGGCGGAAGATGTGAAAGAGGAGTGGGGGGCAGAGAGAGGTTTCCCAGGAGCAGTGGGGGGACAGGAAGCAGAGAGAGGTCTCTCAGGAGCAGTGGGGAGATGAGAGAGCAGCCGGGGGCAAGCAAAAGCAGGATGCACACGCGGGAAGAGGCGGCATGGAGCTGCTGGTTCCTGTGCTAATGTCTCTCTGCCTTTGAGGAGCAGAGGCAGCACAGGCAGGCATCAGAGTCCTGCCAGCAAACACCTTGGGCATTTTCTCTTTCCACAGAGTGGGCTTACGAAAGCCTGGCAGGACCTGTGCCCATCTGAAGCTTCACTGCAAAGGCCAGGCAGTCACTCTACAGGGAGGGAGATGCTGGAGACAGAGCCTGCCTTTCAGTGTGCTATTCGTTATTTGGAAAATGCCACGTTGACCTCAGAGCACGGTAACATTCGAAGGCTCCCGAGGAGTCTGAGATTATCCTGTGCTCTTGAAGACCTGCAATGAGGGAGCAGCTTGCCAGCGTTTACCCGGTGTCCTCCCCTGAAATCGTGTTCTCCAATGAGCCACTTTCAAGAAAGTCTTGGAAGGCTTCCCTAGCATGCGACTTGGTCATTTGGACACCACTGCCACCTACTGTATCGCTTCCAGCACTGCACTTAGCCAGCACCTGAGACATCAGATGTCGGTGACATCCTGTGAGTGCAGGGAGCAGACCTGCACCAACCCACGGAAGCAGGATTTTTGTTTGTTTCATGTGTATTTGTTTTATGGGTATTTTGTATGCATATGTATATGTGCATTAATGAATGTTTGGTGCCCCCAAAGGACAGAAGAGGGCTTTGAATCTCTGGAAATGGGCTTGCAGACTGTTGTGAGGTGTCATGTAGGTACTAGGAATTGAACTTGGATTCTTTGCTCTTAGCTGTGTGGCCATCTCTCCAGTCCTGGAAGCATGTTTATATAGAAGTCAGTGCTCTGGCTCCTTCTGTTTGGCATTGTTGATCGCTTAGTGTCCTAGTTCATTTCTGTTGCTATGATAAACATACTGATAAAAGCAACTTGAGGGTTTCCATCTGCACCTGGAACTGACCCTGTGCCACAGCTCTGCACACCCAAGTATGGCTGGAAGAGAGATGGTCTCCCAGGAGTATCGAAATGCCTGTGAGCACAAGTAAGACCACCACTTCTGCTCAAGTTCCTAACCCAAGAGGGACCCACCAAGAGCCATCAGGACACAGGAACCAAAGAACAGCCAGGGACAGGATCCTTCTGGTTTCTGTCTGCACCCTGGAGCTGACCCTGCCATTGCTCTCCATACCCAAATTCCTACAGGAGAAAACTGGTCTCCCAGGAGTACCAGGATACAGGCTTGCAGAAGGGACAAGCCACAGTCAGAGACAGCAAGAACAGCTAACACCAGAGATAACCAGATGGTAAGAGGCAAGGACAAGAAGATAAGCAACAGAAATCAAGGCTACTTGGCATCATCAGAACCCAGTTCTCCCACCACAGCCAGCCCTGGATACCCCAACACACCAGAAAAGCAAGACTCTGATTTAAAATCACATCTCATGATGAGGATAGAGGACTTTAAGAAGGACATAAATAACTCTCTTAAACAAATACAGGAGAACACAGGTAAACAGGTAGAAGCCCTTAAAGAGGAAACGCAAAACTCTCTTAAAGAATTACAGGAAAACACAACCAAACAGGTGAAGGAATTGAACAAAACCATCCAGGATCTAAAAATGGAGATAGAAACAATAAAGAAATAACGAAGGGAGACAACTTTGGAGATAGGGAACTTAGGAAAGAGATCAGGAGTCATAGATGCAAGCATCGCCAACAGAATACAAGAGATAGAAGAGAGAATCTCAGGTGCAGAAGATACCATAGAAAACATTGACACAACAGTCAAAGAAAATGCAAAATGCAAAAAGCCCAAAATATTCAGGAAATCTAGGACACAGTGAGAAGATGAAATCTAAGGATAGTAGGTATAGAAGAAAGTGAAAATTCCCAATTTAAAGGGCCAGTAAATATCTTCAACAAAGTTATAAAAGAAAACTTCCCTAACCTAAAGAAAGAGATGCCCATGAACATACAAGAAACCTACAGTACTCCAAATAGACTGGACCAGAAAAGAAATTCCTCCCATCACATAATAGTCAAAACACCAAAAGCACAAAACAAAGAAAGAATATTAAAAGCAGTAAAGGAAAAAGGTCAAGTAACATATAAAGGCAGACCTATCAGAATTACACCAGACTTCTCACCAGAGACTATGAAAATTAGAAGATCCTGGGCAGATATCATACAGACCTTAAGAGACTTCACTGGAGTGGACGTAGCATGCAACCCCAGGCTACTATACCCAGAAAAACTCTCAATTACTGTTGATGGAGAAACCAAGATAGTCCATGTCAAAACCAAATTTACAGAATATCTTTTCATAAATCCAGCCCTAAAAAAGGATAATAGATGGAAACCGCCAACACAAGGAGGGAAACTAATCCCTAGAAAAAACAAGAAAGTAATCTTCTTTCAACAAACCCAAAAGAAGAGAGCCACACAAACATAGAAATAACATAAAAAATAGCAGGAAGCAACAATCACTATTCCATAATATCTCTTAACATCAGTGGACTCAATTCCCTAATAAAAAGACATAGACTAACAGACTGGATACATAAACAGGATCTTCACCAATCCTACATCCAATAGAGGACTAATATCCATTGTATACAAAGAACTCAAGAAGTTAAACTCCAGAGAACCAAATAACCCTATTAAAAAGTGGAGAACAGAGCCTAACAGAGAATTCTCAACTGAGTAAACTTGAATAGCCAAGAAGCACCTAAAGAAATGTTCAACATCCTTAGTCATCAGGGCAATGCAAATCAAAATGACCCTGAGATTCTACCTCACACCAGTCAAAATGGCTAAGATCAAAAACTCAGGTAACAGCAGATGCTGGTGAGGATGTGGAGAAAGAGCAACACTTCTCCATTGCTGGTGGGATTGCAAGGTGGTACAACTACTCTGGAAACCAGTCTGGTGGTTCCTCAGAAAATTGGACACAGTAGTACCTGAGGACCCAGCTATACCATATGTAGCAGAGAATGGCCTTGTGGGGCATCAATGGGAGGAGAGCCCCTTGGTCCTGAGGGTGTTTGATGCCCCAGTGTAGGGGAATGCTGGGGCAGGAAGATGGGAGTGGGTGGATGGGGGAGCACCCTCATAGTGGCAGGAGAAAGGAGGAGATGGGGGTTTCTGGAGGGGAGACATGGAAAGGGGAAAACATTTGAAATGTAAATAAAGAAAATATCCAATTTAAAAAAAAAGAAAAGAGATAAAAAAAAAAAGAAGAAGCAACTTGCAGGAAAAAAGGGGGTTATTTCAGTTTGTAATTCCAGGTCACAGACCATGATTGTGGGGACATCAAGGCAGGAGCTTCAAACAGCTAGTCACATTGTATCCACAGTGACAAGCAGAGAGAAATAAGCACAGCACATTACCTGCTTGCTTGCTCTGCTCATTTTGGTTTCTCCACTCATAGACAGTTCTGGACCCCAGTCTAGGGAATGGAGCTGCCCACAGTGGGCTGGGTCTTCCCACATCAGTTAATTTAGACAACCCCTTACAAACATACCCACAGCACATCTCAATATGGACAATCCCTCACTAAATCTCTCTTCCCAAGTTATGTCAGGTTAACAATTAAACCACAAGGGCTGATATAATACGAAATAGCCAGCATGATCAATCAATACAATTTCAACATTGATACTTGTATTACTTTTCTCATCACCGTGACCAAGCACCCAGTGAAAGAGCTTGAGGTCACACTGCATCCACAGTCAGGAAGCAGAGGAGATGAAAGCTGGTGATCAGCTTGCTGTCTGTTTCCTTCAGTCTAGGACCACATGGGATGGTGCCATCCACATTTAGGGTAGTGCCTCCCCCCTTGACTAGCCCTACCTGGAAATACCTTCACAGACATACCCGAAAGTCAGTCTCTTTGTTGACTCTAGATCCTGCCCAGTTGACAGTATTTACTGATGGGGCTTATCTTGGCACCCCGTTTCCCCGAAGAAGGCAGCGAAGGGGTGTGAGATCTGGCCAAAGCTGCCTTACCTTTGGCAATTCCATCCGAGATTGCGTGGTCAAAAGCTCTTTACTTTTTGGCAATTCTTCTGTCCTTAACTCTTTGCTATTATGTGGCTAAAAGCCACTGGTTTCTGGTAATTTACTCCCTCTGATAGCAGGAGAGGAGTTAGAAAAAGGTTTAGTTCTCTCTGGCCAAGGGCCCTTCACTGGCCAGATGAGAGGCTTGGGGGTTGTTAACTCTTTGTGAGCCTGAGAGAAAAGAAGAGGAAAAAGGGAGAATTCAAGAACTCACATAGTGCCCCCCCACCCCACCTGACCACTTGCCTCAACAATTCCACAAGTGTCTATGCATACTTACATACATGCACATACACCTACACGTGTGTGTGTGTGTGTGTGTGTGTGTGTGTACATATAGACAAACAGAGCCACATGTATTCATTTGGTGGATGGGGCTGAGCCCCAAATGGCGCCCTTTATGTCTCTCCTCTGTCAATTTACACTTTCTCAAACAAAAGCTCTTTATAAAATTACTTCATCGATACGATGTTACACAAAAAGGGACTTACAGAAGGATGTTGATAGTAAGTTCAAAGCAGTGTTTCATTCTATAAGCTCAGTATAAGTTCAAAGCAACGGTTGAGTTGTACATGGCCTTGCTTTATCATGGTTCACACCTGTGGCCTCATCCTTGGACCTGACCTAGATGAATGTTTTCCTTGGTCACTAATATGTCCCAAGCCTGTTTCTCTTCTTAGTGCACTTATGAAAGCTCCTTGTATTCCTAATTATGCAGCCTTTACTTACTATTCTATGAGGAGGGGGCCACATTCTATTCTCGATTCCTTCTGGCAAAACAGCTAAAACCATTTCTTTAAATTTTCTTCTGAAAACTATTTGAGTCAAACCAGGAGTTCTACAAAGTTATTAATTCATCTAAACAGCATTAATTCATGAAAGTTCATCTTCATGTTAATCTGCAGGGGATTTTCCCAGTAGGGTGGGCTGATGCCCATGAATCATGTGGCTATGTAATAATGGCAGGAAGGGCATATCAGCAGTGAGATGAAATCCTGGGATGAAGTCTCCCAGGGGCTGTGCCTCTCCAGAGTGCACCTATCACAGCCATGTAAAACAATGGGCCATCTCCAGCAAACTCGCTTGCCATAGCCTTTCCTAGATGGATTTTCTCAATTCACCACCACAGTGGTGTTCTCTCTCTCTCTCTCTCTCCTCCTCTTCCTTCTCCTTCTCCTCTTCCTCCTCCTCCTCCCTTCCCTCCCTCCCTCCCTCCCTCCTTTCCTTTCTATCACAATCACTACACCAGAGACTCTTTCCCCCGCTGCAACTCTCTAAGGTTCACATCCCACTCAGGGAGCCTGTAAGTCTTCTCTGTGGCAAAGTAAACTGGGCCGTTGCCAGCCTGTGCCTCCTACACATGGCAACAGGATGTCCCTGCTCCCACAGGCGCTCCTATACCTCAGACTCTGTGTGGGCCCCTGTGGTCACCCTGCTGAGGTGAGTGTGAGTGTGTGGAGATCCACGTGAGGCAGACACTGCCGCGTGTACCGTGGGGCCAAGCTGCTTTCCCTCATCAGAATGTTTTTTAGGTTTCTTGTGTCATTGTGCAAGTCCATGTTTGTTCTTCTCAGCCCATTGCACAAGTGTGCCTGTGACTCCATCCATCTCCCCGAGACAGGCGCTTGGCCTCCTCCTGATTTTTGTCTATCACGAGCACAGCTGCTACGAATCTCTGGTCACATTTTCGTTTCTCCTGGAAACATGCCCAGAAGTTGTGGGGTTACTGGATCATGGAGCAGAGGTAGTTTAAGGTCATCGAAAGCCACCACCTCCCTATGTGTTCCAGAGCTGTCAGCTCAGGGCCACTCTTCTGCTGCCCACATGACAGAGCTGGTGATTACTGATGGGCTTTACCCCAGCATGCCAGCATGCCAGCATGCCAGCAGAGGGCTTGGGGGGGGGGCCCTGCAGGAGGGTGGCCCATGCTCACCCGTGCAAAGCTTTCTTGCCTGCCGGAGGCTTCCCAGAAGATTCTGTGGTACCTGGTTCCCACCATCCAATCCTCCTCTAGGGTCTCAGCCACAGTCTGTCCAAAGAGAGCTGAGCCTCAGAGTGTGGTGGCCGAGGCTCTGTGTGTGGTGCCTGTGGTGCTGTCCCCTGTCAGCGCCCACATCCCTTCCTGCTTTGTCATCTTGTCTTCCCTTGAGACAGGGTCTTGCCGAGTGGCTGAGGTTCGCCTGGGACTGGCTTTGTAGAACAGGCTGTCCTCGAACTCTCTTCCTGCCTCATCTTCTGAGTGTTGGGATAACAGCTGGGTACCGCCAATAAAGCAGCTACTTCCTGCTTTATTCATTTCTATTACCTTTCCACAGTATGTGTTAGGCCCTATGCTACATTTGGGGGCTTGTTAGTTTGAGATAGGATCTCACTCTGTAGCCCAGGCTATCCTAGAACTGTGGTTATTCTGCTCCAGCTTCTTGAGTGCTGGGAGAGCAGGTGTGTGCCAGCACACACCCATATTTATGTTTTTATTGAGTTGTGGGGTTATTTATTCACAACTCAGTCCCTCATGAGATACTGTCCTGTGGGCATTATTGCATTGCTTGATTTTGTCTTTTTTTTTTTTTTAATTGTGAGGAAAAACTGCAGAAACAGAAAAACTACTACAGTAACTATTTGTGCTTGTGTGTATAAAAGTACATGTATGTGTATGAAGGCACGCATGCATGCATGTGCGTTTGTGTGTATGCAGGTACATGTATATTGTGAGGGTGACATGCACGTCTGTATGCAGGTACATGTATGTGTGTGAAGGTGGTATATGCCAGTGTATTTTATGTACATATAAATATACATGTGGGTGTGATGGTACATATGCATGTGTGTGTATATCTGTGTGTATGGAGGTATATGTATGTGTGTGAAAGTGCACGTGCGTGTATGTGTGTTTGTATGTATTTAGGTATATGTATGTGTGTGGAGGTACACATGCATATGTGTGTATCTGTGTGTATGCAGGCACATGTATTGTGTGAAGGTGCATTTGCATGCATATGTGTGTTTGTGTGTATGCAGGCACATGCATGCCTGTGAAGTTACACATTCTTATATGTTTGTGTGTATGCAGGTACATGTATGTGTATGGAAGTACATATGCATGTATGTGTATCTGTGTGTATGGAGATACATGTATGTGTGAAGGTGCAGGTACATGCATATGTATGTGTGTATGCAGGCACATGTATGTGTGTGAAGGTGCACATGCACATGTGTGTTCACATGTGGGATTGTGGAGGTCACAGAACAGTTTTACATGTCAGGCTCCAGGTGCTGCCTACCTCCTTTCTTGAGACAAGGTCTTTCTGCTTTAAATTTCCCTAGCCTGAATGTACTTCGCAAGTGTATGGTTCAGTAGTGTTCAGCAAGTGTACACATACATGGGATGGCTGCCTGTGTTCATGTGTGTACTGAGTGTGCTTGTCTGTACATGTGTGTATGGAGGCTGGAGGTTGACATCAGGTATCTTCCTCTGCTATGTCCATAGTATTTTTTGAGACACTGATTGTGCCTAGCCTTGCTAACCAGGGAGGCCCTAGGGTCCATCTTTCTCCAACTGAGGTGATAGGCTACGGCCACCATGCCTGGCTTTTACATAGGTGTCAAGATCTGTACTCATGATTGCACATCAAGTATTTATCCACTGAGCTATCTCTCTATTCCCCGGACTCTTTCATCTTTCATATCTGATACTCTGAACCCACTTGGCAACCTCCTGACCCTCCTTCTCCCAGCCTGGCAACCAACATTCCACCTTCTGTCTCTGTGTTTAACTATGCTAGCACATTAGTCCATTTTGTGTTGCTGTAACAGAGCACCCAAGACTGCATAATTTATAAAGAAGAAACACTTACTTCTCTGAGACTGGAAAGTTCAAGGCCTGGTATCTTGTGAGGACCATATCTCTGCATCCAAGATGGTGCCTTGAATACAGTATCGTTAGGTGGCAAAGAGCAAAGAAACCAAATTCCCTCGGTAAAGCCCTTGAGCAATGACATTAATCCACGTGTCCACGTGTGAGGCTGAGCCCTCATGACATCTCCCAGAGACCACACATGCCTACCCTGTCCACTGCAGGTTCAGTCTCCAGCACATTTGGGTGTCTCAAGGAGCAGACCCCATGTGTCTCTGTGACTGGCTTATTTCTCTTAATTCTGTCCCAGGAGTTCATCCATGAGTCACATGGCAGGACCCCCCCCCACACTAACCCATGTCCAGGCCACATTTCTCTTGAGCACGTGTCTGTTTGTGGCGCTTTTCCCTCCAGCTCTTGGAGTGGTGCTAGGTGGTCACGGGTCCAGCTGTGGACCCTCCCAGGTGGCTTCCCAGAACCCTTTCCTTGTGGTTCCGCCCCGCAGTGCTGGCATCCTGCTGGCATCCTGCTGGCATCCTGCACGTCCTTCCCAGAATTCTTCTGGTGCAGTTCCACCCGCAGTGCAGGACGTCCCAGATTCCTCCAAGAGACTTTATTTCTTTTTCTTTGTTTCTGTTCTTTCTGTTTTATTGTTTTAGAGTACTCATTCAGGGGTGGGGTGTGAGGTATTAGCTGCTTGAGGTTTTGCGTGCCACAGAGCACTCGTGGAGGTCAGTTTGCTCCTTCCATAATCACGTGGGTTCTGGTGCTGGAACTTTGTAATTACCATTTCAGTAATGATTAGTGGCTTTCTTTGCACGCTTGTTGACACTTGCTGTTTTTAAGTTGGTTATCTCACATTTTGGTGCCTGGGTGGCCATTCCTTAGTGGACAGAGCCCCTGGACACCCCCTGCACCCCCTATAAGCCACCTTTCTCCTCTGGCTGTTTTCTGCTGATGTTTTCAGCTTCACACCCAAGTTCCACAGAAACTTCAAGTCCCTTGTCCTGTTGGGTTCTTCTGTGTTCTCCTAAGAGCCTCTTCAGCTTAAATCCTGCCTTTAGATCTTTAATGTACTTTAAATTAGGCTTTGCATAGGGCTAATTAACATTAAAAAAAAGTTTCTTGATCATGCCTATGTGTGTGTGCCCAAGTGTATGCATGGGCACCATATGTATCCAGGGATCATGGAGGCCAGAAGTGGGCACCAGATTCCTTGTGCTGGAGTACAGCTGGTTGAGAGATACCTGCTGTGGGTGCTGGGAACGGATTCCAGGTCCTCTGTAGGAGCAGCAAGAGGTCTTAACCACTGAGCCGTCTCTCCAGCTCCTGCCACCACACTTCTTTTGGCCTAATTACTTATAATGTATCTTTTGTTGTCCTTTTTCCCGTTTTTTTTTTCCCTTTTTTTTTTTTTTTAACCATTTGGGATAGGGTCTCTCTGTGTAGCCCAAGTTTACAGCCTACTGGGTAGCCCAGGCTTCTAATCGTTTTTTTTAACTGAGAAGTGGTTTGCACGGTTTGTTTTCTTAGGTCTGAATTTTTGTAGCTAGTGCCTGGCTTTGACTCACTGGGAGACAGGCCACAAACAAGCCCTCCTTTGTTTCCTTCCGGAAACTTTGTAACTTCAGTCTTTTCTCTTGGATCTGTAAGCCCTTCCTAGCATCTCTGTAGGGGCTAAGGTTGGGATTTGTTTTCCCATGAGAATGTCCTCTGTAGGCGCCACTAGAGGTTTCTCTGCTTTGCTGAGTGGCTTGTGGGCTCTGTGGCACCCCTGTGGCTCCCAGACAGTTGGCTGTTGCTTAGGAATTTGGAGATGGGATGATTCAGGGGATGCAGGGAAGCCGGGATGCAGGGAAGGGTGGGTGGGGGGTGGCAGAGGCCTTCAGAGATTGCTGGAACCCACCACTGACCACCTGACTCAGTGGCTGTATACTGCCAATATGTGACATTTCAGAGTGCCCATGTTACAGGGGTTTAGATCTTGAAGGCCTTCCTCCTACACACACACACACACACACACACACACACACACACACACACACACACACACACACCATTCCTGCACAGGTGACTCCATCTTCGATTGTACTTGCGGCCCTGCCCATTCCCCTGTCAGCCACTGGAAATTGGGCCATGTGTGCCTGCCCGTGTTGTATCCATGTTTCCAGGCAGTCTGTGTGCCTCTGTTTCTTGCCTGCCCAATAGGACAGTGTCTGCTTCAGCACCATCCCAGGGATGGATGGAGCGGCATTCCTATGGAATTTACAGCATAGGGTCACCATAGAATCTATCACGATAGAAGGTAAGAGAGACAGCCCCAGCTTGGAGAACATGCTATGCGCTTAGCAGGGGTCGTTCCCAGAGCTTCCTTCCACCAACAACTGTGGAAGAACACTAGGGTGGTGTGTTGTTCTCTACCTCATGGAGTCTTCCTTCATCTGTGTGAAGCAGCTGTGAGGTCCCCTAGACTTAAGGCGGAGTGACACCCTGTGGACAGTAGTCTGCCCTGCATCTGCCACAGCTGGAGTGGGTAGGGATCCCAGTACAAAGCATTCTGGGAGCCTCCTGACCGCTGTAGCTCTGACGTGGACTGCCAATTACTGTCAGTGCAGAAGCAGCCTCAAAACAAACACAGAACTGCTGGCTGGACAAAGTAGGGCAGTGGAGGGGGCCAGCAGAGCCTCCTGAACAAAACAGTCTTACAAGCCCCAGCAGAGACCTGATTGTGAACTTGTAGCAACTTTTGATGGACTCTGCTTGTGTATGGACATTTAGTAAGTCAGGTGGACCCAGCTCCGTTCACCCAGCACCAAATGGTGCCCTGGACGTTTGAGCTTCAGTGTGTAGGGTACATTAGAATTCCATGGAGGAGAGGGGACAACTGAAGTGCCTGCAGGACTCACTGGAGAAAGGACCCCGGTGCCCGAGGCTTCTGCCTGGAGCCTGAGGCTTCTGCCTAGAGCCAGCTTCCAGGACTTGGGCAGTGGCTGCAGATAGGGACTCTTTACTGCCTTGTCCTCGGCTGTGGCTCAATGCTTCAGCTGTGGACAGGAGTTCACTCGAGGGGCAGGTTCAGCCTCTGCACTCGGAGACCACCCAGTGACCTGCTGCTCCTGAAAGTCTGGGAGAGATGTAAGGATGCAAGTCCTGCAAATGAGTTCCACAAGGCTGAGCCCTGGTTGGTGCCCCGAAGCCTGCTGAGAGGAGAGCTTTGGGTGTGACATTTTCCAGAGCTTGCAGATTTGCTCTGCAATGGACGAGTCCTGGTTGGCATCCCAGGACCTTAGAGAACTTTGAGCTGCCATACTTCTCATGGGTTATCAGCTCTCAGCATCCACAGTTACCAGGAGCTCACACCAGCTTCACTTTAACCCAGTATAGCAATCTGTTGGACCCCCTTAGGGTTTATCCCAACTGACAGTAACCTCCTATTTGAAATCCCTATCTGTCCACTGCATTCTTGGAGAAGGGTGGGACAAGAATCCAGTTGGGGACAGGTCTTCTGCCCCTGTTTCACTGATAGAAGACCAGCTGTGTTCCTGGGACCTGGCTTGCCCCTCACAGTGAGCCTGGCCATTCTAGGGAGGGTGACAGCTTTTCCCTGTGACCATTGTCTGTTGGCCCTGGGGCATGGTTCTTCATCTTGGTTTGTCTCAGTGGCCTCTGGAGGGTGTGCCATGGTATAGGTTGTTGGGTCCCATCAGTCGCTGAGTCAAGAGGCCTGGGTGAGGCCTGGGTTCCTGCCATCTCCACAAGCTCTAGGTAGTGCTGCTGGTTCTGGGCTGCAATTTGAGGGCTGTGCTCTGTAGAAGTGAGTGTAAAAACCAAAGTGGGCAGGGAGAGAGGGGAGTGAGGCGGGCAGGGCCGAGTCTCCAATGCAAGTACTCAGAGGTAGGCATTTGAGAGGTGACTGGATCCTAAGGACTCTACCCTTGAGAGTAAATGACTCTATTTGTGGGTTCACAGCTGGATGGGTTTGGGAGAAAGTGGGGATGAAAGGGTGTGTCTCCATGACAGAGCGCTTATTTAATATGTGTATAGCATGTTCTGGGCTAGTGCCACAAGAAAACAAAAATAAAAACACACATGCTTCTGCTCTGCCCCAGTGCCCCCGTGCCCCTCCCCTTCTGGGACGACAGGGTTGGAGCAGCTCTGCACCCACAACGTTCCCTGTTGTGGTGTTGGGCCTTACCACAGGCCTAAAAGTACCAGTACGCTGAGCATGGGCCGAAACCTTGGAGACTGTGAGCCCAGACACGTCCTCCTTCAAGGTGGTTTTCTTGAGTATTTCTCACAGTGACAGGGGACAAACTAACACAGAGTCATTAGCTGCCTAAGCTTTCTCAACTCAGCAACAAACTTGCCTAGAGGCTGCCTGGCCCAGAGGCCTGGGAGCTACAAAGTTTGGACTTGCAGTGTCTCCCCAAAGCTGTGTTGATAGCTTAGCTTTGCCTGTGGAACTACTGGGAAGTTAGGGGAATTTTTAGTGGGTAGAGCCGAGTGTAAAGGTCTTAAATCATTATGGGTGTGTCCTTGAGAGCAATTTTGGGTCCCTGACCCCAGGTATGTCTTTTATTCAGAGGCAAACAGACCTCCTATCAGGCATTTACACCATGATGTTGTGCCTTGTCACAGGCAGAAAACAAGAGAGCCCTAGTCAACCATAGACCAAACTTATGAAACCATGAGTCAGCGTAAACATCTCCTCCTGAAACCATGAGTCAGCGTAAACATCGCCTCCTGTGCTTTTCTTTCATTATTGGGTTGGTTTGTTTTGTTTGAGACAGGGTCTTAGTGTGTAGTTCTGGCTGTCCTGGAACTCACTCTGTAGACTAGGCTCGCTTTGAACTCAAAGATCTGTCTGCCCCTGTCTCCCATGTTTCTGGAATTAAAGGCATCACTATGCCTGGATCATTAAAATTTTTGGTTTTTCGAGACAGGGTTTCTCTGTATAGCCTTGGCTGTCCTGGAACTCACTTTGTAGACCAGGCTGGCCTCGAACTCAGAAATCCCCCTGCCTCTGCCTCCCGAGTGCTGGGATTAAAGGCGTGTGCCACCACGCCCAGCTTCATTAAAACTTTTAATTCATCTCTCATTTATTATGAGGCTGTGTGTGCCTGCTCACGTGTACTGCAGCAGGAGTGTGGAGGATCTGAGGCTGTGTGCACACTCAGGTGTACCTCAATGTGGAGGTCAGAGCACAGCTTTTGGGGTTCGGCTCTTGCTTCCATTGTGCTGAGGCAGGGACTCTCTTGTTTCTGCCACGCTGCACACTTGGGTATAACTTGCCTTCTAGCTTCTGGATGACTCTTCTGCCTCCATCTCCAGGCTCAGTGCAGAAATGTTGGGGCCACCACATCTGCTTTCAGTGACCACACTTAGGGCATCAGGCTCGTGAGGCAAATGCCATTCTCTCGGAGCCGTCCCACCCAGTTCTCTGTAGCTTGCTCGGGCTGTCTCCAAACTCACTCTATATGTACAACAGTGTAGAAGTCTCTTTTATTTGCCCGATATAAATCATCTCAGAGCCTTACTGATGAAAATGTTCACCCCATCTAGTTCTTTCTGAACTCTGGCTGGCTGCTTAACTCAGCTGTTCTGGCTCAAACTCCTCTCCAAGATGATTGATTCAAACTGGCTTCTCTGAGCTTCTCGCCGAATTGCTCTGCTTGGCCTCAAACTAACTCCGGCAATTCGTTCTAATTTGGCTCCTTCTTATTCTCTGGCCTCAGCTGCCTCTGCTGGCCTGCACTGAACTGCATGGACTCAGGAGCTCAACTCCACTGTCCTGCACTCAACTGACTGAACAGAGCTGCCTAGAACTCAGAGATCCGCATGCCTGTCTCCTGAGTGCTAGGATTAAAGGTGTCTACCACCATGTCAGGACTTAAGCTTTTCTTTACCTAAAACTTGCTCTATACCAACCAGGTCAGCCTTGAACTCAGAGATCTACTTGCCTCTATCTCCTGGGATTAAAGGCCTGTCAGTAAACTAGCCAAGTCACACAGAGCTAGAAGGTCTTTGGATATGACTCCTTTGCCAGAGCAGCCTTGCTGGATTAAAATTCCTCTACACAACAGGCTGGCCTTGAACTCACAAGAGACCAGCCTGCCTCTGCTCCCCACCCCCAGTGTAGAGATGCACATGTCAGTTTGGTTTTGTTGAGACAGGGTCCCATTTATGTAGCCTGGCTTGGCCTTCCTTCCTCAGCTTTCTGAGCGCTGGGGTTGCAAGTGTGCACCACCATGCTGGCTGATCTTCCTTCTTCCTTGTAAGTTGATGTTCTTTACTTTCTTGTCACAGTGTGGAAAACAGTTGACAAGAGAGCTAGCGTTTGCCTCCCACGCCAAGCTTCAGCACGACACACATTCCCGACAGGCTCGCTGCTCACCTCCCTCTCAACACCATGGTCCTCCGCCTACACGCAGTGTCCCCCACTCCCCGATGCCCACCTGTCTTCCACTCGTCCTTGCATCTGGTAGCAGAGGTCGGGTTAGGACAAACCAGCTTATGCACCCTGCAGGCTGTTCACTGTAAGGATCTCAAGTGTCCCCTGGTCTCCCTCCTGAGCCAGTGACCCCACCCCGTGAGTGCTCTTGTGTTTTAAGTTAGAGCTTCTATTGCTGTGAGAAACACCATGCCCTAAGGTAACTAGGGAGGAAAGGGTTAATTTGGCTTATGCTTCCACAACTTAGACTGCCACAAGGCAGGATCCTGGAGGCAGGAACTGACGCAGAAGCTATGGAGGAGTGCTGCTTACAGGCTTGCTCCTCATGGCTTTCTCAACCTGCTTTCTTATGTACCCCCAGGACCTCCTGCCTAAGAGTGGTACTACCCACGGTGGGTGGCCCCTCCCACACCAGTTGTATGGAAGCCTTTTCTCAGTTGAGGTTCCCTCTTCCCAAATGACTAGCTTGTGTCAAGTTGGCAAATACCAGCCAGTGTTGTTCTAGCCTTAGACCTGGGTACCTGCTCATACTGCCTGACATGTTTGTCCCATTCTGCCCTGACTCTGTCACCATGGCAGCTCTACACGGAGACCTTGGTCACCTGTGGAAGCACTATCACCTTCTTTGTGCCCTGTTTACAGCCGCTACTGTCCCCACCATAGCATTTAACCCCTTGCCATCCTGTCTCTGGAGGGCAAACTCAAGAAGAACAAGAGCTGAGTTCCCTGAACAAGAACTTGACCGCTGACTCCTCCTGGTTCCTTCGTGGCTTTAGCTTCTGAGCTGGGATATCAGCAGAGATGGCCTGCTCCTAGTCAGACTTGGTATTCTGGGTTTGTAAGTCAAATTGTGTTAACAGGGTGGGGTCTGTCCTGGGTGACAGATCAGTATTGAAGGAGATGCACAAGGGGATAAGTAGGGTCTCCAGGGGTGCTATTATAGGTTGGATTTGGGTGTTCAAAAAACAGAGAGACTAAAGACATAGCAAAACATCATGTCCCCACCCCCACCCCCACCCCACGAGGTTCAATTAGGCTCTGAACCTGTGCCACTGAGATCTTTAACTCTCAACCTCTGGGCCTGAGCTCCCAGCAAGTAATCAGGGCAGGGGATCGCTGCCCACCATCCCTTTTGAGACAGCCCCACCTTTGCCTAAAGTAGTCTGGAGGGGACATTTCTGGGGAGGGGACATTTCTGGAGATGGTGCTCAGTTCCCTCTGAAGGGCTGGGTCTGCTCCAAGTTCAGGAACACAGTAGGTGTGCTATCTCTGCATCAGGATCTCCTAGCTCTTAAGACCCTGCTCCTGCATTTCCCTGCCCTCCTGGTGCCTCTAGATCACAAGTGAGACCGGACCCTCAGAGACTCAAGGAGTTTGTGGAGAGTGTCTAGACTGGGACTGGAGAGTGGCCCTGACTGGGCATTCTGGAGGTCCCTGGCCTGAGTTAGGTAAGGCAAACCCAGAAAACCCGCCCCTTTTTGAGGCCCCACCCTCCTATGGTCTCAGCCCATCCCTAGCAGACATTCTTCCTGCCCTTTACAAGAGTCCAAGTGTCCCGCTCTCTACTTTGAAGGTGACTCCTCCTCCACACCCCGAGGTCCAGCCTACCTTGGATCTTCAATTCCCACCAACCAGAGGAGCCCCAGACCTCCAGTAAGCCCCACCCTGCAGTCCCCTCCGCTTCCCGGTCTTGTTTTCCCTTTGGCTCTGTCCCCACTGAGGAGCCAGCTGTCTCAGCCATGGCGCGTGCTATGGGACCAGAGCGGCGGCTGCTGGCCATTTACACTGGCGGCACCATCGGCATGCGGAGCGAAGGCGGAGGTAAGTCTGTGTCCCCACGCCCTAAGCAGAACAACCTCAGGGCTGGGCCACTGGGAACTCTGGGGCTGTCTCTTGAAAGGGGAGAAAGGACCCTTTCTCCTCTGGGAGCTCTGGTGGCTGGAGCCCCGGCCCTAGAAAGGGTGAGGGGCAGAGTAAATGTTCCTGACCTGAAGTTATCTATCCCTGAAGCCATGAGACTCATGGGGGGAGGAGGGACCATGGAAGGCTGCTCTGTTCTGTGCCTGGGGCGCTGGGAAGGATGCTGGAACATTCCACACCTTCTAGCCTATGAAAGCCCTTAGGGTGAGCTAGCTTCCTCTGAGGGACTAACACTGCCTCAGGCAGAGCTGCTTGCCTGCTCTCTCCCTGCAGAGAACCTTTAGTTTTCCTAAACTGAGGGCCAAGCTGGTTGCTCAAGGAGCTTGGGCACCAGGGTCAGGGGCTTGGAAGTCTGTCCTCTGACACATTCTGCTGCCTCTGGTCGAGACAACCTGGGGAATGCCCCCCGGGGACACCCCACTAGCAGGTGAGGTCGTGGCCAATTTGCTTAGCCTTCACTGGACTGATGACAAAGCAACAGCACCCATTAAGAAGCTGAACGCTAGCGGGTCAGTTACTGCAGTGGGCACCGTGTGTGCTGTTGGGTTGTAGTGGGGCCACTCTCTGAGGGCTCCTTTGAGAACACAGGCTCCTGGAAGGAGTGGCTGCTGGGCTGAGGAAGAAGTGTGGCCAGACCAGGACGTGCAGTGTGAGGAAAGGAGAGAGGAACCCAGCACACAGCTTAGAGAGGAGGCTTCAGAACTGCCTAGAACAGGGACTGGCCCTATGCACCGGGACCTTGTCCCACCTGGACTCTTCCCCTCTCGGCTTGACACTTGGGCGACTTCAGTCCTGTTGAACCTAATTGGTGTGGCCCAAGCTAAGGGACCAGTGGACTCTGCGCACAGTCCCACCTGTGGTGACACTGTGCCTCGTGCCCCTTGGATGTCCCCGTGTGTGCTACAGTGGAAGAACATGATGGGTCAGGAAAGTGCAATGAATCCTTGAAGGCCCAGGTCAGTAAGGTGTGGGTTTTCAGATGGGTGAAGGTCTTCTAGGCCCCTTACGAACCCCCCGGGGATATGCAAGCCCTGGGAAGAGACGGAGGCCAACAGGCATCTGCCTGGTTTAGAAGCTCCTTCCTCAGGGTGGCAGACACACCACCCAAGGAGATCAAAATGGCAGCAGGCTTCAGACCCCAGGACAGTACGGTTCTAAGCTGAGGGCTCTGCTCCCCAGACCAGCTTATCCAGAAACCCATCCCAGGCCCTCATGGGATCCCACGGCCTACAGCTTCTGACCCTTTCCACTTTTTTTTTTTTTTCCGAGACAGGGTTTCTCTGTATAGCCGTAGCTGTCCTGGAATTCACTCTGTAGACCAGGCTGGCCTCGAACTCAGAAATCCGCCTGCCTCTGCCTGTGCTGGGATTAAGGGCGTGTGCCACCACTGTCACTCTTTAGAGCAATTTTTGGGAGCCTTGGGCTTAGTCCTCTGGGAACAAGGGAGAACTAGAAAAGAGATGTGGCTTTTGATGGCCTCGAGGGGGATCTACACACACAAATGGGCAGTCAGTGCTAGGTCTTAGAGCCTTGGGCCTGCCTCATGTGTGGCAGATAGGAATGGGCACCTTAACTTTCTAAAAAAGGGAGATTTTCATTTCTGGAAATGAGGCAGAACCCAAAGCAAGGCAAACTGGGTAAAGCCTAAGCCTGGAACCTGGGGCTCAGGCAATGTCGCAGCCCTGTGTGCCCTGCTATGAGGTTGCTGAACTGTGGGCTGCAGGCCCTGCCTGTCCTGGATGGCCCCACTGGCATGAATGATTAACCAGCGTGGCCCCACTTTATGTGGGTCCTGGCCCCTTGTGAGTGGGAGTGGTGGCTTCCGCTACAGAGAAGCTGTTTATATTGTCGCTGTTGTAACAGCTCGTGTACCTTCTGGTAAACAGTGCCCAACACTGGGTGGGGAGTCCTGCCAAGGCAGGAGAGGGCAGAGGTGACCTTATGCCTCACCTCTCCACCACCCCTTTCAGGGCTCTATGGAAATGTCACAAGTCAAAAAACAACATGTGTCCAGTGACGCTAAGCCTGGTCCTAGGCTTGTTTCAGTGACACCTGGTCACCCAAGGGCTTCCTGTGTTAACTAGGGTACCTCTTGCCTGCTGCCCTTGGGAGCCATTTGGTGCAACCACCACAGGGGAGCTAAGCTTCTGCACGGAGTAGCCAAAGCTGTTCCTGCCCAGTGGTCACAGTTGGCGCCAGCCCTAGAGTCTAGATGGGTTGATGTCCACTGTGACCATAGTGCAGGCCAGCAGGAGGCCAGGTGGAGGGGGGTTCAGCATCCCAGGGTCACATGCTTTGGGGGTACCCTCCACGGGAAAAGGATGCAGCTTATGAAATCGGAATCGGGAATGAAGGCCAGTATTAGAACACTGAAAGAAATCACAGAAAATTCTAATTTAAATGGAATCCAGAAAAATGGTCTTACCTGGCGGCGGCTCAGGTCCTGTCTTCCTTCGCTGTTTCTGTGACATTTTTTCTTTTCTCGGATCTTGTCATATGGTAACAAGTTTGTAGTTTCTTTCCAGAAAGAAAGCATAGGAGAGTTTAGATTTCTCCTGGCTAGTTTTAATACTTGTCAGGTGCCCCCCTTCAAGATGGGGCTCCCAATGTCTGTACCCCCTCAGTCCAGCTGATGATACCCTCAGGCGCCACTGCCCACGGTCAGAGTTAATAATCCAGCTGTAGACAGAAGACCTTTGCCTCAGGCAAACACATCCACAGGTCTCTCACCTCCGCTTCCCCTTCCCTGCCGCCCCTGGAGTATCTAGTGCCATCTTCTGTCAAGGGAACTCACAGGAGAGTGGAGGTCTCAGTGTCCTGGGGTTGGCAGCCACTCAGCATTGAAAGCCTCAGGGCCCGCCCCACTTTCTGGAGGCAAAGTTTAAAGTCTCAAGGCCTTAACAGCTGAGCGGTCTTCCTGGTGACTGCCAGGGTCCTGGTTTGAGGCCACATTCCTCCTGTCTACGAGGAGACAGCACACCTCTGTTCTGTGTGCTGCTTTGCCAAATGGTCTCCGATGTGTCGCTCCCCTGCCTGCCTTTTCTTACAAGGGCACACAGGTGAAAACCCAGCATCTTCTCTTCCTCCCCGGTGTACTTTACACAATCACACCTGCAAAAACTTTGTCACAAAAGGCAAATGCCGCAGGTTCTTAGACAAGGATGTTGGGTACCTTGGGTAGCTACTGCACGTGGAGGCAAGCAGGCTGATGTCCTGGTCACACCTAGGGTGTCTCTGGAGGCCCATGGAGCTGACTAAACATACAGGGTTCATCTGTTTTCTGAGCCCAGTCCTCAAAACATTTCCATAAGTGACAGGGACCACAGATTGCACCCTGAGAAGTTTTAGGGACACCATGCCAGGCTGGAGGTGTGTTGGAGATTAGGGGGTACCTAGTGAAGCTGGGGGCATGGCAGTGGTGTGGTGGGGAACAGCTTTGTCAGCTCCAGATTCTGCAGGCTCCTGACCTGCACCTGGGGGGCGGGGCATAGAGCACATCTGATCTGTGTTTTACTTATGACAGTGTTCTCAGGAATGAGAGCTAGTCTGCAACAGTGAGAGGCTGGCAAGCAGCCGCGGAGTAGCAGCTGAGGAGGGAAGATGGGAGAGATGTTACTACAAGAGGAGGGGCCGGCAGGGTACCTGGGGCTGGCTGGAGTGCTCAAGTGTCCTTCTAGTCAGCCCCAGAAATAGGATGTCGCCAAGAGCACCCTTGGGAAGGAGGTAGGCTGGATGCTTCCATGGCTACTGGTGTCAGGCTGAGGCAGGCATCAGACTAGGTTGAGGCTGGTACTCCTCTGGGGCCCACAGGTCTGCAGGCTGCTTAAGGGGATGCTGAGGGCTGGGCCCTCCCCTCCCTCACCTTGGTGCCCCTCAGCACCAGCTGTACCTTCTGGGGTGATTTACTGGCAGCTTGGTTTAGGTGTGGTGTGGAGTGGGAGGGAAAGCCTGCTAGGCCAGAGGTGGGCTCCTCAATGGTCCCCAGAATTGTTCGTATCCTCACAGTAAGTACAGGGCCTCCGGGCAAAGGGATTCTGCAGCTATGACCAGAGGAGGGGCAGAGGGGGCTTGGTATTGAAGAGGGGGCACGGGATGATAGTTGGGAATGAGTTCAGTGGATAAAAGTCCCTCGGCCTGCAGCAGGTGAGAGTGATTCCCATAGTCAGGGCTTGGCTGCAGATCCCCCGGTAGCAGGCACAGCGTGCCCGTCCAGTGCTGAGAAATGACCAGGCTGTTGAAGGACTAGTGTCTTGGTGATGATCATGCAGCAACAGAAAAGGGTCCAGCCAGCAGAGGTTGTGCTGTGACAGGTGACACCCACGGCTGGCACGCACCACCGCCTCCTCCTGGGGTCTCATGTGCTTTTACTGCTGTGCTCAGGGCCCAGGCATGTGGGGAGGCCCTCACACAGGGATTGGTACAGTGACTGTGTCTGAGGAGGTTACCCAATCTGCCCAAGGTCACAGGGCTAGCATAGAGCAACGGCTGGGACTTCAGCCTTGTTTTCTGCGAGCCTCTGCCAGACAGTAGGACCCATTGGGGTGTCTTGGGAGCAGGGCTCACAGTGTTCCCTGATATCCAGGTGCCTCAGATACTAATGCTGCAGGGTGGGTTGGGGCACTTGTGTGTTTGGCCTTTGTTTGGGGACAGTCCATACTCTGTGGGGTGGGGTGGGGTGGACGGGACACATGCACGGGTTGAGGTAGGACTGTGAGTGCACATAACAGCCATTGGGTCAAAGCCCAGAGAGGACCCGGCCCCACTGCCCCTCTTGGCAGGGTGTACAGACATATTTGATACAAGCAGAGGCAGGACAGGGCGGACACTGGTGCTGGAGCTTCTGGGATCATCTGGGTTTAAGATTAGGACTCTCTGAGGAGTCAGCTCTAGAGAAGAATGCCAAAGCTTCCAGATGAAACTCTTACCTAAGCTACCTGGGGTCTCAGGGGCCGCTGTGGCCCAGCCCTTCCAGCCTGTGAGAGTCTTGTCTGGTCCAGCGAAGCCTGGCCCCTGCCCTAGTCCAGAGCCTGACACCTAGGAGGAGGGATGGGTGTTTGACTGCAAGCGTTTGCCATGGCCCTGATCTGACGCCCATGCCCCACTTGGACTCTGCCTGCAGTGTTGGTACCTGGCAGAGGCCTGGCTGCCGTCCTGAAGACACTTCACATGTTCCACGATGAAGAGTATGCACAGGCCCACAGCCTGCCCGAGGATACGCTGGTGCTGCCGTGAGTGAACCTTCTTCCAGGCTCCGTGGCAGGGATGATGTGCGGCTGGCCTAGGGTTGATAGCATGGGCAGGTCCTGAGGACATAGCCTCTGGTGTCCTGGACCCTCCATGTGAGCCATTTGCATGAGGCACATCTGAAACCTTGAGTTCATGGGCTTTGGCCTTGGCCTTCTACCAGAGGTGGACCTGTGCCCTCTGGTGAGCCTGGGACTCAGCTTACTGCCCTAGCTACCTTATACCCTTCATAGCCAAGTGAGGTGGATTTCTGCTCCACATGAGCTGGGCTTGACCTCTCTCTGAGCTAGGGTAGGGACACTGCTTAAGGTTAGCCTGTCTACCTCTTGGAGATGCAGTCTGTCCCTGGAACTTAAGGTGGAAGGTAGGCTGGGCTTGTACTCATGATGTGAGGCCAGTGAGGGGGAATCTATTTACAGTAATCACACAGCCCCCTTCCACACTGAGCCCCTGCCAGGCACCAGCCCCTTCCACACCCCACATCCCAGGGTGCCACAGTCCCGCCTACACCACACCCCTGCCCAGGATGCAGCAGCCCTGCCCACACCCCAGCCCCTCCCAGGATGCCACAGCCCCGCCCCACATCCTAGTTGGAGATCGCCGTGGAGGTGGGGCTTTGGATCAGGAGAAAGGCAGAATGGGAGACAGGTTCTGCCTCCTGCAGCCCGGCCAGCCCTGACCAGAGGATCATCTACACGGTGCTGGAGTGCCAGCCACTCTTCGACTCCAGTGACATGACCATCACTGAGTGGGTTCAGATTGCCCAAACCATAGAGGTAGAGGGTGGGAGTGTGGGCAGGGCAGAGTGTGGAATTGGAAGGGACATGGGCGGGGCTATGGGATGTGGGTGGGGCCAGAAAGCAGGGTTGGGCTGGAAGTGGGTATGCTGGGGGAGGTTATGGTGTGGGAGGGGTTAAATGTGGGCGGGACTGGAGGGCATGGCAGGCCTCCTGCAGAACACTGGGCAAGTGAGTAACTATGGGCTCCTGATAGAGTTTGTGTCTGCCTGAGACGTGGCAGTAACCTGCGTGGCTGTTAACAAGCAGCGGGAAAGGGCTGGGTCCTGGGCCACGCACTGCACAGTCTGATCCCCTTTCTGTCATAGAGCAGAGGCTGGTTGCTCATACAGTTCACTTGTTCCAGTTAGTGCTGTGGTGGGATATGTGGAGGCTGAGTAGCTTTGTGGACCTGACCCCCGTGTCCCCCAATCTCAACCTTAGAGTTGCCTCTCTGGATTTAGCACCAAACCCACTGGTAGTTGTAGCATCGAGGGCAGCTGCTTTACCCTGGATCTAACCCTCCCTTCAGCTTTTCTCTTCTCCATGATCCTAGACCTAACTCTCAGGTGCAGTCGTAACTATGCTTGCTTGTCTCCCTTAAGAAGCCCCAGCTGTCCTGAGTAGGGTAAAATGGGCTCCACGTTTCCCAGGGCAGTCTTCTTCACTTGTGACTGATAGAGTCTCCAGGCTAGGTCCAGTTGGTACTACCCTGTCATGAAGCAGAACTACACCTCAGTCTCACGAAGGTTTACTGGGCACTGACCCAACCAACTGCCTGGTGCTCTTCATAGTGGGAGGCGAAGCAGCTGTACCGCATACGGCCAGCAGAGGGCACACTGCTCCATGGGACTGCCTAGCTCCTCTGGTCTTTCAATGGGTCAAGAGGTTCCTTCGGAGCATGGAGCCTCTTAGCCCTCAGAACTATTGTCTTGGCAGCCACACCTCTGGCCAGCATGCCACCAGGAAGTGATGGTTAGAGAGTGTCCACCATGGACAGTTTGCTCCTGGGAGGCGCCAGCTGAAAATCTGGGGAGCTAGAGTCCTTGGGGCTCACACCCTCTCCTTCTTTGAAGTAAGCTACAGAGTGGGACTCCAGGCAGAGACTCCAGAGAGGGCCTGTGAGGTTGGGGGGATAAAAGATTGCCACACCAGCCCCCCTACCGGCATCCCAGGCTTTTCCTCTTTCTCATGGCCTGTGAGGAGACGCCTGCCTGTCGCCATGTTCCCGGGAAAAGGGCTGAGGTGAAGAGACCTGTCCTGTCCTGAGCTCATTCCTTCCAACAGAGACACTACGCACAGTACCAGGGCTTTGTTGTCATCCATGGCACAGACACCATGGCCTTTGCTGCCTCAGTGCTCTCTTTCATGCTGGAAAATCTGCAGAAACCAGTCGTCCTCACGGGTGCCCAGGTAACATGTCCTCAGAGTCAGAGACCTCCAGGGGCCTCAGAGCCAGGCCGTGGCCAACCCTGGGCTTCCTGCTTAGCTGCTTTTCCTGGCACCATCCCTGCTGTATCCTGCTGGCTAGAGTGTGTAGACATGTTAGCTGGTGGCCCTGCCTGGCCACTGCACTCTTGCTAAACTGCCTGGATGAGCTACCAATTCCTGAAGCGAGGGACTCACAGACTCCTGGAGGTCTTTTCCATTAAGGTCCCTAGAGTACTCAGAGCCTAGCCCCTTCCAGCTCTACCATGCAGGGCTTTTATCCCTCTTCTTTCTACTGGGCTTCATGTCTGCTGCTCAGTGCCACCACGCAAGACTCATCACGGTGGCTGCACGTAGAGCAGTTCCTCAGGAGACTCCCCCACACCCTATCTTGTTCCTCTTCTTTCTGGTGCTATCCCTAGCAACCCTTACATATGACATCCCCTCTCCTGGCCCTAACCTAGGACACCTTCGCCCCAACCATAAGTCCTCCCAAGCTCACGCACCCTAGGAGGAGCCTCCCTTCGGGGACGCTGCACTGTGTGCTCCCAGCTGAGCATCCTCCAGCCGGACGATCTTACAGACCTTGGCCTCTCCATTCCATACCCCACAGCAGTCCCGAGCACTTGTGTCCTCAGGCACTGCTCAGCCACTCCAGACCCTGTCTGTGGTATACCTAGGCAGTAGAGAGACAAGCCAGCCTGCTCTGCAGGCCTCAGGAAGAACTTCCCACCCTGGCCCCCCTGTCTGCCCCATAACTCTTGGAGTATAGTGAGGGATTTGGCAGCTTTGTGGGCTGGGGGCCAAAACTGGACCTGAGTGTCTACTGGTTACTTCTGTGGCAACCAGATGGACAGGTTAAGGAGCCCAGTGCGACTTGGTCAGAAAGAATGTCAATGGTTGGCAGCCTTGGGAGTGGACTAAGTGTCTCCAGACCCTATTTCCCAGCCCAAGCCGTCCTGCTGGATCTGAGAGGTTTGCCTAGAATGGGGATCTGGGTATGTCCTGACTCTCAGGCCTCAGCCACCTCTCTGCCCTCTCTCCAGGTACCTATCCACGCACTGTGGAGTGACGGCCGTGAGAACCTGCTGGGGGCTCTGCTCATGGCTGGCCAATACGTCATCCCTGAGGTATCTGGCCTGGCTGCATGTGTGGCCTGGGTGGAGGATGGAGGAGTGAATGCCAGAGATGTGGTCATGGCACACATGGGACCCACAGGAGGTTGGAGCATCTGTCCCTATCCTCCCAAATATCACAACTGTGACAAAGCTGAGGAAGGAAAGCCCCGCCCCCTCCACCCCGGCACCCCTGCCAGCAGCCAGGTTTTACGTTGTAGATATTCTACACTGTGTTATGTACATACGCATAGTCCATGAAAATGGACTGTGTCCACCTTAGGCTTGGAGTCCGTTGTGTCCTTCTTCATGGGCTCCTTGTCTCACCTGGCAGAACAGGAAGATGACACCGGCCTGTCTCTCACAGGCCAGGCTGGGAGTCGCTTTGTCTTTAGCTGTTCCCTGGAGATTGGCGAGTCAGGGTTGGGAATTATGAAAGAGGAGCAGGCAGGTCAAGGGTATCCCCCCAACCCCGTTCACTTTAGAAGAGTCTCGGGAGCCCCTGGCTCCTTGTACCAGTAGTACACGCACCAGTGGAGAGGTGCTGGCCGAGCAGCCAGCCTGTGCCTCCTGCAGTCATTTGTGTGTTCAATGCCAGGCTCCCGGGGCCCCAGGGGACTTGGGTCTTCACTTGGTGGTGTTGGCAGGAAGGTGACCTGGGAAGGTGACTGTCAAGGTTTGGTATGTGGATGCTACTGGGCTGGGGAGTGATGGAGGATGTCATGGGCGCTCGCTCTGAGCTGCTTGCTGTCTTGTCCTCCACAGGTCTGCCTGTTCTTCCAGAATCAGCTCTTCCGGGGCAATCGGACAACCAAGGTGGACGCTCGGAGGTTTGCCGCCTTCTGCTCCCCTAACCTGCCCCCTCTAGCCACTGTGGGCGCGGATGTCACAAGTAAGGGGATCTGAGAGCACAGTGGGGGGCGGGGAAAGGGGGTCCTGGGGATGTGTGGAGGTGGGAGACTTGTGTGCTGAGCATAAGCTCAGAGCTTGGGAGTCTGGCTCCCATGACCCTCAGCTAAAAAGTTCCTGTCGGTGACAGCCTGTGGCTCTGCTGTATACATTGGTTCTTCTGTAGTGTAACATGGCTCTTAGGCATCCCAGAGGGTCCTGGTCCTGGAGCTTCCATAAGGGATTAGACACTCCTTACCCTAAGTGCAGAGTGGCCTCTGATGCTGGCCAGACCTTGACTCCCATGGCCCCCAGTTTCCCATCTTCGATCTCTATTCTCCTCTGTCTCTCTCAACTCAGAGCAAGTGTCTCCTGGTCCTTCCCTGGCCTGTCCTAACCAGGTACAGAGGAGACTCGAACAGCATCTCATCCTAGGGCAAGTGGCCCTCCTGCCCACTGGTCCCAGGTTCTTGAACACAGCCCCGGGGCCTGCCTATAACTGAGATGCAGGCCCAGGCTCTGGTCTCTGACCTGTTGTCTTTGGAACTCCATTAGGGGTCTTGCACCTCGTAGGACTGGGCTTCATTGTGCATGCTCAGGTCAAGCTGCTAGCCTAAGCCAAAGCAGCAATTCTTGTCTGGCGGGATGATTGGCAGCGTCCCATCTCTCTGGGAGGGTGGAGGCAGCCCTCACCCACACTGTGCGTCTGCCTGGGCACAGCAAGTCCTGTGGGTGAGACATGGCATTGCTGGGACCTGCAGGTTCTTGATATACTTCCTAGGCAGCAGAAGCTGTTCCAGGCTCAGGAGAACCTCCAGAGAGGGCAGGGCTACTTCCTCAAAACCTTCCCTTCCCCCTACCCTCTAGCCAGGGAAAAACCTCAAGCCTGAACACCAGGGTCTCTGGAGTGGCAGAGGTCCACTTGTTATTGGGGTCCTTCTTGGAAGAGCCTGCATTAGATGGTAACTTATGGTGGTCTAGCTATTAGCCCATGCTGGGTGGTGACACTAGTGGCCTGGGGTGGGGTCGGGGGGCAGTAGATGTGGACCCTGCTCTGCAGCTCAGCTCTCTAAGCCTGAGTCATTCCTTATATGGGCTCAGGATTGGAGATTCTCCTGTTGGCAGAGAGGCCTTCACCCTGATTCTAAAAGACACTGCCACACGGGGACACCTGGCCTGCAAGCCCAGCCCAGCCTAGCCTAGCCCAGTATAGCTTCCCTAGCCCAGAGCTGAGAGGCTCACCCCCACTCCCAGCCCAATATCCTGATCCACCATCCTGCTGTGTGGGTGTGTGGGAACCTGCACCTCGCCTTCTTGCTATCGGCAGGCTGCCCAGCCGGTTCTCGTGTGGAGAAATCTGGGGTTCTGCTCAGGGTGTGGCTGCCTGGGCCTGGGGAGGAGGGGCGTGGAGCTCCTGCACCTGCCTCCTGCCAGCAAGCCATAGGACACAACCCTGATACCACATGATGTGGGCCTCCTGAGGGCTGCCACCGACTCTTCATTTACCCTCTGGGAGGTGAGGGGTCCAGGGACCATCCTTGGTGACAGACAGGAAGGTGATGGACCATACTGCTCGGTGTGCTCTGCACTGGCGCAGGGACACCGTGCCTGGGGGGCAGCTAGGCCTTGCTGGCTCTGCTCATTCCTCTGTCCTCCCCTGTGCCATCTCCCCTTCTCACTCCTAGTTCCCATCTTTTGCTCTGCAGGGAAGCCTCCCAGGCCACCAGAGCAGAGAAACTGAGGGAGGGAGCCACCCTGCTGCAAAGGCACCCCTTGATCTTGTCCACTAGCTTGGGGTCTTACGCCATACCTTTGACACACAGGCATGTGCCCTGCTCTGTACTTAGGAGCCACCTACCTCCAGAACCGGCAGGGCCACCTCAGACCCTAAGGCTAAGAGCAGACTAGACTACCAGGTTAGATTCATCTCTCAGCCTGGAACACAGCAGGGGCTGTTAAAGGATTGAGGTGACAGCCTAGCTTAGTCATTGCTGCCTTCTCCTTTATGTCCCCAGAACCACTGTGGGGAGGACTTAAAGATCCCAAGGAGAGACTTCCAGGCTCATCAGGAGAGTGGCTGGCCATGGGTCCTTTGTCTCTGTGCACAGCCCCCCACCCCCTTCCCCTGCCATAACTCTTCTGATGGCAGTAACTCCCGCCACCCAGCCTTATCAGTCTGCCCAGCTGAGATGCAGGTCCTTAAATTAAAGGACCCCTCACATTGCCATTGTATCAGCTGATGGATGCTGTAGCCAGTAGGGTGTGCAGTTGAGGGTTCTGCTCCCTCTCTTGCCCCACCCCCACCCCTCACCCTTCAGTGTGTGTCCAGAATACTGTCAAGTTGATTATCACATGTGGATGCTCTGTCTGTAGACCTCCTGAGTTCATGACCCCCTCACGTAGCACAAGGTCAGGATGACAGCGAGGGTGGACAGTCTTGGAGGAGGTCCTGGAGCTGTGGTCTTGTCCTGGCTCCGTGCTTGGCACCTCAAGGCTACCATCCCCTCTCCAGGACTCAGTTTTCCTAGGCTGGACTAGAGGATCCCCTGTTGCAATCTATTACAGGGAAGCCACCAACATCCCACCTCTGTTGGCCTGGGGGCTTCTGGGTGCCCAGGATTGATGAAGTTCAAGCGATAACTTGCCATGCCTGTTCCTGCCCGTGTGGCCTGGGTGCCTGGGTGTGACCTCACAGTGGCCTTTAACCCTGTGGACAATTGCTCCTTTGGAAGGTTCCCTGGCTTGGCTCTGTTTGAGGGGTGCTGACCCCAAATTCCTACCCCTCCCTTCCCTGTTTAGGCCTGGGATTCTGCCATTACTCAGCACCTGGATGGGAGGGGGGATGGGCCCTAGTAAGCCCCCTGAATTGTGGGGTAAAGAGATGGAGGCTTGCTTTCTTTAAAGGCACAGCTTGAGAAGATCAGCCAATTGACTTGACGGCTGGTGGGCAGAGAGGGTCCCCAGTATTCAGCAAGAGGGCAACAAGCCAGACTGTCTGATCAGAGGGAGCCGCTGGACTTCCTCTGGGACTAGCAGACTGCTGCTCCATCCGGCCTTTGCATACGCCAGTCCCTTTGCCTGGTGTGCGGTCCCCACCCCACACACTTTTCCTTCAGCTTAGTCAGGCTTGACTGGGAGTCTTCCTTCCCCATCCCTGTTAGCCGCCATCCCCAACCCTCAGCCCCATAGACCTCGTCCCCATCTGTGTCACCACCGGTTGGCTTGGCCACTGACCTTTCTCCTAACGTCACCCCACACACACCCCCAGGCCATGGGATTGCTATGAACTGAGGTGCCTGCCTGAGGGAGACCAGGGCTGATTTGATTCCTGGAGGAGGATGAACAAGAGGGTGGGCAAGAAAGACAAACTGGAGGAGGTCTGGGGGCTCAGCTGGAGCTTTCACCCATGGAGACCTTTCTCTGTCCTCAGTCAACCGTGAGCTGGTACGGAAGGCCTGCGGGAAGAGCCATCTGGTGGTCCACAGTAGCATGGAGCCTGACGTGGGCCTACTGCGCCTCTACCCTGGAATTCCCGCCTCCCTGGTAGGGAAACCTTAGAGCCTTCTGTCCTACAGTGCCCTCCACGGCTCCCGTGCCCTCATACCTCCAGGGCTCCCTGGAACTGTGGTCTTACTTCCCTGCACCCTGGTGGCCTTGCTCAGGCCAAGGTCTTCACAGAGCGATGGCTTTACCCGTTTGGGCAGCCTTGCCTTCTTAGTTGAGCTCCGCTCTTCCTGGGATGAAGTCTTGATTGATTGAAGGTGGGAGGCTGAGCATCTGGGCTGGGTATGGGCTTGTGGACACATGGGGATGTGTGTGGTCACCTGGTGCCACCTTTAGGATGCCACTCTGAGGCTGGCTGGGAGTGTCCCCAGGGACTCTGCTTTCTACTGTTCCTGCTTTCTTTCTGGCCAGGTCTTAGAATGTAGCTCAGGCTGGCCTGATTGTACTCCTCCCACCCCACCCACCGCTGCCTCTCTCTCTGCCTTTTCTTTTTCTTCCTGTCTTCAGCCCTCTGAACTGGCTCTTCTTGTGATGTCTGCGGTGCCCCCCTTACCTGTTACAGCTGATAGGACACAAAACTCTCCTCTGTCCTTGAATGTAGTTGTCCTGCCTGGAGGAGTCTGGGCAGGGCCCATTCTGAGGGTCTTCAGTGTCAGGAGCCCTGGTTCTCTAAGCTAACACTGGAGGGGTAGGGGGAATTATTGAGGCTCAGCTCGCCCCACAGTCAGAGAGACCCTGCTTACCATGAGAGGGAAGTCAGATAGTTAGGAAGCCTATAGGATAAGCCCTGTTGTTCTTTCCAGTGAAAACACTCCCAAATCTGTGCTCCCTGCCCAGGTCCGGACCTTCCTCCAGCCCCCACTGAAAGGCGTGGTCATGGAGACCTTCGGCTCTGGGAATGGGCCCACCAAGCCAGACCTACTACAGGAGCTTCGGGTGGCGGCCGAACAAGGCCTGATCATTGTCAACTGTACCCATTGCCTTCAGGGGGCTGTGACTTCGGACTATGCATCTGGCATGGTAGGGGTGGAAAGTGGGCCTGGGACAAAGGGAGGGTATCTGGACTCTGCTTCCCTTTCGCTGTGGCGGTCCCAGGGCCAGCCTCCTTTCCTGGTTCCTCTACAGGCCATGGCAGGAGCTGGCATAGTCTCGGGCTTCGACATGACATCAGAGGCTGCCCTGGCCAAACTGTCCTATGTGCTGGGCCAGCCAGGGCTGAGCCTGAATGACAGGAAGAAGGTGGGTGTACCCTTGGGACTCGGAGCACTCCCGAGAGCACATGAATACCTGCTGACTACTGAGAGGGCTAGGAGGAGTGTCTGTGTTCTGGAAGTGGAAGGGAAGATAGGGCCAGTGCTGACCCAGTTCATCCAGGCCACACCCTAGCCTTCTCTGGGGAGTCTTGGATTCTGGGTACCAGTTCAGTATCCCTCCCCCACTGCTCCTGACACCCTGCCCTGCCTCCCACTTCCTACAGAGCGCTCCAGGCCTGTAGGCTGCCAAGCCCTGGCTGAAGTCTTAGGAAACCTAGAGTTTTTAGGGAGAGAGGGCAGTGTTAGCCTTCTGTGGGCATTGTGGGTCACACTAAGCCCTTGCAGGGTGTCACAGAGGTGGAATATCAGACCTCTGTCAGGCCCAACTCCCTGTGGGATCCAGGTCATTCCAAATAGTCTGGACTCCCCGGTCCGGTGGTGGCTAAGCCTCCATATCCTTCTGTTCCAGCTGCTGGCCAAGGATCTTCGTGGGGAGATGACGCTGCCTGCAACAGATGTCTTGCTGCAGGATGGCATGCTGGGCTGCAGGGTAGCTTGGCTTCTCAGTATGAATGGCAGCCAGGTACCAGCTGCGTTGTGTGGGAGTGGCAGGGTGAACACACTCGGGGGATGGCAGAACCTACCATCCATCTCCTGTACTGTCATTCTGGCCTAGGAGGGGACCAGGAAGAAGCTCTGGGGTGCATGGTGAGGACTTAGAGGGATTTCAAGGCAGAGTCAGGAAAGGGACCTGTCTGTTGTGTGGAGATAGAAAAGATGGAGCCGCCAAGCAGGGGCTGCTGTGGTCAGGACACGTCCTGCTGGCTTGGACCTCAGACTGGGGTGAGCTTAAGCAAGGTGGGATGCTGTCTGTCCTGCTGTCTGTCCTGGTGCTGAAGAGTCAGGGCTGACTGGGGTCTCTTCAGGACTCTGAGCTAAGGGTTCCAGGCTACACACGGGCACCTTGGAATGTGGTCTAACCCCCAAGCTTTCCTCTGCCCTCAGTACTTGAGTGCGCAGACCCTAGCAGGGGTGAGGAAACAGAGGGCCCAGGAGCCCAGCAAGTGGCTCCTGCAGAGTTACCTTATGAGCCAGGTGGCTAATGACTCCTTGTTGCCTGTGGGTATGGCCCGTCATTAGGGTGACTGTGTGATGAGGTTCCTCGTCCCTCTAGGGCCCTGCTGGCCTGAAGCTGTGATTAGGGCCAGCATGGACGCTGGACAAAGTGGCACTTTGAAGACTTTCCAGGGCCTTGGAGGACCCCTGGGGGACTGGGCAGTGGGACGGTAGCCCTTCCAGGAATACTGTGCATTGATGCCTTTCTGATGTGTGTGGGGGAGGGGGGACCCTGCACCATTTCTCATGCTCTCCCAAGGAATGACCTGTGACTCTTCCTGTCTGCAGCGGAGGGAGGCAGAAAATGGAACAGATAGCAGATAGAGGGAAACAGGTGGTAGCCTGGTCTCTGCTTCCAGGCTGTGGGGGCAGGTGGGCACGGGGACTCCTGCCAGAGCCCTCCAGTGGGGTGATTTGGGTACCTTCCTCCTGTGGAGAGATGGGTTCACATAGACAAGGTACTGCTGGCTCTTTCTGTTCTTATCCTGTGAATACTCAGTGCCTCAAAGCATGGCAGTGGCCCATGTCACCATTGCCTTTTTGTCAGGAGGCTGATACCATGAAGGATGTTCTTCTGCCCGGCCTGGCCCTGGCTGCAGCTCACGCTGGTGACCTGGACACCCTGCAGGCCTTTGTGGAACTGGTGAGTTCCCCACTGAGGGACCAAGCTAGTGGGTGGGACGCCGCTCACACGGGCAGAACACCCTCCCCAGGTGTTCTCACTAATGCTCCTAAGCCACACTGGGCAATGGGGCCTGCATCCCAGCCCCAGGGCCTTGCTGGAAGATGGTGTAGGGGTGGACCTGTGAACTCTCATCCTTCCAGTCCTCTAGGTGGTTCACCTGACCTGTCCTAGCCCTGTTTTGAGGCCTTGTGCCCTTGTGTCATCCTAGGACAGAGACCTAAACCTGAAGGACTATAGTGGTCAAACCCCACTGCATGTGGCTGCACGGAGGGGCCATGCCGCAGTGGTTACCATGCTGCTGCAGAGGGGTGCGGATGTGGATGCCCGTAATGAGGATGGTCAGAGCCCACTATTGCTGGCCGTGAGGGGCAGGTACCAGGGGCCTGGGTGCTGCCATGGGCATGTGGGCAGCTGCACGGCGGACGCTTGTCTGATGGGGACAAAGATCGGGTGGAACACAAACAGGGTCAGTGAAGGAGGCATATTTCCGTGGGGCAATCTGGAAGGGCTACATGGAGGAGGTGGCCTCAGAAGACGCTGGCAGTGTCTCCGAAAGGAGAATACCGCTGACGAAGTGTGAGGAGTTCCTGGTGACCTCCAGTCATCCGTGTTTCCCAAGATCTGGCAGAAAAAAAGCTGGCAGAGGGGCTGTGACAGGCATAGGTGACCTGGGTGGAGGGTCCCCAACTGGCCCTCCTCACCCCATGTGGAAAGATAGCCACTTCAACCTGTCCTCTCCAGTCCTGCCTGCCAGGCTCTGCCCTGGACATGCTAAGAGAGTGTGGGTGTTTGGGCATTGCCCAACATCCTGTAAGGGAAAGGAGACAGGACCCTGAGGTGCCCTCAAGCCTGCCAATTTCTCCCGTCTCATGCAGGAAGGCTAAGGCCACACGGTGGGGTCCAGCTGGTATCCCCATCCTGGAGCTAAGAGCAGCATTGGGTGCAGAGATCATGTCATCAGAGTTGGGTACTTCCTTCTGTGACCTCTACTGCCAGTACATGGAGCATGGCGGCGGCCCAGACCAGCCTGGCAGAGGCATCTCTGCCAGAGTAGTTTCTCCTGGGCTTCTCACAGCAGCGCACAGCCCACAGACCCTGGGCTGTTAGGGAGTGGGGTGCTTGAGTTGCCCAGGAATATCAGATGGTAGTGTCCAGTCCTGATCCCTCCCCGTGACACCCCCACCCTGGGTTGGGGATGCTGAGGCAGAGCCCTCTTTTCAGAACAGGTCTGGGAGGCTCCACCTTGGCCCTGCTGACACCCCTGCCCCTCCAGGTGTGGCTTAGCTAGATCGCCTCAGGAAATAGCTCCCGCCTTGCTGGACCCCCACTGTTCACGTTTCCCCACCTATATCCAAGGGTGGAGTTGGGGCACAACTGACTTGGTTTCCCCAGGGCCTATCCTGGGTCTGAGCAGAGAGAGGTCACTTCGGTGGTGTGACACAGTGGGACTGACTGGCTGAATGTGTCTGGGATGCTGCTCCCAGCTGAGGAGGGAGGCCTCCTGGGGTGTGCAGTTTGCACAAAGAGCTTTTCCACCTGTGGGCTGAATGGAGGCCATAAAGGATGAGGTGTCACCCTGGTCTGGGCAACAGGGGACAGTCCTTGTCTGGGACTAGGCTGTGGGTGTCTGAGTCGCCCCAGTTCTCACCCCACCCCCCCACCCTCTGAGAACTGAGTGAGGCTGGCAGGGTCCAGGCCACACTGACAATCAGCACTCTTCCATGACAGGCATCAGAGTGTCATTGGGCTGCTGAGAGCTGCTGGGGCCCGCCTGTCTCCCCAGGAGCTGGAGGACGTTGGGACAGAGCTGTGCAGGTGATGGTCTGAGCGGCTGTGTGTAAGGGAGGTGCCGGGAGGGGTCAGGGCCACTGGGTGGGGCTGAGGAGGGGGAGCCAGCCCACACCCAGGTGGCATACAGTGGCCTGGCTGACCGACGCATCTCCCTCACACCTGTTATAGGGGTGCCCAACAGAACAATCAGCAGGGGTGGGTGGGCATGTGCTGTGGGCTTGGTAGGCATGGGGGGTAGGGGGAGTAAAAACAGGGAGAGAGAAAAGCAGATCTGGGCTGCGACAGCTGGAGTTGGGTGCTGTCATAAGGTGTTCATCCTGGGTCCTGGAGACTTATGAGACTTCAGACTGACCTGTTGGGACGTCCTTAGTCTATAGGCCTCAACCTCAGCCCCCACACTGGTCTGCAGTCTCCCAGGGGAAAAGTGCTGTTTGCTGACTTCCTCCCAAGATGGAGGGATAAGGGTGGCTTGCAGAGGCGATGGGGGGAGGGTGGGAGGGAACAAGAGAATGGAGGCTGGCTTTGAAGGGCCTCCTGGGGTAGCTTGGTTCAGGACTGCCACCCTCTCCGGGGGCAGACCTATTGGCTCTGATGAAAGTGAGGCAGCACGCAGGTCCCAGGAAGCTGAGCCTAGCGTCAGCCATCCCCAGGGACTCTGCTTTACAGAGGCTGGGCTAACGTGAGCTGCTAGCTGGACTGAGGTATAGGGAACCAGTGTCGGTGAACTGGCTGCAGGTGCTTCCAGCATGATCCACCCCAGAAATTATACAGCGCCACACCAGGGACTATGTCTTCCTGAGCAGGAAGGAGTCTCAGGCCACTTGGGGCTCTTCTAGCCTCAGTTTACCCAGGGTGGGGCCTGGCTCTTAAGAGTAGAAATACAGACTTTAGCAGAATGAAGACATTGTTTGAGGTTGTCCGCTCCAAACTTCCTCTACAGGGAAAGTGACCCCCATACTTCTTCCCCAGCCAGAATGCGCCTGTAGCCTGCCAGGGTCCAGGGTTGACTCGGACCCTTCAGCTACCCAGTTCCCTTCGGTAGCCACTGGCTGTCGTTACTTCCTTCTGCCTTCTGACAGGCCAGACACGTCACAGAGTCTGTGTTGTGAAATATGAAACTGGCAGGGGGTGGGTATGTGCATACTCACAGGTGCACGTGTGTGTATGTGTGTGTGTGTGTGTGCGCGCGTGCGCGCTCATGAGCACTCGTGCCCTTGACCTGAGTCATAGTCACACCCCATAGGTGAAACCAGACTCCAGGCCGCCCGCCCGCAGCTTAGCCTCCTGCCCCAGGGCTGGGTGCTGCTGGATCAGCTGTTTAGGGCTGTCTTTGTAAGAGTACCTAGGGCACAGGGAGAGGCACATTCATAAGGTAGGCAGGTGAGGGACCCAGCAGGTTCTGACAGCTTCTCTCCATCGCCCCCTCCCCCAACTCCCAGGCTGGCATCAAGGGGAGACAGCGAAGGCCTGCGGGCATGGTGGCAGGCTGGGGCTGACCTGGGACAGCCAGACTATGATGGACACTGTGCCCTGCAAGTAGTGAGTGCCTACCTCCTGTGTGCCTTCTTCTCCGGGTCTCCTGGAGGTCTTCCACTGCCCTCCCAAATCCTGGACCAGGAGCTGCCCACTCCTCCTAGGGAAATAACTTTCCTTAGGATTATCCCACTCCACGAGGCTGTATCCAACCAGTCCCCAGGGTGAGGGCGGGGTGTCCATAGGGGTCAGTAGGGCTTTGGGGTTTCTGGGTGCTGTAGCCCAGGCAGTCCCCACAGATCTCTCTTTCCTGCAGGCTGAAGCAGCTGGAAATGCAGATGTGGTGGCCCTGCTACAGAGCTTTAAGGACAGTGTCTGTGCCCAGCCCCAGCCCCACTAGGTCCTGGGATGGGCTGCTAGCTCCTCAGTGAACTCTCACTGGTTTGCAACTGGATCCTGGCACCTGATATCCCAGAGCCAATTTTAGAGGCAGCTGGAGGAAGAGGATATGGGAGACGTGTCATCCGGAGCCTTTCTTGGGGACCCCTAGAGAAAACAGTGTTCTGGAGGAGACAGAGGCTGCTGAGGCTTCACGTGGCAGAAGCCCATCTCAGATCTTCACCCTATCCAGTCTTGAGCTGAGTAACTGGAAAGGTCTAGGCCTGCTCCCAGCTGACCTCCATCCCCACTGCTCTGGGGTTTTGAGACAGGGTGGGCAAGCCCCAATCTCCAGAGACTGCCTGGACTCCATACACAGCGCCCCCTGAAGGGGGAGCCCCACCTCTGCAAGTCCTCAGCAAGCCTTGTTTCTAGGAAGTGCTCCTTGGCCCCAAACCTGCCATCCTGCTGCAGCAGAAACGGTTCCTTACTGCTAAGGGACCTCAGGCACGTGCCAGCCGATTGACCGGCTACTATGTTAGGACCTCAGGCAGGCACTTCCAGCCGATTGGCTACTATGTTAGCAATTGGCTACTATGTTAGCGATTGGCTACTATGTTAGCGTCATTGTATTTGGTGAGACCTTGAAGAGTTTCAGAAACCAGCTCTGTCCTGGCCTTGCTATCTCCTCCAGCCACGTGTTCCAGGAGCTGACTCAGAGCGGACTTATCCTCCCTAAGTTGAGCTGTCTTCTGCTCAGCTGCTTCCCAGCCTTTCCGCACGACAATCTGAAGGTCTTTGTTGAGAAGAATGTCAATAAAGTTGTCGGGACAGCTGCTCTTTGGCCTGGATGGGTCTGTGGGCTGTGACTGTGTCAGTATGTGGGGAGTAGGCCTCAGGCTGTGGGACAGAGAGCCATCTCCACAGCAGACAGCAGTCCACTTAAGCAATCATCCTGAGGCCGGCCTGGCATGGCAGGATAGGGTGACATGGGGAGGGCCTGAGCGAGCTGCCCTGCCCCACCCCCATCCCCTGGCCGCTTGGGGGGGGGGTCTACAATCCTAATTCTTCTCTTCTGGGCCTCAGTCTCCTTTTTGAGGCAGCCACAGGCTAGAGAGGAGTGTCCGGAAACCCTGGAGTTCTGGCAGATAGTCCCCAGGCATGGCGGCGGGAGTGCATCTTCCAGCTCTCAGCCTGCTACCCTCTGTGGCCTGGGCTGCTTGTGGGGAAGGGAAGGATCCTGCCAGGGTGAGCCAGTGAGCATCCAGACGCAGGCATAATGGGACTTTAGGAAGCAGGTACCTGCTCAGTCCTCAGTTCAAACATCTAACAAGAACATGACCCTCTCCAGGTTTCAGGTCCTCAGGTGTGAGACGCTGCCATCTATTCTGCCACATACAGCTTCTGCCCTTTCTTGCTAGGAGCAAGGAACTGCCCTCTCCCTTGTACCTACATGAAGGTGCTCATCTGTCCTTTGAGCCCCTAGACAGGGCTTGAAAGCACCCAGGCCCCATGAGAATTTACACCCTAAAGATGGTGGGCAAATGTGACCCCAAGAGCTAGGCCTTGCCGTTTGGGTGAGCCAGGCTGAGGCTCCCCTACCCACACCTTAGGCTCCTCAGCCTGGTTCCCAGGACCCAGCAGACGCTGCCCTGGCAGCCACCCAGCTCCTCACCCAGACAGGTGTGCTTACACCTTGCACAACCTGGTGACACCACCTCAGCACAGCAGGGGCCCAGAAGCCTTTGCCCCACACCTCAGTGAATCCTCCATGAGTAGGTGGAGAGGTACCACGGGGCATGAGCATCCATCTACAAGACCTGACTTCACCTGTGGGCTGAGACTTCCAGGGTCCAGGGCAGGGAGGTGAGACTGTCAGACATAGGAAAGTGTGGAAGGCGAGCTCAGCCTGAGGCCTTCACTCTCCTCCTGAGGGGCTGGCAGAGCCATTGCTTGGGATCCACCACACTTGGATTGTGCAAGCTGAGATGGCTCCCTTCCCTGTTCTGCTGAAACACCCCCAGTCCCGCCTTCCAGTTGTGGAAGGCTGACTGAGGCTTTTCCCCAGGTCCCCATACAGGTTCTGCAGATATGAGCAACAAGGGTCAGGGGGAGGCAGCAATCGGGCAGGTAAGAGGGACTCCTACAAGGGTTGGCAGCCAGGCCGGTTCTCAGGATCCTCAAGGATGATGGGATGCAACCTCACACCAGACAGATGCCAGATGGCCTCAAAGGCACCGTCCAGAAGGCTTGGGGGGGGGGGACGCAGGTGCTGCATTAATAAGGTCCTCTGAGGGTCCCAGATAAGTTGCTTTAGGAAGCACGATACTTGGGACACTCGCATGTCCCTTTCAGGCTCCTACAAAGGGCACTGGGCCATCCTTCCATCTGCAGGAACCCTGGAATCCCCTGTTAGCACATGCAGAGGTGGTTCAGGCTGCCCTCAGACCAGACATAAGATATTGGATAAGCTGGGGAACCCTATGGCCCTCCTCACAGTGGAGGAGGGCCGGGCCCTGCCCCCAGCAGGCAAGGCTCACTGCTGTTTTGCACACTGGTAATTTCCCTCTAGGGAGGCTTCAGCTCCTCTGAACGCCAGGGCTATCTCTAGGGAACATCTCCCTTTTGTCACGCCCTCTGGTTCCCAGCGCCCTCTATTCTATAATCAGACTCCCCAGTTGAGCCCTCCAGGCCACCCCCACCCATCTCCTCATACACAAGTAATCTCTTGCAAGGTTACCCTTCTGGTTGTCATATTTCAGGTTGCAAGAGAGCCAGAGTTTTCACCTGCCTCTCAAAAGTCCCCTCTGAGGCATAGTGCCCACATTTGCTATGGGAAAGGAGCCCACTCAGGCTAGACTGGGTACAAAGGGGTTTGCTTGTTTGTTTGTTTCTTGTCTTGCCGTTGAGGGTTTCTCACGGAGATAGGAGACAACTTCCAGACTAAGTGTGTGCCTGGTGAGTAAGACTCCAGCAATGCCTCTTTGTGGACATTCCCTAGTTCTCCATGCCAGCCCCTCTGACTCCACATTCAATCAGACTTGCACACTGCCAAGGGCTGTGGAACCTCTGAGAAGGCATGGCTTCTCTCTGAGGCCGAAGACCCAACTGCAAAACAAACAAACAAACAAAACCAAACACATTAACACACACACACACACACACACACACACACACACACACACACACACACACACACACACAAAACCCTACACTGTTCACCCTACAAGGCGAATGCAAAAGTTAAACTTGACAGCGCCATCAGTGAAAGGTCTAGAGGCTTCCTCCTGCTGCCTTGGCCCAGTCTGTGGCACCCCGGAAAAGAAGACACTGGTGTTCCTTGGGCCAGCTGGCCAGAACTTGAATGCATTATGACAGCCTTCTGGTCCTCAGGGGCTCAAGTTTGATTCCAATCGCTCTCCTTTTCCTTTAACACTGTCCTTACTGCACTGGAAGGGAACCCTTAAGGGCTCGGTGACTAAGAGGGCAGGGCGCCTGCAGGTGCGGAGCAGACAGGGCCCTTTGGACTGCGGGCAAGGTCCCTGGTACATGGCACAAGGACCCAGGACCCAGGACTGGGCTCGCCCCGCCCCCTCCGAGCGCCGAGAGGCCCAGGTCTGGGAAGCAGAAACTCGCCGCAGCCCCCCCACCCAGTTTCACTTTCTCTTTGTTCCCTCCTTCCCCTCCCACGGAGTTCTCTTTGAAGAGAGTCCGCGGTGCGGGCGTGTCCGTTCCCGCCCCCGCGCCGCCCGTGGGGCTCGGTGCGTGCCCCGCCGGCGTGGCCCCTTGGCGAGCATTGCAAAGCCGGCTCTCGGGCTTCCAGCGGGCGCGGCCCCTGCGTCGACCCCGGCCAGGTGCGCCAAGCTGGGCGCCGGGTGCGGCCGGTGACTCAGGGCCACCCCCGCGCGAGCACGCGGAGCAGCTCCCGGGGCCTCGGGCCGACCCGCCGCGCGACCCGCGGGCCTGGAAAAACCGGTCAGGCCAGCGCGGCTGGCGCGTTCCGGCGCCGAGCGGGGCGACCTAGACGCATAAAAGGCGCAGGCACGCCGGCTGCCGCCGCACAGAGTGCAGCCCGGCCACGCGGGCCGGGTCGCAGGAGGGCGCTGAGCTGTGGCTCCGGAGCTCCGGGCTGTGCAGAACTTCTGTGTGCAGGCGCGCCTGGTCCAGTGGTTCTTGACAGTTCAACAGTTCTGTAGCACAATTGTGAAATGTTTAGGACCACTAGACCCGGCGCGCACGGCGGCGACGACAGCAGCGACGGGGCGGCCCCGACGGCCAAGGTCGGCTTGAGAGGGGCGCGGGGGTGGGGTGGGGGCACCCGGATCGCCGAGACTCGTGCAGTCCCGCAGCCTGGCAGGAGTGCAGAGCGACGACCCGGGACGCACGCTGGCCCTGGACCTGCACAGCAGCCTGCACTTTCGCCCACACTGCTGACACGTGCGCCTCACCTTCATTCTCTCCTGATCCACCCTTGTCCAAAGCCACCGAACCTCTGGCAGGAGCCGGCCGCCTGACCTCTGGGTCAAGGGGCATTCTTTGCTCCAGCGTGAGAGTGGCCACTGGGGCTGAGGCTGCCGAGCCCTTGGTAGTCATCTTGTTGAGCTGAGAATTCTTCTGCGGGAGCTCTCCCTTTTCCAGGCTGGGGTAGTGATCCTGTGAGTGTGTGCTGTATGAATGGACAGCTTCTAGGGCCAGACACGGGCTGGAAGAGTGGTAGTGGGGACAGGCCCAGTCCTGATGCAGAGTTGAGCCAGGGTGATCTTTTGGGGCCTCAGGCTCAGCTGTTGGATGAGTGCACCCATGGGAGAGGTCTGAGTGAAACTGTAAGTGGCTCTGAGCAAAGTCTGCTTGACTTGGCATTTCCACCTCCAGGTGGTCAGGCCCTGTCAGATGGGGTTGTGTGGAAAGAAATGGATGCCTGGACCCTTAAACCGACAACATAGCAACATCGGGAAAGAGGGCCTCCTCCTATCCCAGCTTCCTTGGCCCAAATATGGGAGCCACTGGACAGCCTAGACTGAATTTGAGGCGGGTCAGAGCATTTCCCACTGGATGAGTCCCTGTGTCCTGATGGCACGTTGGAGAGGTACCCATCCTTTGCATGTGTGCATGCCAGGCAAGTACAGGAGACGGCCAGAGGTGGGAGGGAATGGTGTCCCATGGGGCGCCCCCACTCCGCACCCAGTTAGCATCTACTTTGGGTCAGCATCTTGCCTGTTAGCCAGAAAGTGCCACTGTGGACACCTCGGGCTGTTAGAGAGCAGGTACCCCTAGGAACCAGAGGGCATCCCAGGTGCTGTGCTGACTGCCCTCGGTGAGTGCCCTCGGTGAGTGCCCTCGGTGAGTGCCCCTGGTGAGTGCTCTTGGCCATTCAGTCGGGGTTTGACACGCTGGATGTCCTTGGTCTGTAGTTGTGAATCATGTAACTTGGTTTAAATGTGCATATTGTAGGTTGATTAAAAATAATAATAATAAACGTATTCCAAAGCATCCCTGTGTCCTTGAGGTTTCTCATTGAGGCCTGTTTGTGAGGCCTCTTCTCAGGCATCCTAATCACCAGAGAAGGAGAAAGTGAAGCCATTGGTTGGGGAGGTAACTACTCCAGCCCCGGGCTCCGCTTCCACTTTCTGCCAGGTTTTTCCTGGCTGTGGAGGAGGCCTCCTTGTTGGCTACTTCTGATCATCCTGAGTGAAGCTGCTGACCCAGACACCCTCTCTGGCGTTTGAGATGTACTTCCCAGAGCCAGAGTGGGGAGTAGGCGTGGGTTTCAGGGGTTGAGAATCTATCCACCCCTGCACTCTGTTTCCTGCCCCTTTATTTGAGATCCCAGTTGGCTTTTGGCCATTCCAGGCTGGAGACCATACACCAGTCTTAGGAACCTGGTTCTGAATTGAGGGTCTGGAGAGAAAGATGTCTCATCCCCTCTCCTACTCCATGTCCTCCTAGACACATTTCCTCTTGAGCTCAAGTCCAGCCTTGGGTTGGGTAGGGCGAGGTGTGGGTGTAGGTGTGTCCGTACCCAGCTCTACCTCCTACAAGTCGGAGACCTTGTCAGTGCCCTTATGCCCTGGGATTTCCACATCCTCTCACAAAGAGGGAACGTGGGGGTGGCTGGAAAGGCCATTGAAGGAAGCACAATTGTCACAGCTGTGGTTTTGTGGGCAAACGTGGCTTCAAGGTGGAAGACCTTTGGTGGGCTCGCTGGAGAGGCTCCTTGCAGCCAGGACTTGGGAGGATCCAGGGAAGTCTCTGGGTAGCCTTGGGCTGAGGCTGCTAGGAGAGCAGGCAGCTCCTCCTCTGCAGGGACCATATGCACACACCTGATGCCATGTGTGCCCCAGCCCTTGAGCTCAGAGCCTCTCTAGAGTTCCCAGGATCCATTCATTGCCTTTGGTGACGGGTCTCGCTGCAGTGTTAACAGGCCGCTCACAGATCTGCTTTCCTAGGCTGTCCCTGAACTGTAGTGTGGATGTGAGGCTCCTTCCAGCCCTGCAGGGGGTGTGAACAGAGGTAGCTGCAATGTCCTTGCCTACTTTCTCCGCCCCTGGATGGATCTAGGACAGTACTGGACCACATACTGCGGCCCAACACAGCCTCCCTAGGAGAATTGCCAACTCTTACAGGTTTGCCTGGATCTCCTGGTTTAGTACTGAAAGTTGAATGATTTGGGAACCTCTCTGTCCTGATCAACTGAGAAGCTTGTTTAGCTCCTAGAGCAGACCATCCTAGCCACTCAGACCCCTCTCCCTCTCCCTGGCTTTCCCACGGGAGGAGCACACCTGTGTTTATAAAGTTGATGTTATTCTGGTCTCCATTAAAGCGGCTAAGCCAGTATGCTTGCTGGGTTCTCAGGCTTGGGTAGCTGACTCACCTGGAGGGCTAATGAAGAGCAGAGGCCTGGGCTCCTGAACCAGGATGGCCGGTTCCAGGTGAATGCCCCAGGCTGAGAACAGTATCGAGCAACAGGCCTCAGCAGGGAGAGATGATTGCAAGAGGGGGCAGGCCCCTGTGCTGCTGAGCTTTGGAGATGTCGTGAGTCTCCTGTCCTAGAGGAGCCCAGGGCATAGCTGGCCCCTCAGCCTCCAAGCCAAGTAGATAACCTGAGGGAGGCCCGGTCTGAGTGCCTGCACAGGGTTCTCTGAAGGTGTTCCTTCATGAAGACACTAAACACCACAAAAATAAAAAATAATAAAGAGGAATAAGCCTTTAGCCAGACTGATGACGGGAGAGAGAACACAAATGTGAAATTTTCATATAAAATATGCTACTGAGTCAGATGTGGCATGTGTGGCTCTGATCCAGGCATTCAGGAGGATACAACCGGTGAAAGCCAGCCTGTTTTACGTAGGGAGCTCCAAGCCAACAAGGGCTACATACTGAGGCTAGCTTTTGAATATGTATATATACGTACATATGATGTATAGGACATATGCACATTAGTAAGACAAAAAATGGAAAACCTAGATAGTCCTATATTTAACAAAATTTAGAAATGTAAGCTAAAATGTTTTTGAGGTTCATTTATTTTTATTTTATGCGTTCTTGCTTGCTTGCCATCTGTGCATTGTGTGCAGGACCCACAGAGGTCGGAAGAGGGTGTCAGAGTGGCCAGAGGAAGTCGTCAGATGTCCTTGGATTCCTTTCCATCTTGGAACTGGAATTACAGACGCTTGTTAGTAGCCATGTAGATGCTGGGAATTGAACCCAGGACCTCGAGAAGAGAAGCCAGTGCTCTTAACGGCTGAGGCATCTCTCCAGCCTGAATTGGCAGCTTAAAACCTCCTAACAAAAATTTCAGGGGTGTTAGAGAGGAAAGGAGGGGACAGAAAGGACCGATTATATCTTTAGGGGGTTGAGAGGAATGTGCTTGTGACCTTGACTGTGGTAATTAATATTTAAAAATATTACATTTAATTTACTTGATTGTCTATGACTGTGTGTATACATGTACATGGGGTGGGGTGGGGTGGGTACGTGGAGGTCAGAGGACAACCTGCAGGATTGGAGCTCTCCTTCCTGTTGGGCATGGGGATTCACATTGGCAGCCAACACTCTTACCCATTGAGCCATCTCACCAGCCATGTTTTGGGTTTGTTTCACTTTGAACCATGTTTCACTATGTAGCCCAGGCTGTCCTGGATCAGAGATCTTCCTGAGTCCTGGGAATACAGGCGTGTGCCACGCCATCTGTCTTGATAATGAACAATAATATCCTGCTGTATGAGTGCCACTTCCTTTATTCTCCCCCCCTTCCCCGCTTTCCCGTGGTTGCTCATAGCATCCCTGAGCTGTACCCTCAGCCAGCCCATACCATCCTCTGCCTCTACATTTCCCAGTGGTGGCACTCGGGTCACACAGTTTGGCTCCTGAAAAGCATATGCGTTGTGAAGGTGGGTATTTGAGACAGCTTTCCTGGACTCCTTCCAAGAGACTGTGTGGAGCCCTGGTAGCCAACTATGGTCCTCACTCTGCAGACCTACACTTCTAAGTGTGTGTGGCAGGCTTGGTTCAACCCCCATGAAATCAGGAGTTCTGTGCAGTTCTCTGACACCATGCTGCCTCTATGCACAGACAATGCACATGGCCCCTCTAGAGCTTTCCCTTTGGGAGTGGAGGCCCATAGCTCTTTAAGCAAGAAGCTGGGGTAGGTTCGAGGGCGACCTACCTCCTTAGCCCCCAGTCTCTCCGGGATTACTCACTTGGTGTTCTCCTTAGCCAATGCCACATGCTCTGCCAGTTTTGAAGTTGTTTTTCTCCAAAGGCTAAAACTATGTTCCTGCTATTCTGTTTCACCCTGAGTGAAAGCCCCCCCCCTTTAGCACCCCAAGAACACACTTCTTCTCCCTTTGGGCTCTGCTCTCCTGAGAATGTTTTGTTTTCCACGGGTCATGCCAAGGTTGCAAATGTACCCAGTGGGCTCTCACTTTGAACTGCTCTCCTCTGGACTCCTGGGCTGTGTTGCCTTCTTCGGAGGTTCAGATGTGCGAACTGGCTCTGTCGGGGGCAAGCCTTGCTCCCTCCTCTCTTCAACAACCAGGATTCAGGAGTATATCTGACATGCACACAGTTTCCTAAGAAAGCAGCCTATATAGTATATAATATACTATATCGTAGTGGCTGCCCAGTGATGCCCAAGAGGCAGAGCCAGTGTAGACAGAACTGGTGTAGACAGAGCCAGTGTAAACAGAACCAGTGTAGGCTGAGCTGACACAGTCCTGAGGAAGCTCTCAGACAACTCCCACCCTTCCTTTTGTTAGCCTTCCCTTAGTTCTGGAAGATATTCACCCCACTCTCACTTGTGAATGCACAGTGCCTTGGGCAGATACCCCCATGCATAGGTCAGGGCTACATCAGTCCTAGCTCGCACAGGCACTGTAACTGGCGAAGCCTGCCTTATTTGGTCTTTGTTCTCTCTACCTCTCTACTGTACACATATGAGGGTTTTCCTCTGAGAACTGCTTTGGTCTTAAACCGCATGTGCTGATGTCTTGTGCTCCTTCTCTTTGTAATTCCACTGAGATGTCTTTGAAAGCGACACAGAAATACACTGTATCTTTGATCTGCATGTTGAAATTGAACAAATACTTTTTCAAAAAGGATTTAAACAAGGATGTGATTTTAAAAGTCAAATCGATGGACCTCGGAGGCCGGGGGATGGTTCAGAGAGTAAAGTGTGCGCTGCATAAGCACAAACACCCGAATCCAAGCTCTCAGCACCTACATACAAAGTTGGATGTGACGGCTTGTGTCTATAACTCCAGTGCCAGGAACAGACAGGAAGGTACCTGAAGCTCATTGGCCAGCCAGTTTAGACAATGACTGAATGCCAGGTTCAATGAGAGACTCTGTCTCAAAAACATAAGGTGGGGCCGGGGCCGGGAAGACAACTGAGAGCTTGTACTGCTTTTACAGGGGAACGGGGTTTGGTTCCACACACCCGTATCCAGCAACTCACAACCGCCTATTGCCTCAGCTTTAAGACTCTGACATCTGCTTCTGGCTTCTGCTGGCTTGCACTCATGCGCACATACCACATACAGGCACATAGGCATACATATAACCACCATAGATATAAATCTTTAAGTAAGATGGGGTCTGAGGTGAGGGTTCAGTGGTTATGACTAGCAACTTGAATTTGAATCTCTGGAGCTCATGTGAAGAGCCAGATGCAGTGGTGCACATCTGTATACTAGTGCTTCCTACGGTGGGTGGAAGGCAGAGATCTGAGAATCCTATGGAAGTCCATGGGCCAGCTAGCCTGGAGTATGCAGTGCAGTGGCAGAAATAGAGACAGACTCTGTCTCAAACACAGTGGAAGGAAAGCAGCATCAATCATGACAGTTGTTCTGTCACCTCTACACACGCACCACAGCACTCACACATGCATTGTTCACACATGCACACACACAGGCACATGCATGCACATACACACACACACACACACACACCTGTCATCTCTACACATGCACTATGGCACACACACATGCATTGTTCACACATGCACATGCACACACACATGCACACACACATGCACATGCACACACACAGGCACATGCATGCACACACACACACACACACACACACACACACACACACCTGTCATCTCTACACACGCACTATGGCACTCACACATGCATTGTTCACACATGCACATGCACACACACAGGCACATGCACACACACAGGCACATGTACGCATGCACGCTTCGTGCGCACATGCACACACACACACCTGTTACCTCTACACACACCATGGCACTCACACATGCATTGTTCACACGCAAGCTTGCTGGCACGCATGCACACACTCATGTGATCAAATTGTTTCAAGACATTAAGAGAACAGAAACTTCCAATCCCCTTGCTCTCTATCCAAGTCCAGCCCTGGGTGGCCTGGGTGACCCATCCACTTTGTGCTCCCCTCTCTGCTTCAGACCACCTTGTCTTCTTGAGCACTTTCCTTCCCAGTGTTGCATACTGGGATATGCTATTTCTGACCATTTCCATCCCTAGCCCACTTGCATCCTATAGTTTGGTCACAAAGTTTTACTGAGTTGACATTCAGTGTGCGCGATGTTAATAGCGTGAGCTATGGAAAGAGGAGTCACAGTTGAGCCTTGGAAGCTTAAATCCCTTCTAAATGGGTCCACACAACCATACAACCATTTCCATCCCCCTATCCTCCCCCCTGCCTCCCTGGAGCTCAGGCTTCCTCTGCATTCTTGCTTCAGTCTGGTCCCTTGGGGACTTTAGCACAGTGAACCCTAACATACCAGTTCCTCACCAGCTTGAAACTCCCCTTGCCTCTTCTTGGGCTCTGTATCTCCTCAGTCCCATACCTGTTTTCCTTGGTTCAGGTCCTTTGGTGGTGTGTGTGCAGGTGTGTTAAACAGGAGCTCGTCTTCTAAGAAGCTCAAGAAAGGGAAGCCTTCTGATCTCGCCTTTCTCCACCTCCACACGAGCTGATGGTTTGACCGGGAGTGGAATCTGCTTCCCTCTGCGCTGGAAACTGCTGTTTCCTCCACCTTCAGTGGTGCTGCAAACTGTGATGTCTGAGCTCCTCCCCTGTCCCCACAAGCCTGGTAGGAGCTTCTGTTCATCCTACCATTGTTTCAAAACTTTACAAGATGCTGACTTCCCATGTGGTGTGCTAGTGCTGAGGAAGCCTGCCTCTGCCCGAGGCTTCTTGTTGAATACTTCCTCACTCATGTATGTATGTGTGTACGTGTGTGTGTGTGTATGCATGTATGTGTGTATGTGTGTGCATGTATGTATGTATGTGTGTATGTGTGTGCATGTATGTATGTGTATATATGTGTGTATGTGTATATGTATGTATATGTGTGCATGTATATGTATGTATGTGTGTATGTATGTGTGTATGTATATGTATGTATGTGTGCATGTATGTGTGCATGTATGTATGCATGTATGTATGTGTGCATGTATGTATGCATGTGCATGTATGAATGTTATGTATGTGCATGTATGTATGTATGTGTGTATGTGTATTATATATGTGTGTATGTGTGTGTGTATGTATGTGTGTATGTGTATATATATGTGTATGTATATGTGTGTATGTATGTGTATGTATATGTGTATGTATATATGTATGTGTATGTATATGTATGTATGTATGTGTGTATGTATGTATGTGTGTGTATATATGTATGTATGTATGTGTGTATGTATGTGTGTATGTATGTATGCATGCATGTATGTGTATGTATGTATGTGTGTATGTATGTATGTATGTGTGTATGTATGTGTGTATGTATATATGTATGTATGTATATGTATGGGCATCTTCTTGCTCAGCAACTGTTTCCTTCCTGTTCTAATATGGCAGGTCCTCTTCCTTTCTAACTTTTACGTGTGTGTGAGTGCCACATATGTGTGGTGTTCACAGGGGCCAAAAGAGGGCATTGGGTCTCCTGGAACTGGAATTATAGGCAGGTATGAGCTGACCGAGGGTCTTGGGACCTGAACCCTGGTCCTCTGGAAGAGCAGCTAGTGCCCTTAACCACTGAGCCATTGCTCGAACCTTTCTTCCTTCTCCGTTTTCAATTATTCTTCCTTTACCTTTTGGGAAATCTCTTTGATCTTATTTGTTAATTAACATTAATTTACTTTTTGTGTATGAATGTTTTACCTGCATGTCTGTATGTGATACACACATATTCACACAGGTTGGAAGAGGGCTCCCTCTCTTCTCCCTCACCTCTGCTATTGTATATTTATTAGCCAGATGCATTGTACTTGCTCTGTGAATTGTGTCTGTGTTTACATTGATGGAGTCCAGCATCACGGCTTCATCCAGGACTAGCTGGTGGAGCCACGGGGAATCCCAGCCCCCAGGGGTCTGATTACCCTCGATGTGATCAGTGGTGCTGCCTGGATCCCTCAGTCCACTTTTACCCATGCAGCCATCAGCTCAGGCTCCCGCCACTCTCTAGAACACTGATACCACCAAACGCCCATACTCAAAGTCACAGTTTCAAGGCTGCCTTCACACCTAGCCATAGAGAGCTCCCTGAAGTAGTGGCACCCAGTAGGGTGCTGTAGGGAACAGTAGGCTCAGTGCTGAGATCTTTGGGTGACACATCTGTGCTAGGAATTCTTTCCTTTTTTTTTTTAAGATTTATTTATTTTATGTATGTGAGTACATACGCTGTTGCTGTCTTCAGACACACACCAGAAGAGGGAGTCAGATCTCATTACAGATTGTTGTGAGCCACCGTGTGGTTGCTGGGAATTGACCTCAGGACCTCTGGAAGAGCAGACAGTGCTTTTAACTGCTGAGCCATCTCTCCAGCCCCTGTGCTAGGACTTGCTAAAGGTTTCCAAGTTGCGCCCTCAGTCAACATTCCTGGACAGCCAAGGACTCTGACCACTATGTGTCCTTTTCCACTGGACACTGCCCATTCAAAGACGGAAGCTAAGCCCAGATTTGGAGTAGGGAGGGACACAGGAAGGAAGTCAGAGGTCTTGGGTCGGTGGGTGCCAAGCCCTGTTAGGTGTGTGTAGGAGGTATCAGGGCTGGTGGCAGGAGTCTTGGGGTCTGTGCTTTGAAGCATCTCACCCTGTCAGGTACACAGAACAATCTTCTTCTCATAGGTCCTCAGTTTCTCTATCCACATAAGAGAGATCAAGTGATCTTTGGTTCCTTGCCATAAGGACTGTGGCCAAGCGGCGCCATCTGCTGGCCTTAAGCACAACGGCATGGTGTTGTGTGGCCTGGGCTTGTAGTGCGGGAGGCTGGAATATGAAGATGAAGGGGGAGGCTGAACTGCAGAAGGGGTTCAGGTCCTGCAGGATGGCTGGGGACTGCAATTTTGGATGGAGTTTCAAGAGAAACTCTCAGAATCTCTATCAGGGCCAGCAGTCTCGTCAGGTGAGGCTGGAGGGCCCAGGCTCTCCCTTATAGCTGTGCAGGGGACTGGTTGGGCAGGTGGGGGGCATTTAGCACCACATGCTTCACCAGGGTCTAGCACTGCAGGCATGCCTGGGGTGGGACTGGTACAAAGCCAGAACCCGGGAACCCCGGTATTTCTCAATTTTGTCAGCTTCTCCTCTACTTGAGGCCTTGGGAAAGAGCACAGGACGTCCTGCCATTTTGAGCTGACTTTATGATAGGTGACTGACATTCAAAAAGAGAGAAGTTTAATTTGTGGTAAATGATAAGGAAGAAAACGGAAGCACAGGAGGGGGCTGGGAGGCTCTGTCATGGCTGCGAATTTTAGGCAAGGAAGGCCTAAATTTAGCCAAGGCATCATTCCAGGGCAACCTGGAGAAAAAAAGGGCCAGCATTGTCTGTGAGAAGAGCTCCCAACTAGCCTGCTACAACAGCAGAGCAGAGCCTCCTCTGCGAGCAGCAAGGAAGCCCACGAGGGTGGGTCTGAGTCAGTCATTGTCAGAGAGGGGTGCCTGGCCGTGGGAACCATGGGAAGCAGAGAAGGGTGTGTGTGACCCGTCTGACATCTCTATGTTCTCCCGCTGTGTTCGCAGAGACAGAACAATGAATGCATGGCCTCCAGTTGGATATTGGAGAGGCAGTAGCTAGGACACACAGGTGTAAGGCATCAGTCTGTGGTCGTGTAGCCTTAGGAAGGAGAAGACAGTAGGGACAGGGGGGTCTAGATGGGTGAAATGTCCAAGTGTTAGGTGAGTTGGGGTGAGTTAATCCAGAGCAAATTCTAAAGGCAGAGAGACTGCTTCACGCACCCCTTGCTTCTTGGAGGTGGGCGCTGGCCAGGGTGCTGAAGCCATGTGTCTGCTGCCTTCCCAAGGGCTGGGTCTGAGCACCTAGTGGAAAGAGTAGGATAATTGAGTGGAGAAGGAGGGGTGGGGCCAGTGACCAGCAGGGGTCTGCATACCACACCACAGCGGTGGTCTGACCACAGTGGTCTTTCTGACATGTCTTCCTACCGGCCCTGGCCACCGCAGAGCTGACCACCCTCCACTTGTTTCTGTTCCATCCCCTTTGCAGGACACACTCAGGTTAGAGGTTAGCCCTTTACCACACTGCTGCTCTCCAGAGACCAGGCCCCGGGGACAAAGGAATCAGGAGACATCGAGACTCGTTGCTCACATCCCAGACTCCGTCCACCCAGCAAAAGGCTTTGTCTCTGAGTCCAGCTTCCTCATCTGTGAAACGGAGATCGAAAGGCACCTTTTCTAGCATCATGGTCAGGAAAAAGGAGCGAAGGTTGTTATGTAGGTGGCGCATGTCCATACACATGCCTCTGTCCCAGTGAGCTGCCAGGTATGCAGAACTGAGGGACGGTCGAAAGTGCTCTGGGAATGAGAGAGAGGCAGACTTCCCCTGTCCCATCACTCTCAAAAGGCTGAGGTTTTTCTTGCTGAATGAGATTCTGGGCTCATGGACTCAGACCCCTTAAATGCTACCAGTCTGGACCACCTACTCTTTTCCAGTATTTTTATCAACTACTCAAACTAGTGATCAAAACAATCCACAAAGTTATCTGGGCATGGAGGTGCACGTGTTTAACCTCGGCCCTTGGGAAGCAGAGGCAGGCAGATCTCAGTTGATTTCAAGGCCAGCCTGGTTTACGTGGTAAAGCGTCAGGTCAGCCAGGGCTATCTAGTGAACCCCCAAAACCTCAAAACAAACAAATCTCAATGACAAACTAAACAGATCCCCCCCCCCACACAATAGCATTAAATAAAGCGAAGGCCACTCCCTGGTCTCCCCCAGGAGCAGAGCTGAAGCCACACTGTCTAATGCTATGCTGTCCACAGAGCCCCTATTCCTATATGAGGTTCTAGGATTTGGCCATGTTACATGCTCTGCCTGGACTGCATTTCCTAGTGCCCATCTGGGAGCTGGTCTAGATGCCTGCCTACCAGTTGCCAGCTGCAAGTAGGTGCCTTTTCTCTTAAAGGTCTGAAGGGTGGGAGTGGAGTTGCTGGACTCTATTACGTCAAAGTGCCTCCCAGGGAAGGGGGCACCACCAGCAGGTTGTGAGGTCCAGAGCCCCGCATGCTCATTGCGAGAACATGACCACTGCAGCCTTCCTGAAATATCTTGTGTGTGGCCTGATTGGAAGCTGGGCTCTGGCAATTAATCCTGTGGAGGCTCCACTCAATTGCAGGAGGTTTTTCTGTTTAGTTCCCTTGGCCTAGATTTCCCTGGGGACAGCTCTGCCCAGACCTCGACCTGGTAAATGAAACGTTAAAAAAAAAAAAATCCTTACAATGACTTTAATCAATCCACAGAGGTGGTGGATGGCCTCCTCCCGAGATTCAGGGGCTTGGAGGGGACTGAATGGGGGGGCGGGTGAAGACAGGAGTGGTTTTTCTGAGAGGAAGCTTGATGTCCTATTGGAGCCTAGGCTCCGGATCTGGAGCTGAGAGGAGGGGCTCCGTTCCCTTTAATGGCTTGTCTTGGTCTCTGTCCCAGACTGTGAATGGCCACTGCAGTAGAAGGGTCCATGGCCCCTCTTGTTCCTTTCCAGTTTAGAAGCCCGGCAGACTAGAGTTGGAAGCAGAACCACAGGGTCCCTGGCCTGTCAGGCTGAGACACTGATCTCTAGTTGCCACAGGGGGGCGTCAAGCAAGGGACTCCAGCGCTGAAGGAGCAGAGATGAAGAGATTCCAAGGTTCTCCAGAGTGGAGTGTGGAGGGGATCGGGAGTCTCAGCAGCCCAGCCTGGCCTCTAAAGATGTCTCCTTCTCCGATACCCTCTACCTCTAAAG